>NW_022060078.1:229749-529749 GCF_007399415.2 Gopherus evgoodei | reverse complement strand
CCTGGGTTCTCTCCCGGCTCTGGGAGGGGAGTGGGGGCTGGTGGGTTAGAGCAGCGGGGGCTGGGGGCCAGGATTCCTGGGTTCTCTCCCGGCTCTGGGAGGGGAGTGGGGGGTAGAGCAGGGGGCTGGGAGCCAGGACTCCTGAGTTCTCTCCTGGCTCTGGGAGGGGAGTGGGGGGCTAGTGATTAGAGTGGGGGGCTGGGAGCCAGGACTCCTGGGTTCTCTCCTGGCTCTGGGAGGGGAGTGAGGGGCTAGTGGTTAGAGTGGGGTGGGGCAGGACTCCTAGGTTCTCTTCCGGCTCTGGGAGGGGCGTGGGGGGCTAGTGGGTTAGAGCAGGGTGGGCTGGGAGCCAGGACACCTGGGTTCTTTCCTGGCTCTGGGAAGGGAGTGTGCCCCCCCTCACCCCCAGGACCAGTGAGGTGCCTTTTGCTTTCAGGAATGCCAGGCCGGGCTGAACTTTGCGGACGAGGCTGAGGCCCGCGACTTCTACTCGTTAGTGGAGGAGAAGATCCAGAAGCGACAGCAGAGGATGGGTACGTGGAGGGGTGGGGAGCTGGCTGGTGCCCCCTAGAGGGGACAGACCCCAGCCCCATTCCTCCCCCCCCCGAGCCTGCCAGCATCACAGTGCATGTTCTCCTCTTTCCTCAGAGAAACGGCAGCTCCCCCCACCACTTCCCCCGGTCAATGAAGGTGAGTCCCCCTCTATCCCACTGTCCTTTGCAATGGGGTGGAGGGGTAGGTTAGGGGTAGACCCCACTAGGGGTGGGGGCTGGTGACGTGGGTCTAATCACATCTCTTTTTGCCTTCCTTAGAGAGACGGGCGTCGACGCTGCCCCGATGCCCGATGCCCGGGGGAGACATGAATGGTAAGTGGCTCGGAGTTGGGGGTCTTGAAAGGGTTAATTCAGCCCCCTTGCCCCATGGCGCCCCCCAGTGCCCAGCCCTGACTGCCGGGGGAGAGCACCCCTTGCCTCACGCCCTGCCCCACGGCACCCCACAGCGCTCGGCCCTGACTGCCAGCGGAGCATGCCCCCTACCCAGCCCCGCAGCCCACTCCCCACACCATGGTGCCCCCCACTGCCAGCCCTGACTGCCAGGGGAGAGCACCCCCTGCCTCATGCCCTGCCCCACAGCACCCCCCAGTGCCAAGCCCTGATTGCTGGGGGACAGTGCCGCCGATTCACTCCCTGCCCCACGGCGCGCCCCCCCAGCGCCCGGCCGTGATTGCCAGGGGAGATTGCCCCATGCCCATCCCCCCATCCTGCTCCCCATAGCATGGTGCCCCCCAGCGCCAGCCCTGACTGCCGGGAGAGAGCACCCCCTGTCTCACTCCCTGCCCCACGGCACCCCACAGCACCCGGCCCTGACTGTCAGGGGAGAATGCCTCCCACCCAGCCCCCCACCCTGCTCCCCATAGCATGGAGTCCCACACCGCCCAGCTCTGACTGCTGGGGGAGTGCACCCCTGCCCAGCCCCGCACCCTGCTTCCCACAGCCCCATCTCTCTGCCCCGCAGGTCCCAGCAAACAGCCGAATTCCCCCTCCGGCTCCTTGAACCTGGTGACGATGGACATCCAGAACCCGGACATCACCTCGTCCCGGTACCGGGGGCTGCCGGTGCCCACAGCCTCCGAGAAGAAGAAGGGCAAGAAAAAGATCTCCAAGGCCGACATTGGCGCCCCAAGCGGATTCAAGTGAGAGCTGGCATCAGTGGGGCCGGGAATGGGACGCGGGGCCTGGCCCCTCTAGGGGGTGCTGGCTCCCATCTGACCTCAGGGTGGGGGGGCTGGCTGGTTCTGAGGGGGCTGGGAATGGGGCATGGTGCATGGCCCCTCTAGGGAGTACCAGCTCCCATCTGACCCCAGGGCAGGGGTCTGGCTGGCTCCAGGGGGCAGGGAATGGGCCACAGGGCCTGGCCGCTCTAGGGGGCACCGGCTCCCATCTGGCCCCAGGGCAGGGGTCTGGCTGGCTCCAGGGGGCAGGGAATGGGCCACAGGGCCTGGCCGCTCTAGGGGGCACCAGCTCCCATCTGGCCCCAGGGCAGGGGGCTGGCTGACTCCAGGGGGCAGGGAATGGGCCACAGGGCCTGGCCGCTCTAGGGGGCACCGGCTCCCATCTGGCCCCAGGGCAGGGGGCTGGCTGGCTCCAGGGGGCAGGGAATGGGGCGCAGTGCATGGCTTCTCTAGAACTGGCTAATCTTTGTTCTCCTTCCAGGCATGTCACCCATGTCGGATGGGACCCTAACACTGGCTTTGACGTATGTAGCTTCAGGGACAGGGGCATGGTGGGGGTCTGATCCTGGGGTCCAGTGATCGGAGGGGCTGGGAAGGGGGCCAAGGACAGGCTGTGGATTAAAGCTTCGGCGTTAGCAGTGTCTGTGTATGGTGGGGAAGGGCGGGTTTCACTCATGCTTGTGGCTACCAGGCATGATGTGCGGTGTGAGTGCGCTTCAGTTGGTGGGCGCGGCTATTCCTCGGCTGCCCCGCCCCAGAGGTGGCTGCATCTTAGCGTCAGGTGAGCTATCTGTGTGGGTTGTTATGTGTGGTGGTTCCCCAGCTGCCCCGCCCCAGAGGTGGCTGCATCTTAGCGTCAGGTGAGCTATCTCTGTGGGGTGTTATGTGTGGCGGTTCTCCAGCTGCCCCACCCCAGAGGTGGCTGAATCTCAGTGCCAGGAGAGCTATCTCTGTGGGGTGATATATGCGGCGGTTCCCCAGCTGCCCTGCCCCAGAAGTAGCTGCATCTCAGTGCACCATAGAGCATTACGGGGGCAAATCTGGGGTTTGCTTGAGCCAGGACTGCCCAAGATACTGCCTCCCTGTGGCCCCCCGTCCCCTTAGCTTTTTCTAAACTCACTCTGTTCTCCCAACTCACGTTACTCCCCCCACCCCTGCAAACTGCTTGGGGAGTTGGCAGCATGCCCGTTATTGGCGGTGAGGTTGGTGCATGTCCACAGGAAAGGGGCAAGTCACAGCCAGCCAAAGGCGCTGCCGGAGCTAGCGGGGATCTGGATGGCGCAAGGGGCAGGGCGCGGTCCTAGCCCCAGGATGTTTTTTTGAACTCCTTGGGGCTCAGCTGGGAACTAATGCAGGGCCTGTGGCTTGCCGCAGCTGGGGGCTCGGTGATCTGGCCTGCAAAACCAATTGCCATTGGGCCAGGTTCTCCTGGGACCGTCCCTTTTTTGCTGCCGCTGTGTCGGAAAAGCTGGCCCAGGCAACCAGTTTCATGGGCTTTGGATGGCACAGGGTTTTTTTTTCCAGCCCTCAAAGGCAGCGGCCCAATAATCTGGGCATGAGACCCTGCAAGAGGATGCGTCCCATGACAGTGATCTCAGCCACTTCTGAATGCAGCCACTTCTGGGGCGGGATGGCTGGGAACAGCCCCATATAATGCCACATGGGGAAGGCTCACCTGGCGCTGAGATGCAGCCAGCTTTGGGGCAGGGTGGCTGGGAACAGCCCCATATAATGCCACATGGGGAAGGCTTGCCTGGCGCTGAGATGCAGCCAGCTCTAGGGTGGGGCAGCTGACATCACCTCCCAATTGGATCTCTCCAGGAACATCCCCCAGCTGCTTGCTCTGCTCAGCGGGTTAACGTTTTAGGGGGTCAGTATTAGGGGGTCCCCCGAGGCTGCTGGGGGGGGGCTAATTTAAGGCATGATCCATAAATCCCCCATCCCCAGATTTCAGGGTTTGAAGCTTTGCTGCTCTGTCCATCTGGGTACCTGCAGCTGGGGGCAGGGTGGGAGCGTGAACTTGGGAGGCGTTTGCCCGAGGATTGAGCAGCCTTCCTCCATCCGTCTCTCTCCTAGGTGAATAACCTGGATCCCGACCTGAAGACGCTCTTCTCCCAGGCCGGGATCAGCGAGGCGCAGCTGACCGATGCCGAGACCTCCAAACTCATCTACGATTTCATCGAGGGCCAGGGCGGGCTGGAGGCTGTGAAGGAGGAGCTGAGACGCCAGGGTGAGTTCTCCCCATGAGGTGTTATGTGCGGCTGTTCCCCAGTCCCCATCCCCAGAGGTGGCTGCATCTCAGTCCCGGGCAAGCCATCCCCGTGCAGTGTTATGTGCGGTTGTTCCCCAGCTGCCCTGCCCCAGAGATGGCTGCATCTCAGTCCCGGGCAAGCCTCCTCATGTGGAGCTTTGGGGTCCTCAGGGGGCCGTGGGGGAAGAAACTTGTTACAGGCTGGGCTTTAATTGCAGTTTATTTCTCCCCACAGGTCCAGCACCACCCCCGCCCCCCATGACCCGGTCCGGGCCCCTCCCTCCCCCACCCCCTTCCTCAGCGAGAGGCAGGTCTGGCCCGTTGCCCCCAATCCCAGGCGGCCCCCCACCCCCCTCATCTATGCCAAATAGGGGGCCTGTTCCCTCCCAGCCTCCCAGGGGGCATCAGCCCCCTGCTCGTGGGCCTCTTCCCCCTGTCTCCAGGTCTGGTCCGCCCCCCCCTCCTCCTGCTTCTGGGGCAGCCCCCCCACCCCCACCTCCCCCCCCACCCCCTCCACCCCCAGTATCTTCAGGGCCTTGTCCCCCTCCTCCACTTCCTTCAGGGGGGGTCAGCTCCTCAGGGGGCCAGCCCGCTCCCCCCCCAAAAGGGCGTGGGGCCCTGCTGGACCAGATCCGCCAAGGCATCCAGCTCAACAAGGTGAGCTGTGGGGCAGATGGGGGGTGAGGATGAGGGAGATAGGGGAAGGAAGGAGGGGAGATGGGGGCTGAGTGGCGGGGCAGGGATGGGGGAAGTGGTGGAAGGGAGGGGGATAGGGTGGGGAAGGGGGAGATGGGGGATAGGGGAGTTGGGAGCAGGTGTGGGGCATGGAGAGGGTGACTGAGGGGAGCAGGGATGAGGAGGGGGGTGGCTGGCTCGGTGGGGCTACGAGGGGGGAGTTAGAGCTGGCTTTGGGGGTGAGGGTGGAGGAAGTGGGCTCTGGTGGGCACAGGGGGTCTGGTCTGAGGGCTCTGGCAGAGTCAGGGGGGTGGGTGGGCACAGGGGGTCCGGGCCGGGGGCCCTAGTGGCGCCATGGTTGTGGGTGGGCACAGGAGGTCTGGACTGGGGGCTCTGGTGGTGCCAGGGGGGTGGGTGGGCGCAGGGGGTCTGGACTGGGGGCTCTGGTGGTGCCAGGGGGGTGGGTGGGCACAGGGGGTCAGGGCTGGGGACTCTGGTGGTGCCAGGGGTGTGGATGGGCGCAGGGGTCTGGTCATGTCAGGGGGTGGGTGGGTGCAGGGGATGGATGCTGTGGGTCCTGACCCCTCCCTGCATTGCAGACCCCCGAGATGCTGGACTCCCCGCTGCCCCCGCAGAGCTCCGAGGGCCTGGTGGGGGCGCTCATGCACGTCATGCAGAAGCGGAGCAAAGTGATTCACTCCTCAGGTGAGTCGCCCCATCCCACCTCGGCAGCGGGGGGTGTGTGCCGTGCCCCTCCTCCCCCACCCCCAGCCCCCTCCTCCATTCACCTTCCTCTTCCTCCCGCAGACGAAGGCGAGGACAACGGCGGGGACGAGGAGGACGATGACGAATGGGATGACTGAGCTTTGTCCCCAGCAAGAAAAGCTCCTCGCCTTGTGTGCTGGGCGCTGTGCCCCACTCCCCTGGGTGATCCCCCAGTCCACCTGGCCCCTCTGCAATAAAGACAGCTCTCCGCTTGACATGCTGCCCCATCTTTTACCCAGAATTCCCCTTCCCAAGCCCCCAGCTTCCCCTATCTGTTCCCATCAGCCCCCTGAAACCCAGGGCTTGGCAATACCCTGGTCTCCACTGACCTCTTTGGCATCAGAAACAACCCAACCGATCTCCTTCCAATTCGGCTCCATGCTTTGATCTCAGCCCGATTGAAAAAACAAGCCAAGTTGGAACCAAGCTGGTGATGTGCGGCTCAAGAACTTGGTGTGGGTCATCAGCACAGATTTTGGGGAGGACTAAACCCATTGGTTTGGGTCAATGTCTGAGTGACAGAACTGGAAGCCAGAATGCCTGATCTGAGGTCGTGGCTATGCCACATGTGCTCTGGTGGCCCAGCTGCAGAAGATTTAGTGTAGATACTTTCACGGGCAATGGAAGGGGTCTGTACCTGATCCATCTTGCCGGTAGCTAGGTTGACAGAAGAATTCTTAGTTGTGTCTACACCTGTGCGTTAGGTCAGCTTGACGATGGACCTCTGGGGGGTGAATTTTGCACAGCCCTAAGAGCCGTAGCTAGGTTGATCTCAATTTTGAGCGTAGATGAGCTGCCACTCTAGACTAATGTCTTGTTATAATGGCAGCAGCGTCACCCGCAATATAGAACTTGCTCATAACTTATGGCTTATTCCTCTCAAGACTTGGCAAAAACTGATTTTTATTTGTTTTTGGATCATTTCAACGGAGCAGAATTCAGCTTTTATTTTTCAATAATTCTGATGGCTCGTATCGCGGTTTATTTTGAAGGCGGGGAAACGGTGCGGGTGTGGGGGTGTCGGAACAATTATTCCATGACTGCAGAGGTTGAGTTCAAAAAGCGAAAGCTTTAGAACACAAAGTCTCTTCAAGATAGACGAAGTCAATAGCCTCATGGTTTCACGTCACAATTTTTTTACTTTGCCTCACTCTCTGTTTCGACAGTTATAAATGGCAATGCTTTTTCTGGGTTTGTGTGTGCAGGGAAATGGACATCGACCAGAATTTACTGACCCAAAGTGAATCTTTCCAAGCCTGTGAATTTTGATTTGTTTAATGGGGTTTTATGTCCCCGTTGCTTTACTCTGAAGGGTCTCGCTGCAGCGCCAAACAGGACAAGCAAGATGGAGCTGGCGAACGCTCTCTTGCCTCTTTAATGAACGTTAGCCCACCACACACTGAGCCAGTCAAAGCGATTGTTACTCCTCTGCTCTTTATTAAACAACATTATCAGCTGTTTCTCTGGTTGCTTTCATGGCAGCGATCCTAACAGAGAGGGATTTGCTCTGGGGCACAGAATTGGGGAATGGGACACACGGGCCTTTCCCCACCAGGGATCGCTGGCTCCCATTCAGCCCCAGGGCAGTGGAATGGCTGGCTCCGAAGGGCAGGGAATGGGGTGCCGAGGCCTTTCCTCTCTAGCTGTACCAGGCCTTATGCCCCACCCCAATAAAACCAGCTGGGAGGCCAGGGAGCGTGACCCCCCAACCAGTCAGTAAAACAACTCAGAGTGCCAACCAAGGATCCAAACTCTTGGACCCTCAGTTTCCATGGGGGCTTTTGTTTTCTCATTGGCGTCTGAGTTTCACACCCATTCCCGTGGCCTTGTCATTGGTACCTAGGTGACGCCATCCCTCCGTGCGTTGCCATTGACACCTAGGTGACGCCAACCCTACAGGCATTGACATTGGCACCTGGGTGGCACCACCATTCCCCACACAGCAGCCATGTTGGCACCTGGGTGATGCCACCCTCCGCCATGCAACATTGGTGCTGGCGCCTGGGTGACACTATCCGTCCCCTGGCCTTGCCATTAGGGCCAGGCAGTGACTCTGGTGCCAGAGCAAACCAGGGGTGCTCATTGATGGGAATGCAGAATAATTGGGGGGGTGGGGGAGGGGCTACATATTGTTTTAGGTTGAGGTGACACTTGTGGGTTACGGTGAGGGTCCTGTTGGCCGCTCCGCCACCCAGTGTGGCTCCATAAAGCCCCTCCACTAAGCCACGAGGCAGCTTGTGGAGCAGACTCGGCTGAAACGAGTTACTTTGCTGCCTTGTGAGCCATTTCCGCGACTCTTGCGGTCGCATAGCGGCGCGCAGCACTCTGGGAGATGCAGATGACGCCCGTGGCCGACGCCCCCGGCACCAATTGGCTGGCGGGGCGCGTCAATCAGGCCGGACGCCCAATGGGAACGGCCGCGGCGGGGAGCGGCGGGGCACGTCGCTCTCCGCCCCGCCTCTCCGGCCACGCCCCCTGGGAGAAAAAGTTTCGGGCGGCCCCAGTGGCTGGAGGGGAAAAAAAAAAAAAAAAAAAAGATGGCGGAAAATTTAAAAGGTGAGCGAGGGAAGCCGGCGCGCGCGGAGCGTGGCGCGAGTCCGGGCTGGGCGCGCGGCGGGAGAGGCGCCTGCGGGGGGGCGGGAGCGGCTACTGTGAGGAGCGGCGCGAGCGCGGAGCTAGTTTCTTCCCCCCCTCCCCCTCCCCGGCGCGCGAGGCGGCAGCAGACGCGACCGTTAAGGAAGGAGGGGGCCGGTTGGGAGCGCGCGAGTGGAACGTTGAGGGGGCTGCCCTCGCGCGCAGGGCGGGAAACGGGGCAGGACGGAATGGGGGAGGGGAGAGGCGCTGCCCCCGCTGGTGGGGGGGGAGGGCGCACGTGACCCTGAGGGTGCCCCCACCGCACTGGCACAGAGCACCTCCCCTTTGTAGGCTGGCATTGACCCCCCCATGCCCACGCCAACCCCCCCGAGGTGGGGTGACCCCCCCATGCCCACGCCAACCCCCCCGAGGTGGGGTGAGCCCCCTGTATGTGGGGTGACCCCCGAGTGTGCTCATGCCAACCCCCTGATGCAGGGGGATCCCCCCTGGATGCTCATGCCAACCCCCTGACATGGAGTGAACCCCCCCATACGCCCACGCCAACCCCCTGTATGTGGGGTGATCCCTGAGTATGCTCATGCCAACCCCCTGACATGGGGTGACCCCCCCTGGACACTCATGCCAACCCCCTGACATGGAGTGAACCCCCCCATACGCCCACGCCAACCCCCTGTATGTGGGGTGATCCCCGAGTATGCTCATGCCAACCCCCTGACATGGGGTGACCCCCCTGGACACTCATGCCAACCCCCTGACATGGAGTGAACCCCCCCATACGCCCACGCCAGCCCCCTGTATGTGGGGTGACCCCTGAGTATGCTCATGCCAACCCCCTGACATGGGGTGACCCCCCTGGACACTCATGCCAACCCCCTGACATGAGGTGACCCTCCTGGACACTCATGCCAATCCCCTGACATGGAGTGAACCCCCCATACGCCCACGCCAGCCCCCTGTATGTGGGGTGACCCCCGAGTATGCTCATGCCAACCCCCTGACATGGGGTGACCCCCCTGGACACTCATGCCAACCCCCTGACATGGAGTGAACCCCCCCATACGCCCACGCCAGCCCCCTGTATGTGGGGTGCTCCCTGAGTATGCTCATGCCAACCCTCTGACATGGGGTGACCCTCCTGACACTGATTGACCTCTCCTGTATGCCCACAATAACCCCCTGACATGGGGGTGACCCCCTGTATGCCCAAGCCAAGTCCCCGACGCAGGGTGAACCCCCCTGGATGCTTATGCCAACCCACTGACATGGGGTGAGCCCCCCCATGTGCTTATGCCAACCACCTGACACAGGGTGACCCCCCCCCCAGATGCTTGTGCCAATCCCCCAGACACTCACGCCAACCCCTGGGACGCAGGGTGACCCCTCCCCAGATGCTCATGTTAATCCTCCCTAGACATGGTGACTTCTCCCTGTACATTCATGCTAACCACATGCTCACGACAACCTCTGGATGAGGGGCAGCCCCTGGACAAGGGGTGAGCCATTCCCCCTACGTATGCTCAGGCTGATCTCTCCTCCCCTAGGCTCACCAGTCCCCCAATGTGGGGTGACCTCCCAGTACCCTCTGGTGAAATCCTCAATGCAGTGTGACCCCCCCCCACATATACTCAGGCCAATCTCCCTGCAGACCCCCAACACTCCCTGCTATCCTTCTGCTGATGCCCTGACACGGTGACACCCCCTCACAGCTGTGACCCCAGAACACTTGCACTTTGGCCCTTTCTAATGTCACAGCTCTGCTGGTGCCTCTCACTCCCAACCTGCAGCCCCTGCTAGCCGAGCCCTCGACTCCCCTCAACACACAATGATTCCCCCCCTTCCCTGGAGTCCCTCCCCTCGCTGCCCGGCTGGTGCCAGCCCCCTAAGACTGCCCCGTGTGCCCACAGGCTGTGCCGTGTGCTGCAAGTCCTCATGGTCCCAGCTGCAGGACCTGTGCCGGCTGGAGAGGGTTCGCTGCCCCTCACTGGGCATCACCCGTAGGAACCTCAGTCACTTCGAGGTGGAGTTCCTGTGTGACTACAAGAGAGTGCGGGTGAGTGTGCCAGCCTGCCACCCTGATCCCTCCCGGGATCCCCCCGCAGCTGGGAAACCCCCATGTCCAATACCTCTTTGGCTGGGGTCCAGAAACCTCTGCCTCCAATTCCCCTGCATAATTCCCCCCCAGATCCCCCTGCGTCCAGTTCCCACTGCAGCCCAGCCCAGCCCTCACCCTTTGGCCTGGCCCCCCTGCAGCTGGGAAACCCCCACCTTCAATACCCCTTCGGTCCGGGTCCCCCCTGCAGCCCAGAAACCCCTGCCTCCAATTCACCCTGCAGCCCAGCCCAGCCCAGCCCCCTGCCTTCAGCCCAGATCTCCCCTGCAGCCCGGATCCCCCTTCCTCCAATACCACCCCCTTCCCGCCGCAGCCTGGATCCTCCCGCTTCCAATTCCTCCCTGTGGCCTCCTGCCTCCAATTTCCTCCACAGCCCGGATCCCATTCCCCCTTGCAGCTCAGATTCCCCCCCATCTGTAGCCCAGATTCCCCTGCCTCCAATTCCTCACCTGCAGCCCAGATTCCTCCCCACCACCTATATTCTGGATCCCCCCACTGTAGTCTGGAAACTCCCACCTCCGATCCCTCCGCAGCCTGGATCCCCCCACAGCCCAGATTCTCCCCTGTGGCCTCCAATTTCTCCCCCACCAGCCAGGATCTCCCCTGCCCCCACCTCCAATTTCTCACACAGCCCCAATCTCCTCTCCCTGGTGCCCCCCATCCTGGTCCCCTCTGCCTGGCACCCCCCTCCCCATCGGTGCTCTAACCTGATCTCCTCCCCCAGCACCTTTCTCCCACCAGGCCCCCTCTGGCACCCCCAAACACATGACTTCGCCTAAGACTGATTCTGGCTGTGTAGGGATACCCTGCTCCACACCTGCCTCCCCTGGGTGGGCTCAGAAACAGGGCCTGGGGCATAAACGACCGGGCAGAGGAGTGTGGTTGGTACAGGAGTGGGGATGACCCAGTGAAAGCCATCCAGGACTCCTGGGTTCCATCCCTGGCTCTGGGAGGGGAGTGGGGTCTAGTGGTTAGAGCGGGGGGGTACAGGGGGCTGGGAGCCAGGACACCTGGGTTCTCTTCCTAGCTCTGCGAGGAGAGTGGAGGTCTAGTGGGTCACAGAGGGGATGGGGCGGGGAGGTGTCTGGGAGCCCGGACTCCTGGGTCTCATCTCTGGGAGTGGGCGTGGCTATGCCCGCTGACCGGCGGGTTCTGGTGGCAGGAGGAGGAGTTCTACCTGGTGAAATGGCGCGGCTACCCAGAGTCGGAGAACACCTGGGAGCCGCGGAAGAACCTGCGCTGTGTGGGCCTGCTGAAGCAGTTCCACAAGGACCTGGAGCAGGCCTGGATCCGGCGGGACGGCAAGCCCAAGAAAAACGCCCGCTGGCTGGACCAGGGCGTGGCAAACTACGTGGTGCAGAAAGCCAAGCAGCGGCGGGCTCTGTGGCGCTGGGAGCGCCAGCTGAACGCCAAGCGCAACCACAAGGGGCGCATTGTGGTGGAGAATGAGGTGGATCTCGACGGGCCACCCCGGGACTTTGTCTACATCAATGAATACAAGGTGGGCGAGGGCATCTCCCTCACCCAGGTGGCGGTGGGCTGCGAGTGCCGTGACTGCCTGGCGGAGGCGGCTGGCGGCTGCTGCTGCCCCGGTGCCTCCCGCCACAAGTTTGCCTACAATGAGCTGGGCCAGGTGCGCATCCGGGCGGGGCTGCCCATCTACGAGTGCAATGCCCGCTGTCGCTGCGGGGCCGAGTGCTCCAATCGCGTGGTGCAGCGGGGCATCCACTATGATCTGTGCATCTTCCGGACCGCCAACGGGCGTGGCTGGGGCGTGCGCACCCTGGAGAAGATCCGCAAGAACAGCTTCGTCATGGAGTATGTGGGAGAGGTACGGCGCGCCAGGCGGCCATCTCTGGGGCAGGGCAGGTGGGAAACAGCCACACACAGTGTCATATGGGGATGGCTCACCTGGCGCTGAGATGCAGCCACCTGTGGGGCGGGACAGCAGCCGGATGGGGATGCTTCCCCATTGCTGAGATACAGCCACCTCTGGGGCGCGGCGGCTGGGCAACAGCCACACACAGTGTCATATGGGGATGGCTCGCCTGGCGCTGAGATGCAGCCACTGCTGGGGCAGGACAGCAGCCAGATGGGGATTCTTCCCCAGTGCTGAGATACAGCCACCTCTGGGGTGGGGCGGCTGGGGAACAGATACACAGAGTCCCCCAGTGCTGTGCTCCTGGTATGACCCCATCTCGTCCCCCCCCAGATCATCACATCAGAAGAAGCCGAGCGACGAGGGCAGATCTACGACCGCCAGGGTGCTACCTACCTCTTTGATCTGGACTACGTGGAGGATGTTTACACAGTGGATGCTGCCTACTATGGCAACATCTCACACTTTGTAAATCACAGCGTGAGTGGAGGGGCGTGGGAGAGCCCATGGGGAAGTGTGGGGCTGGGGGCAGCCTGGGGGTGGATAAAAGTCAGTGATTGAAAAACAAATAAAAAACATACCTCTCCTGATTTTTTTAATGTAAATTAAATAGGCTTTTTTTTTCTTAGAAGAAAAAATGATTTAAAACAAAGTTTGAAACACTGACGACGTATGTAAAGGCCCCCAGTTTATGAGAATCTATGGACATTGTTTACATCACATTCACTAGACAGCCGGGCATGTGTGCTGGGGAGGGTCGAAAGCAAGCTGAAGTGGTGAACTGGTGGAAGTCGCTGGCTCGGCTCATGGATTTTGTAGGGAGAATATTTGCTTCAGTTCAGTTTATTCACTGAGCTCAGCTCAATGGCCAGTCCCTTGCAAGTTAAGAAACTGATCAGGAGCTGGCACAGCAGGAAAGCTTGGCTTCCTCTTCCAGTCTCTGAATTAAAAACTGGTTGGGGAGGAAGAGATCTACTAGATCTAAAATCCGAAGGACATGAAGACTAGAAACAATCAGCTCAAATTCACTAATCACCCTGAACGCTCCCTTTGTTTACTAAATCCATTGTAAATGCAAAGCACGTTTTGATATTCCTCCTATTTTCTTCTGTATCCAGCATGTTGAAGGTAGTTTTATCAAACTGTTTAGAAATACCTGTTTTGTTTTCAGTGCAAAACATGGTTTGAGAAACTACTTTTTTCTTCTTCTGCCTCCAGTGCATTTTAAGGTCGTTTTTATTGAACTGATTAGAAATAAATTAAGAATTAGCTAAAAATAACAACACCCTGGTTACCTTCTCCAGACTGGAAGAAGCTCTCTGGGGAGCTCGAAAACTTGTCCCTCCCACCAACAGACATTGGTCCAGCAAAAGATATTTACCTCACCCACCTTGTCCAACTAAAAATAACTTTTGTTTTAAATGCAAACATTTTTAGATAAACTTTACTTTTTTCTTCTTCTACACCCAGGATATTGAAGGTAGGTTTTATTTAATGAATGAAAAATAGCTCAGTCAGTTTTCAATGCAAAACCATGTTTTTATAAACTCATTTTTGTTCTTATGCATCAAGCACATTTGAAGGTAGTTTTCATGGAATTAACAGTAGCTCAGTTTTAAATGCAAAGCCTGTTTTGTTTTTCCGTACGGATCCCGCACATTTTACAGGTTTTATTGAATGAATTAACAAAACAATTTAAAATCTTTTTGGGCATTTTTCATTAGTTTCCATCCAAATTAAACTTCAACAAACTGAGTTGAAACCCCACCCCCCAAAAAAAACTGAATAAGAAATGTCATTCACCAAATTCTAACATAACAAAAAAGGAAATTTTAATAATCCAAATATATAACCTATATATTATATAATTCATCTTAATACACTGCATTAGTGTAATATTAACATTAACAAATTACACTAATATAACATATTAAGATGAATGAATTATGATATAAGTAGGCTTGGCAAAAGTCATTTTTTATAATTTTGATGGACAAAATTGATGTTTATTTTTAATAATTTTTTTCCTGATTTAAATTGGACATTGTGTGTGTGAGAGCGATGAGGGGTTAGACAATAGGGTAGGTCAGGCGATCATTATATAATAGCAGATGCTGAGATTCAAAACTTTAAAATTTTATAGCTGTTGGAAAAACACCATGTCAAGATATTCAAAGTCAATATCCTTCAAGCCGCCTTTTTTTAATTTTGATCACGTTAGTGGGTGTGCATGAAACTGATGTTTACTGACACTGACCAAAATCAAATCCTTTCAAGTGGAGATCTAGGCTGTACGTTAATATAATATAATTAATCAATATGAATACGTCATATTATCCTACCTCTGGATATTTCTAAATGACAATATAATGTATTAATATTAATTCTATTTGAATTGGATAGTTCATTAATAAATTATAACAATTGCTTAAATAAGTGTGTGTAAACGTAGCGAGTCCTGTGGGTTAGTGAAAAGGGCCAAATTTGGGGAAAAAGGTGACTTTTAGTTGCCAATTACCATGTTTTAATGGTTACCAACCAACGAGCCTCGGCTTTTCCCTAGGGAGAGAATTGAAAAATGGTGATTTAAATCGCTTCATTTTGAGTCGCTCCACCCTGGCAGCTGGGCAAGGGGCAGAGAGGAGGGAGTTGGTGGCACCTGGTGAGGGAAGAGGGTATTTGGGGAGGTAGTTGGGGGGCATGTGAGTGAGGGGGCAGGGCTATGGCAACTTTGCCTGGCCCCACTCACCTGTCCCCTCCCCCCCCAGTGCGACCCCAACCTGCAGGTGTACAACGTGTTCATCGACAACCTGGATGAGCGGCTGCCGCGCATCGCCCTCTTCGCCACGCGGCACATCCGGGCTGGGGAGGAGCTCACCTTCGACTACAACATGCAGGGTGAGTGCCCGCTGGGGGGGGGGGGGGGGGTGGCCCCACTGCTTGGGGGAGCCCTGGGGTGAGATCCTCCTCCTGATGCCTTCTCTCCTCCCCTGCAGTGGACCCGGTGGACGCAGAGAGCACACGGATGGACTCCAACCTGGGCCGGGCCGGCGGCCTGGCCGGCTCCCCCAAGAAGCGAGTGCGGATCGAGTGTAAGTGCGGGGCCGAGTCCTGCCGGAAGTACCTCTTCTAGCCCCCGCGTGCCCTGCCGGGGGTCAGGGACCCACAGCTGCCACTGCGCAGGGCTCTGGGGGGCCCATGCCCACCCATCCCCCGTTGGACTTATCTCACCTGCCCGCTTCCCCCCTCCCGTCAAGGGGGGATTTTTAGGAACAGCTGTCATGGATTTTAATCAGTTGGTTCCCAGGTCGTGTAAAGACCCTGGCTACTGTGTACCAAGCGCCACGGCCTCCTGCTGGAAGCTGCCGGTTTCGGGGGGATCCAGGAATATTCAACTTGAAGCCGCACTTGACCCTGTGTCCCTATGCAACTGGCAAAGCAGCTGGGGGGTGGGTAAATGAATTTGGGGCATTTTGTAAATGGACTTTTTCTACCAGGTATTTTTGACTGGGGGGGAGGGAAGGGAGCTGGGGTTGGGGGGCAGGGGGGCCTATGTCTGCCATCAAGGCAATTAGATGGTTTGATTCTGCACCTGGTGGTGGTATCTGGTTATTTTGGCTTGTGGGAACAGTGCCCCATGGTTATAATGGCTGGAGAAGGGTGGGGGCTGTCTGTTTAATTCCAACCTGTTAGTGCAAAGAAAAGATTATATGGATTTAACTAACTCAGATGGAGGAGTTTGCTTCACTTCCTGTCCTAAACTGGCCAACAGTTTTGTTGTGTGGCTGTTCCCCAGGTGTCCCATCCCAGTGGTTGCTGCATTGTCAGTGCTGGGCAAGCTGCCCCATGATGCGTTATACACAGCTGTTCCCTCGCTGCCCTGCCCCAGAGGTGGTTGCATCTCAGTGCTGGGCAAACTGTCCTTTTACACTCTCAGTTTGGGGACTGGTCCAGACCCCAGATGTTATTTGTGTGGAAGGTGAGGCAGGGCCCCCCAGATATGCCCAGCCCCGGCCCTCCCTCCCGTGCTGGCATCAGCACTGCTGGCACAGGTCAGGGCAGGAACCTCAGCTGCCTAAATCCACCCCTCCGAGAACCTGGCCTCCTGGGGGCTGGGGACAGCAGAAGGCATCAGTCACCAAGGCAGAGGAAGGAGCCTCTAATAATGCTTAGCCTCTGCTAGCGCTTTCCAGCAGCGGCTCTCACATCCTGTTAGTATCGTTTGCCCTCTACTACTGATGGGGAAACTGAGGCACAGGGACTTAGACCCAGGCACGGAACCCAGGTGTCCTGCTGTCTAGGCTGGAGGCTCCGTGGGAGCCGTGACCCAAAGGGACCTGCCAGCAGTGTGCCCCAGGGGAGTGAGGGCAGCCCCAGGGAACCGACTGCGAGAGGCTGCCTCTGTCTGTGACTACGGCTGGGTGTTTGTGTGGGGGGGCATGCACAGAGCCCCCCACCCCAGGGATCTGGGCAGAGCCAGCAGCGTCAAGCAGGGCTGTAGGTCAACCTGCCCCTGTAATATTCCCCCCCGGGAAATAATGTAACCCCTTGCCAGCAGAGGGGCCAGCAGCTCTGGGTCCTGCCCCAGTCACACCAGCAGCCTGAGACTTCCCCACAGCCAGAGCCAGCAAGAGAACCCAGGCATCCTGGCTCACAGGAGGGAGGAAGCGAGTGAAGCACGGGGGGCCCCACCCCCAGGGAGAAGACACGGCGGGGGGGCAAGGACCACAAAGGGTTACATGGGGTCAGAGGGCACCCAGGCCCCTCAGCCGCCAGGGCCAGAGAGCCCGGCTCCAAGGGGAGCGGGGTGGTGGGCCGGGAGCCCTATTTCTGCTCGCGGCGCCAGACGATGACCATGCCCTTGGCGTCGCTGGAGGCCAGCAGGCTCTCGTCGCAGTTGAAGCTGACGCCCAGCACGGCGGCGCTGTGCCCCTGCAGTTTGTTCACGATGGCCCGGCTGGCGCGCTCCACGTCGAAGAAGTAGACGCACATGTCCTCGCTGCCTGTCACTGCAAGGGGGCGGAGTCAGGGGTGGGGCTTGGAACCCGAGGGGCAGAGGTGGGGGCCCCAGCCCTGAGAACCCCAGGGTGGGGCAGGGCCTTGGCAGGCAGATCCCTTTGGGGTGGAGTCAAGGGTGGGGCCTCTGCGGGGAGGAGCCTGCCCCAGGAACCCCATGGAGGAGCAGAGCCTGGGCTTCTGGGGGGGGGCTGAGCCACCCAACCCCACCTCAGAGGATTCTGGGAGGGAGCGGAGCAGCAAGCTTGAGAAACCATGGGCTGACTCTGGCGCCCCAGGGGATTGTGGGGGTGAGGGGCCGGGGACCAAGCAGAGGGGGCTGCCCCATGGGCCCCTGCTGGTGTGGGGGGGGCTCTTACCCACGCAGGCCCCCTGGCGGAAGGACATGAGTGGGCAGAAGATGCTGCGCACAGGGTGGGAGCCCTGCTGGATCTGGAAACTCCTCTTCAGCTGCAGGGTCCCCTCATTGTCCACCACCCTGTGGGCAAAGCAGGCGTGAGTTGGGGCAGGCCCCTCAACTGAGCCTCCCTGCCCCACCCATGGGCACCCAGCCCTGATGGCCAGGGAAAGCACCCTCTGGCACACAGCCCTGCCCCATGGCACTCCCCAGCCCTGACTGCCAGGGAAAGCATTCCCTGCCCTCCCCACGGCGTGCCCCGGCACCCAGCCCTGACTGCCAGGGAAAGCACCCCCTGCCCTGCCCCACGGCATGCCCCAGTGCCTGAACGTGACTGCCAGGGAAAACACCCTCTGGCGCACAGCCCTGCCCCATGGCACTCCCCAGCCCTGACTGCCAGGGAAAGCACTCCCTGCCCTCCCCACGGCGTGCCCCGGCACCCAGCCCTGACTGCTGGGGAAAGCACCCCCTGCCCTGCCCCACGGCATGCCCCAGTGCCTGAACGTGACTGCCAGGAGAGAGCGCCCCCACCCTGACCAGGGGACCTCCTGGCACCTGGCCCTGACTGCCGGGGAAAGCACCCCCTGCCCTCCCCATGGCATGCCCCAGTGCCTGAACGTGACTGCCAGGGAAAACACCCTCTGGCACACAGCCCTGCCCCATGGCACTCCCCAGCCCTGACTGCCAGGGAAAGCACTCCCTGCCCTCCCCACGGCGTGCCCCGGCACCCAGCCCTGACTGCTGGGGAAAGCACCCCCTGCCCTGCCCCACGGCATGCCCCAGTGCCTGAACGTGACTGCCAGGAGAGAGCGCCCCCACCCTGCCCAGGGGACCTCCTGGCACCTGGCCCTGACTGCCGGGGAAAGCACCCCCTGCCCTCCCCATGGCATGCCCCAGTGCCTGAACGTGACTGCCAGGGAAAACACCCTCTGGCGCACAGCCCTGCCCCATGGCACTCCCCAGCCCTGACTGCCAGGGAAAGCACTCCCTGCCCTCCCCACGGCGTGCCCCGGCACCCAGCCCTGACTGCTGGGGAAAGCACCCCCTGCCCTACCCCACGGCATGCCCCAGTGCCTGAACGTGACTGCCAGGAGAGAGCGCCCCCACCCTGCCCAGGGGACCTCCTGGCACCTGGCCCTGACTGCCGGGGAAAGCACCCCGTGCCCTCCCCATGGCATGCCCCAGTGCCTGAACGTGACTGCCAGGGAAAACACCCTCTGGCGCACAGCCCTGCCCCATGGCACTCCCCAGCCCTGACTGCCAGGGAAAGCACTCCCTGCCCTCCCCACGGCGTGCCCCGGCACCCAGCCCTGACTGCTGGGGAAAGCACCCCCTGCCCTGCCCCACGGCATGCCCCAGTGCCTGAACGTGACTGCCAGGAGAGAGCGCCCCCACCCTGCCCAGGGGACCTCCTGGCACCTGGCCCTGACTGCCGGGGAAAGCACCCCCTGCCCTGCCCCACGGCATGCCCCAATGCCTGAACGTGACTGCCAGGGAAAACACCCTCTGGCGCACAGCCCTGCCCCATGGCACTCCCCAGCCCTGACTGCCAGGGAAAGCACTCCCTGCCCTCCCCACGGCGTGCCCAGGCACCCAGCCCTGACTGCTGGGGAAAGCACCCCCTGCCCTCCCCACGGCATGCCCCAGTGCCTGAACGTGACTGCCAGGAGAGAGCGCCCCCACCCTGACCAGGGGACCTCCTGGCACCTGGTCCTGACTGCCAGGGAAAGCACCCCCTGCCCTCCCCACGGCATGCCCCAGTGCCTGAACGTGACTGCCAGGGAAAACAACCTCTGGCGCACAGCCCTGCCCCATGGCACTCCCCAGCCCTGACTGCCAGGGAAAGCACTCCCTGCCCTCCCCACGGCGTGCCCCGGCACCCAGCCCTGACTGCTGGGGAAAGCACCCCCTGCCCTACCCCACGGCATGCCCCAGTGCCTGAACGTGACTGCCAGGAGAGAGCGCCCCCACCCTGCCCAGGGGACCTCCTGGCACCTGGCCCTGACTGCCGGGGAAAGCACCCCGTGCCCTCCCCATGGCATGCCCCAGTGCCTGAACGTGACTGCCAGGGAAAACACCCTCTGGCGCACAGCCCTGCCCCATGGCACTCCCCAGCCCTGACTGCCAGGGAAAGCACTCCCTGCCCTCCCCACGGCGTGCCCCGGCACCCAGCCCTGACTGCTGGGGAAAGCACCCCCTGCCCTGCCCCACGGCATGCCCCAGTGCCTGAACGTGACTGCCAGGAGAGAGCGCCCCCACCCTGCCCAGGGACCTCCTGGCACCTGGCCCTGACTGCCGGGGAAAGCACCCCCTGCCCTGCCCCACGGCATGCCCCAGTGCCTGAACGTGACTGCCAGGGAAAACACCCTCTGGCGCACAGCCCTGCCCCATGGCACTCCCCAGCCCTGACTGCCAGGGAAAGCACTCCCTGCCCTCCCCACGGCGTGCCCAGGCACCCAGCCCTGACTGCTGGGGAAAGCACCCCCTGCCCTCCCCACGGCATGCCCCAGTGCCTGAACGTGACTGCCAGGAGAGAGCGCCCCCACCCTGACCAGGGGACCTCCTGGCACCTGGTCCTGACTGCCAGGGAAAGCACCCCCTGCCCTCCCCACGGCATGCCCCAGTGCCTGAACGTGACTGCCAGGGAAAACACCCTCTGGCGCACAGCCCTGCCCCATGGCACTCCCCAGCCCTGACTGCCAGGGAAAGCACTCCCTGCCCTCCCCACGGCGTGCCCCGGCACCCAGCCCTGACTGCTGGGGAAAGCACCCCCTGCCCTCCCCACGGCATGCCCCAGTGCCTGAACGTGACTGCCAGGAGAGAGCGCCCCCACCCTGACCAGGGGACCTCCTGGCACCTGGTCCTGACTGCCAGGGAAAGCACCCCCTGCCCTGCCCCACGGCATGCCCCAGTGCCTGAACGTGACTGCCAGGAGAGAGCGCCCCCACCCTGACCAGGGGACCTCCCGGCACCCAGCCCTGACTGCCGGGGAAAGCACCCCCTGCCCTCCCCACGGCGTGCCCCGGCACCCAGCCCTGACTGCCGGGGAAAGCACCCCCTGCCCTCCCCACGGCGTGCCCCGGCACCCAGCCCTGACTGCCGGGGAAAGCACCCCCTGCTCTGCCCCACGGCATGCCCTGGTGCCTGAACATGACTGCCAGGAGAGAGCGCCCCCACCCTGCCCAGGGGACCTCCTGGCACCTGGCCCTGACTGCTAGGGAACGCACCCCTTGCCCTCTCCATGGCACCCCTGGCACACAGCCCTGACTGCTGGGGAAAGCACCCCCTGCCCTGCCCCACGGCATGCCCCGGTGCCTGAACATGACTGCCAGGAGAGAGCGCCCCCACCCTTCTCCCGGGGACCTCTTGGGCCTGGCTCTGCCCCATGGCACCTCCCAGAGCCCCTCACCGGTACAGGAGCAGCTTGTTGAGGCAGGCGTTGATGAGCAGCGAGGGGTCGCGGGCCTCCCGGCTGACCCAGGAGCGGGCCGAGATGCTGGTGATGGAGCTGCCCTCCTGCACCACCAGCCGCTTGGCCTTGGTCAGCTTCCCTGTGGGGCGGGGGCAGAGGCAGCGGTTAGGGCGGGGGGGCGAGGGGAGCCCAGCCCCCCGCCCCCCCAGGGGATGGCTCACCCGTGGCCATGTCGAAGAGGAAGGAGAAGACGCTGCCGCGGTCGTCGCCGGCCCAGAGCAGGCGGCCAGGGGCATCGAAGGAGAGCGCCAGCACCCGGCCCGTCAGCTTGCTCGACCCGCCCTTCACCTTCTTCCCCGTCGAGATGTTCACCACATGCAGGTTGTGCTTCCCATTCCCCACCTGCGGGGGGAGCCTCCCAGCCATCAGCCCTCTCCCCCGCCCGGCCCCAGCCAGTTCCCCACGGGGAGGGGCTGATGGGCTGCAAGATGCAGCAGAGCAGCTCGGTGCCGACGGGGTCGGGCTGGGGGCCGGGCAGAGGGCTGAGTGGGGGTCTGGGGGACAGGGTAGGGGGCAGACGGGGGCTCAACACGGTGAGGTTGTTAATCATGGGCTGGAAGACGCAGCAGAGCAGCTCGGCGCTGTCGGGGTCGGGCTGGGGGCCCGGAGGGGAGCTGGGGGTCGTGTTAGGCGGCCGGTTGGGGGGTGGGCAGTGGCTCACCATGGTGAGGTTGTTGTTCATAGGCTGGAAGATGCAGCAGAGCAGCTCGGCGCCGTTGGGGTCGGGCTGGGGGCCCGGAGGGGAGCTGGGGGTCAGGTTAGGGGGCTGGGGGATTGGTTAGGGGGCAGGCGCTCACCACCGTGAGGTTGTTGTTCATAGGCTGGAAGACGCAGCAGAGCAGCTCGGCGCCGTCGGGGTCGGGGATCTGGCGGATGCACTTGCCCTCGCCGGCGGCCCAGATGCGCATGGTGCTGTCCAGCGAGGTGGAAACCAGCACGTCGTTGGAGAGGGACCAGGCGAAGTCGGAGACGCCGCGGCTGTGGCCCCGCAGCACCCGCAGCACGGCGGGCGGGGCGGGCGCCAGCTGGCACACCGAGATGGTGCCATCCAGCGAGCAGCAGGCCAGCAGGTGCTTGTCGTCATTGGCAAACTGCACCTTGGGTACTGGGGTAGCGGGGACATTGTCACCTCCTGGTCCCCTCCCATGGCGCACCACCCAGCCCCCTATCGCCCCCCCATGGGGCCCTGCCCCCCCCAGGAGCTCGCCCCCCCTTCTGCCCCACACAGGCCATCCTCTAGGCCCTGCTCCTCACACCACATCACCCCCCAATCAGACACCTGCCCTGGTCACATGGCATGACCCAGTGTCCCCCACTTCCAGTCCTCTCCCACTGCATGGGCAGGTCCCCCGTCTCGCTCTGGTGGGACCCCTGCCCTGAAGGGCGGGTGGGTACAAGCTCCCCCCTCACCGGCCTCGTCGACGTGCTGGTCGAAGACGTGGTACATGCCAGCGAAGGCGTAGTTCTCGCTCAGCGTCGTGTCCCCAGCCATGGCCCGGCTGGCCTCTGCCACCGACGTGGGCACCACGCTGCCGGGGGGCCTTGGGGGGGGTGTCAGAACCGCCACTGAGAACCCAGGAGTCCTGGCTCCCACCCCACCCCCTAAACCCCATGCTCTAACCACTATACCGGGGTGGGCAAACTGCAGCCCGGGGGCCACATCCGGCCCTCGAGCTCCCTCCGAGGAGTGGGGTCCGGGGCTCACCCTGCTCCGGCGCCCTGGTCGGGAACCGCAGCCAATGGGAGCTGCAGAGGCGGTGCCTGCAGACGGGGCAGCGTGTGGAGCCCCCTGGCAGCCCATATGTGTAGGAGCCGGAGGAGCAACATGCCACTGCTTCCGGGAGCTGATTGAGGTGAGCGCCTCCCAGAGCCTGCACCCCTGACCCCCTCCTGCATCCCAACCCCCTGCCCCAGCCCTGATCCCCCTCCTGCTCTTGAACCCCTCAGTGCCAACCCAGAGCACCCTCCTGCACTCCTAAGCCCTCACCCCCTCCCACACCCCAACCCCTAATTTCAGGAGCATTCATGGCCCCCCATACAATTTCCACATCCAGATTTGGCCCTCGGGTCAAAAAGTTTGCCCCCCTCGTGCTATACCCTACTCTCTTCCCAGTGCTAGGGAGAGAACCCAGGAGTCCTGACATAGCTCTGTGCATCAGGGCTAAAGATCCCCTCCTCCACCTCCCCAGTGCCAAACCCCGGACTCCTGGGTTCTCTCCCCGGCTCTGGGACGGGAGTGGGGGCTAGTGGTTAGGGCAAAGGGGCTGGGGGCCAGGACTCCTGGGTTCTCTCCCCGGCTCTGGGACGGGAGTGGGGGCTAGTGGTTAGGGCAAAGGGGCTGGGGGCCAGGACTCCTGGGTTCTCTCCTGCTCTGGGAGAGGAGTAGGGTGTAGCGATTAGTGTGTGTGTGTGGGGGGGGGGGCTAGACCAGGGTGAGCCCTGTAGCTATCACCAGGAGAGCTCGGTGGTGCAGAGAACCCAGGAGTCCGCCTGCCCCCGGCCCAGCTCTGGCTGGGGCGGCAAAGGCAGGTGGCCCCACCACCGGCTGGGAGCAGAGCCCAGGTCCAGAGCCGCGGTGCCACCTGGCTGGGCAGGGCTGCCGGGGTTTGCAGAAGCCAGGCAGCGTCAGGGCAGATTCTGGGAGTTGTCACGGCAGAGGCCCAGAGAGACATGGGGGTGCAGGCATGGGCACTGCCCCTGGAGCCCCCCTCTCCCTGCACCCCGTCACTCACCGCTCATCGTATGCCACACGGTTCATCTGCGCCTGTAGCTGGTAGGAGCCACGGCTGACGGAGCGGCGATGGCCACGGGCCCCCAATGCCCGGGCATCATCCTCAAAGTCCTAGGGGAAGATGGACAGGTCACCCGGATGACACGCCCCAGAAGTGGCTGCATCTCAGCATGGGCAAGTCACGCCCGTGCAGCGTTATATGCAGCTGTTCCCCAACTGCCCCGCCCCAGAGGTTGCTGCATCTCAGTACTGACTGAGCCACCCCTGTGTGACATTACGTGTGGCCTCTCCCATACCTCCATGCGGTCCAGTGTGGTGCGGCTGCTGCGGACGATGCTGTTGCTGTAGGCGCGGAAGCTGCTCTGCTCGGAGAGGGGCCCGTAGCGCTGCGCCAGGAGCTGTGCGCGCAGCCGCAGGTACAGCCTGCGGGCGCCGGGGTCGTGCCCGGCCTTGGCGTTCTCCCGCAGCAGCTGGCTGCGCCGCCGGATGTACTGGGTGCGGAACTGCGGGAAGCCGGGTGTGCGGTAGGCGTTGTACCTGTGTGAGAGCCCCCCTGTGACCCCCGCAATGGCACCCTCTCAGGGGAGAGCCCCCCTGTGACCCTCCGCACGGCACCCCCTCAGGGGAGAGCCCCCCTGTGACCCTCCGCACGGCACCCCCAGGGGAGAGCCCCCCTGTGACCCCTGGCACGGCACCCCCAGGGGAGAGCCGCCCTCTGACCCCCAGCACGGCACCCCAGGGGAGAGCCCCCCTGTGACCCTGGGCACAGTGCCCCCTACAAGGGAGAGCCCCCTGCCCAGCCCCCCCGTAAGCTCCAGCACAGCACAGCACCCCCCAGGGGAGGGCCCCCTGCCCAGCCCCCCAGGAGCCCCAGCACCTGCCCTTGACTGCGGGGGCGAGCGCCCCCACTGAGCCCCCGCCCCCCGCCTCACCTCGCGTCCACAGCCAGCACCTGCTGCCACACCGCGGCCATGCCAGTCCCGGCCGGCGGCTCGGGGGAGCTGGCCAGGGGGAGCCTGGGGGGCAAAGGGGGGCACAGAGTCAGTGCGGGGGGCTCTAGCCAGCCCCGGCACAGCACCCCCCGACCTCGCTGCAGCGGGTGTGCGCGCAGGGGTGGGGGCAGGAGTATTATGGGTTGGCTCAGGTTGTTAATGGGGGGGCGGTGCAGGGAGAGCAGCGGGGGGGCGGCTCATGGCAGATTGAGCTGCAGCCCCCACCCCCGGGCGGGGGGGGTCCTGCTGCGAGCCCCCCCAATGCAATCCGGGGGAGGGGCCGCTGGGATGCAAACCCGCGGGGGGGGGGGGGTTGGTACCTGGGGCGGGTCCCGGCCTCAGTCCCGGGGCCAGCGGCAGCGGCTGGGGGCGGAGGCGGCCGTGGAGCCCGCCCCGGACCGAGCCGCATGCGCCTGGGTGTGGGGGGGGGCGTTATCAACCAATAGTGCAGCGGCCCCCCCTGCACGCAGCCGGCCCGCCCCCTCCCCACTGCACCCAGCCACCAGCCCCCCTCCCCCTCCCCCCTGTAACCAGCCCCCCTGCACCCAGCCACCAGCCCCCTCCCCCCAGCCACCAGCCCCCCCTGCACCCAGGGACCAGCCCCCCCCCTCCCCCCAGCCACCAGCCCCCCCATATCCAGGCACCAGCCCCCTCACCCCCTCCCCCCAGCCACCAGCCCCCCCTGCATCCAGGCACCAGCCCCCCCACCCCTCCCCCCAGCCACCAGCCCCCCCTGCACCCAGGCACCAGCCCCCCCACCCCCTCCCCCAGCCACCAGCCCCCCGCCCGCCCCCTGTAACCAGCCCCCCCACCTCCTCCCCCCAGCCACCAGCCCCCCCGTATCCAGGCACCAGCCCCCTCACCCCTCCCCCCAGCCACCAGCCCCCCCTGCACCCAGGCACCAGCCCCCCCCACCCCTCCCCCAGCCACCAGCCCCCCCTGCACCCAGGCACCAGCCCCCCCACCCCTCCCCCCAGCCACCAGCCCCCCCTGCACCCAGGCACCAGCCCCCCCACCCCTCCCCCCAGCCACCAGCCCCCCCTGCACCCAGGCACCAGCCCCCCCACCCCCTCCCCCCAGCCACCAGCCCCCCCCCGTATCCAGGCACCAGCCCCCTCACCCCCTCCCCCCAGCCACCAGCCCCCCCTGCACCCAGGCATCAGCCCCCCCCCCCTCTCCCCCCAGCCACCACCCCCCGCCCGCCCCCTGTAACCAGCCCCCCCTGCACCCAGCCCCCCCACCCCCTCCCCCCAGCCACCAGCCCCCCCGGATCCAGGCACCAGCCCCCTCACCCCCTCCCCCCAGGCACCAGCCCCCCCCTACACCCAGGCACCAGTCCCCCCACCCCCTCCCCCCAGTCTCCAGCCACCCCGTATCCAGGCACCAGCCTGCCCAGCCTCCCCCGCATAGGGTGATCAGACAGCAAGTGTGAAAAATCGGGATGGGGTGGGGGGTAATAGGAGCCTATATAAGGAAAAAAACCCAAATCAGCCCTGTCCCTATAAAATCTGGTCTCCCTACCCCCCTGCAACCAGCCCGCCCCCTCCCCCCATGCAGCCAGCCCCACCCTTCACCAGCCCACCTCCCCTCTGCACCCCATGCAACTAGCCCCCTCCCTGCAACACCAGGCACCAGCCCCCCAGGGGGCTGAAGAAATCTCCCAGCCACTGCTTGCAAACTCCTGGCTGGAGCAGGACCAGAGGGAAGCTGCAAACTGGGCCCTGGGCTGCCACCAGGGCAACCTGCAAAGCAGCTGAGCTGCCGGTCTGGGGCTGATGGCCAGCAGCCAGGCCCCGGAACAAAGCCTGCCCCACCAGCTTGATTTCCTTCTTTGACAGGAGGGGGGAACCGGTTTGGTGGAGAGGGGGGACGCAGGGACACATCACCCCACACCGGGGAGGCCAGAAGAGACACAAAGTCAGGAAAGCATCTGAAATCCTGTTCTGTAGAGATTTTCCGAAGGGCCGCCTATCCGAATGTCTCCATTACTGAGGGACCATCTACGCCCATTGCTCTAGCCACTCAATATAACTTGGGATGAATGATGTACCCCAAAAGCTGGGGGCTAGTATTTTCACTAGCTCGTTGAATTGATTAACCATCAGTCGGGATATTGCAGATGATGGACTAGGTGTATTTTATGACTTGCAAACCCCACTTTGGGATCCTTGAAGCATCATACCGAGATGTACAGAAACGCTTTCCGTAACCTGGGAAGATCATTTTAAACATTAAACATTTTTATACCTGGACTTCAGCCAGGGTTTGGACCAGGGCTGTCAAATGATGAAAACAAAAAGAATGGCAATGAATCGCGAGATTCAAACAACCTAGTGGTGCTCCATCGTGGGTTCAATTTCACTATTAAGAATCAAATCCCAATTTCACTTCAGGTCGACGTACGAAGGGGCACACATGTGACCTGTATGTCTGGCCCAGAAATACCTTGCGATGCCGGCTACAACTGTGCCAGGCGAACGCCTGTTCTCTCACTTTCCGGTGCCAGCATGATCGCCCGGAAGTGTAAACACACTAGTTTGTCTTCGCGATTGGCTGAACGAGAAGTAGGACTGAGTGGTCTTGCAGGCGTTAAAGTTTTAGATTGCTTTGGTTTTGAGTGCAGCTCTGTACCAAATTTTTTTTGTCTGTTTTTTTACGCTTGTAAGTTGCACCTGCAGGATAAAGAGATTGCCCTACAGCACTGGGCTGAGGTGAACGGAAAAAATATTATTTCTCTTGTTGATCTTTTTTTACAGTGCAACTATGTGTAATCAAAACTACTGCTGCAAAGTGAGCATGGGAAACTTTGTACTCTGCGTAGTAATTGAAATCAATATATTTGAAAACATGGGAAAGCATCAGGAAATATTGATAATGTAAATAGGTGTTCTGGTATTGGTTTAACAGTGCGAGTAAAAGTGTGATTAATCGCAACTTTTTCAAATCTAGTTAATTTGTTTTGTGTTAATGACTTGCCGTTAACCGCAGTCAATTGACAGGGTCCCACATGACTGTCTGATATAAGTAAGCTGGAGAAATGCTGCCTTGGAAGAATTACCATTAAGCGGATACAGAATTGGGTAAGTAACCACAAACAAAGAGTAACTGTTTATGGACTGATGTCGGATTGGAAGGAGGTCTCAAGTGAGGATCCACGGGGATCTGTTCTGGATCCGGTGGTGTTTTACATCTTTATTAAGTACCTGGAGATAGGTATACAGAGCAGACTGATCCAGTTTACAGATGGCACAAAGCGAGGACGTGGGGGGGAGGCGCACAACACTTTGGAGGGCAGAGCTAAAAATCAGAGGGATCTTGATAAACTGGAGAATTTGGCTGTAGCCAACAAAATGAAATTCAGCAAAGACCAATGTAAGGGGGAAGAAAAACCAGGTGCCCCAGTACAGAACGGGGGAGAACTGGCCAGACAGCAGCGCTGCTGGGAAGCTGGGAGTTGTGGTGGTTCACAGCCTTGACCGGAGTCAGCACCACGATGTTGTTGGGGAAAAAAAAGCACATGCAATTTTCGGTTGCATTAACAGAGGCGTGGCTGCAGGTCCCAGGAGGTGACGGTACCGCTCTGCTCAGCCCTGCCTAGGCCTCAGCTGGAGGACGGTGTCCAGTTTCGGTCACCAGTGCACAGAAAGGATGTAGAGACACTGGGTAGGATCCAGAGGCGAGCGACTAAGCCCACCAAAGGGGTGGGACACCAGCCACGTGAGCAAAGGCCACAGGAACCAGGAACGCTCAGTTTGGAAAAGAGATTGAGGGGGGACATGAGCGATCTTTGACTACTCAGAAGGCTGCCACAGAAAAGGTGGAGACGGGTGGGTCTCTCTTGCCCCAGACGGCAGGACCAGAGGCCGTGGGGTCAAACTACAGCACAGCAGATTGAGATTAAATCTCAGGGAAAACTTCTGAATGGGAAGAGCAGCAGGACGATGGAACCGAGGCCTCGGGAGGTCGTGGAAGCTGGAGGGTTTCAAGCGGAGGCCGGAGCCATTTCTCTGGGATGGTTTGAATCCTGCAGCGTGGTTGGGGGTCAGACTAGGTGCCCCCTGCGGTCCCGTCTCGCTGTACGGGTCATAGACTATCAGGGCTGGAAGGGACCTCAGCAGGGATCTAGTCCAACCCCCTGCTCAAAGCAGGACCAATCCCCAACTAGTTTTTTTTGCACCAGATCCCTAAATGGCCCCCTCAGGGACTGAACTCTCAGCCCTGAGTTTTGCAGGCCAATGCACAAACCACTGAACTATCCCCCCTCCAGGGCTGAGGAACCTATGATCCCCCCCTCATGCACAGCCCTCATTGCACCCCCATCACCCCACCCCAATGCACAGCCCCATCGCCACCCCCACAGCACCTCAGCAGCTTTCCTGTTCACCATGAAAATCCCCAGCACCATCCAAGGGGATCCACTCGCACTGCAGCAGTGGTAGGGCTCTTAGCCTGGGCTCTCTCCCCAGCTCTGGGACGGGGGTGGGGTCTGGGGGCAGGGGAGAGCCAGGACTCCTGGGTTCGGGGTGGGGGGAGGAGCCGGCCCAGGACTCTTGGGGTCTCGAGGGGGGAGGGGAGCCAGGACTCCTGGGGGGGGGGGCAGCCGGCCCAGGACTCCCGGGGTCTCGGGGGGGGGAGCCAGGACTCCTGGGGGGGGGGAGCCGGCCCAGGACTCCTGGGTTCGGGGGGGAGGGGAGCCCGGACTCCTGGGTTCTTGGGGGGAGGGGGCGGCGCAGGATCTTGAGGTCTCGAGGGGGGAGGGGAGCCCGGACTCCTGGGTTCGGGGGGGGCAGCCGGCCCAGGACTCCCGGGGTCTCGAGGGAGGGGAGCCAGGACACCTGGGGGGGGGGAGCCGGCCCAGGACTCCTGGGTTCGGGGTGGGGGGAGGAGCCGGCCCAGGACTCTTGGGGTCTCGAGGGGGGAGGGGAGCCAGGACTCCTGGGTTTGTGGAGGGGGGGGCCAGCGCAGGACTCCTGGGGTCTCGGGGCGGGGAGCCAGGACTCCTGGGGGGGGGAGCCGGCCCAGGACTCCTGGGTTCGGGGGGGAGGGGAGCCCGGACTCCTGGGTTCTTGGGGGGAGGGGGCGGCGCAGGATCTTGAGGTCTCGAGGGGGGAGGGGAGCCCGGACTCCGGGGTTCGGGGGGGGGGGCAGCCGGCCCAGGACTCTTGGGGTCTCGAGGGGGGAGGGGAGCCCGGACTCCTGGGTTCGGGGGGGGGGGGGCCGGCCCAGGACTCCTGGGTTTGGGGGGGGGAGCCGGCCCAGGACTCTTGGGGTCTCGAGAGGGGGGGAGCCCGGACCTCCTGGGTTTGGGGGGGGGGAGCCGGCCCAGGACTCCTGGGGGGGGGGAGGGGGAGCCAGGACTCCTGGGGTCTCGGGGGGGGAAGCCAGGACTCCTGGGGTTCTCGGGGGGGGAGGGGAGCCCGGACTCCTGGGTTCGGGGTGCGGGGGGGAGCCGGCCCAGGACTCCTGGGGTCTCGAGGGGGGAGGGGAGCCCGGACTCCTGGGTTCGGGGTGGGGGGGGGAGCCGGCCCAGGACACCTGGGTTCGGGGGGGGGGAGGGGAGCCCGGACTCCCGGGTTCTTGGGGGGAGGGGGCGGCGCAGGATCCTGGGTTCCCGGGGGGGGCGGCCTGTCCCCCTCTTACTGGAATCTCCTCCAGGCGGGGGGGTCCCGGCTGCTAGCGCTCAGGGATCGGCCCTTCCGGGCCATGGCGGCTCCTCCCCCACCCGCACCTGGTGGCAGGTGCTTTATAGCCGGGGGCGGGGCCGGCACCTGCGGCTCACCTGGATCCCTCCCCCTCCCCGTGGGCTGGGGGGAGGGGCTGGGAGCCAGGACTCCTGGGTTCTCTCCGGGCCGGGGGCGGGTCCTGACTCCCTCTCCCCCGCCCCCTGCGCTCAGAGAATTTGGAGCCTCCCAACCTGGCCAGTTGCTCCCCCTCGCCTCCTGCCTCTCCTAAGATGGCGGCCTCAGGATCCTGCCCTATGCCAACATGGCGGCCCCCATGGTTCCAAGATGGCCGCCCCCACCTGGACACTCCCCCTTCTCGTGGTTCCTAGATGGCTGCCCCCTGCTACCTCCGTTTCAAGATGGCCGCCCCCATGTCTCCCGCCTCCAACATGGCGGCCACTCTCAAGGGGGCTGCCTCGTCGCCGGCTCCTTGAGACTCCGGGACGGAACGCGCCTGCTGATTGGCTCTTTCGGAGGCTGGGCGGGGCCTTCCCGTGAGGGAACGCTCCTGCTGATTGGCTCCTTCGGAGGCCTGGGCGGGGCCTCCCCTGAGGGAACTCGCCTGTTGATTGGCTCCTTCGGAGGCCGGGCGGGGCCTTCCCCTGAGGGAACACGCCTGCTGATTGGCTCTTTCCGTGGCCGGGGCGGGGCCAACAGCGTTGAAGGAAAAGGCGCGAGCCGGGGTGGTGGCTGGAACAACAAATCGGTCGCAGGATGGCAGCAGCTGGGCAGGCCCGAGAGTGAGTAGTTGAGGTGCCTGGGGGGCAGGGCGATGGGGTGTCCAGCGTGGGGGGGTCCCTCTCAATGGGGGCGATGGGGTGTCCAGCGTGAGGGGTCCCTCTCAATGGGGGCGATGGGGTGTCCAGCGTGAGGGGTCCCTCTCAATGGGGGGGGCGATGGGGTGTCCAGCGTGGGGGGGTCCCTCTCAATGGGGGTGATGGGGTGTCCAGCGTGAGGGGTCCCTCTCAATGGGGGCGATGGGGTGTCCAGCGTGGAGGGGTCCCTCTCAATGGGGGCGATGGGGTGTCCAGCGTGGAGGGGTCCCTCTCAATGGGGGCGATGGGGTGTCCAGCGTGGGGGGGTCCCTCTCAATGGGGGGGCGATGGGGTGTCCAGCGTGAGGGGTCCCTCTCAATGGGGGGGCGATGGGGTGTCCAGCGTGGGGGGGTCCCTCTCAATGGGGGGGCGATGGGGTGTCCAGCGTGAGGGGTCCCTCTCAATGGGGGGGCGATGGGGTGTCCAGCGTGGGGGGTCCCTCTCAATGGGGGTGATGGGGTGTCCTTGGGGGGTCGTTGGCGTTCTCCATAGGGCACGGTGAGGGACATGAGTCCGAGGCAGGCTCCTGAGGACGCCGCGTCGCCTGGGTGCCCGTCGGGCCCGTCTCATCCCGATCGCATCGACCCCGACCCAACTCCGGCAATTTCAACCATCCTTGACCTTGGAGCACCTTGAAGATCAGCCTCGAGCCTTTGAGCGTGACTCTGCGTGGAGCCGCGGCTGGGGTGGCTGCCCTGCCGCGTTCTGCGCCGGTGGCTCCAGCTCGACGGCGTTGCTGTGCTCCACCCGAGAGCCGATCGTGTAACCGAGGCTGGGTTGTCGTCTGCCGGCGTGGACTGGAGTCTCCCAGCTGAGCAGCAATGTCAATGTTGGAAGCGTTGCCATGCCACGAGCCTCCGAACTGAGCAACTGTGGGCGTGAACCTACCACGGGAGGAGACGGCATGGTGTCTGGGAACTCCTCGCACTCCTCCCCACGGTCCTCCAGCATCACATCTGCTTAGGTCCAGTTGTCGTCCGTTCATGGGCTGCTCTTGCCCAAATATTTGGCCATCCAGCCGGTGGAGATTTGGTCCTATGTGGTGGAGGATAAGTAGAGCTAGGTGCCATCTCTAGACATGGAAAATTAAATATTTATCTGTAAATGGTGGTAAACGTTGGTTGTGCCTGCATGCACCCAAACTGGCACTAAATATTTCCACCTATGAGTGTCGAAATTTACAGAGTGGCAAAAAATGCCAATTGAGAACTTGTTAGAGACCATTGTTAAATTGTTCTCGGCTGAGATGCCCATTAAACCACGTGGCTGTGAAAATTTAAATGGGTGAAAATACCAGTAAAATGTTTCAACCATCCCAAATTTTGTGTGACTGTGAAAACATAAATAGATTAAAAATTGCAGAATAAAGCTTAAAAATAAACATTACTATCTATAAAAGAATGAATTTGTCCAAGCCTAGTTAGCTGCATGTAATTGGGGCTTAAGTCCGAGTCATCTGACAGTTGTTTGATAGGAGTAAACAGAGATTTGATCCTTTAATGGGACTCCACTCATGAGGGATCTGCTGGTCGAAGTGAAGTTGACCATCCTAGTATCACTCTAGAAAGGACTCCGACCATTTCAGAATGTTCTCTTGGACCCTGCCACCTTTCCTGGCCGAGACAGCGAGATCACAGTTGACTAACATGGCAGAAAGCATGAGAAAATGGAGATCTGTTTTCCATCCAGTGATAGATCATATATTGGCACAGTTGAAGCGGTTCCAGTTCCACATCTTGAATCCAGATGGTGATGGATCTAGATGAGCTTGGAGTTGCACTTTGTGGGGGACTAATACTGGCCAGTTGTTGGCTAGACCCGCTGGATCTGTTGCAGGCTTGAAGGAGATGACGACACTTCTGTTGACCTTACATCCTTGACCAGATCTTGGAAAACTTGTCCTGATGTTGAAACTAATCTGTGCTCAAATCGCTTTATGTTGAGTCATCTGACTGGTTTAGAGGACGACTTGTGCTGTGCCACTTGAATTACTAACAACAGTTTGACTACAGTGACTTGTTGAACTCGCTGACAATTGACAATGTAGTCAATAAGATGCTGTTTGGATCTTGGGCTTGTTTGTGACGTTTTTGTTTTGTCAGATAGGTGGAAAAAGCCATTTGCAATTGCTAATTAGTGCGACCATTGCTATTCTCTTTCTGAGTCCCATCGTATCCGATGGCGTTCTGCCAGATTACCCTGTTACTTCCAACATTCGCGTTAAAGGTCCATGATGATTAGCTTATCTGACGTTGACATGATGAGTTTGTCAAAGTCACTATAATTTTTTTCCACATTATCTGCATTTCTCATGGTAGGGACGTACATGCTGCTCATGGTAATGTACTTACATTTCAAAGGTAACCATAGACCCATAAGAGGTCACTTCTGCCTTTAGGTAGACTTTCAAACTTGGGAACAATGCAGTTGCCGATTTCAAAGCCAGCACCCGCTTGTCACCACGCTGAGGCTGGGCGACCTCACCAGGAGAGCATATACCCCATTCTTCATCAGTAAACCTGGTGTCATGGAGAGCGGCAATGTCCATTTTTAGCCACAGCCACACCTGCGAGATATTGGTGTCCTCTTTGGTCACGAAGGACGATGACAAAATGGTGCTAAAGATGCTGTTATGCAATTATTGAGGAATAAATGTATAGATAATGAAATAGGCTTGGTAATTAGTTTGAGATTTAAGCTTTCAAGCTCTTCTTCAGGCTTTATTGTCTCTTTCCCACCAACAGAAGTTGTTCCAATAACAGATATTTCCTCATCCATCTTCTCTCTGTTTAAGTATGTGACCTAGCATTATAAGACTTAGTTGTGTGTATTGGGGGAGAAACAAGGACACCACAAATTAGCAAAACTGCCTCCAGATTTTGGTGTACGTAACCCTGAGGTTCGCCGTGTTAACCTGCTGGAAACGCTGGGGGAATGTCCAGCCTCGAATAACTGATAGTAGCAATTGGGGTCCCACAATTACAGTTACCTGGAACACCCTGCATCAACCGGGTCTGGTGAGCAAATTAAACATGGCTGCCAGCCACAGGTGCGTGGATGGGAGAAACGGTATTAAGGTGAATGTCTGACGTCTAGTGGGCACATTGGGGTGGCAGATACCTGCTTATGGGGTGTCTGCCACTAAACTCTTCTCGTCCCTTCATCAGGAGGTCTCCATCAGAAGTAGGCGCGATGTAGGGGTTGGCTTGTCCATATCTTTTTTTCAATAACTGCTATTCTAGTCAATATTTAAATCCTCAATATAGTTCTCATATCTCGATGTCTGGCTCCCCGATCTCATCCTGAATTCCTTCGCCAGCTATGTCCGGTTAAGAAGGCAGGTCTAGTGCCTTGTGCCTTCTAAATCTATCCAAGGGCCACATTCCCATCCCTGGATTTCAGTGGGAAGCAGAGCCAGTTCTGACTGCCATGTCTTTAGTCTGGACTCCTTGTGATGGCCAGAACTTCTCAAGGAGAAGCTGCCGGGTGACTGTTGGCCACTGTATATAGACAGGGCAGGTCCAAGACTTCCTCGGTGCTCGTGATTCTCTTGGAGCTGGGCTACAATATAGGGAGTAGATATGTGGGATGGCCAGAGCAGTTTATTGCCCAGGGTAGCTTACTGGGGCCAGAGTTGGCCACTTCATTGGAGGTTTTCTTGCTGTGGGCGCGAGTCACCCTCCAGGGATAGGGGGAGAACCCAGGAGGTCTGGGGTGGGAGAAGAGAGAGGGGCCCTTTAGGGGGCCAGTGTCTCCATGGTATAAGCTGGCATAGAGCAAAGATGACTCCCCTGGTTCTTCATCTCATGGGTGGAAAGGGCTCAGCTGTGGGACTGGAGCTCCGTAGGTGGAGATTTGGCCAGATTGTTGCCTCTAGGGCAGAGATCAGGGCCTGGTGGAGTCCAAGCAAGGCGATGAAGTTGGTGGTGCTGTAGGCATTGAAGCCTCCTGGATGTTGTCCCCACCCCAGAATCAATTGCAACGGGAATCCTTCCATCCAGAGTGGCTTGGAAAGGAGCACAACAGCTGAGGATCTTTGGCTTCTGCCGTCGGGCCAGCCAATTGGGGGCTGGGGCTCCTCGCAGGCTGGGCCTATCGCTCCATGGCTGTGACCCTCTCCCTGTCCCTCCCCGCAGGCTCCTGGTCCAGCTGGATGAGGCGCTGGCTTTCGAGGGGCCAACCCGAGAGGAGCTGGAGGCGGAGCTGCCAGCCAAAGTCCTGGTGGAGCATGCTGTGGTGAGTGATGGGGCAGCGGGCCTCTGCCTTTAGGGGGCACCAGCTCTGATCCAGCCCCAGGGTGGGGTCTGGCTGGCCCAGGCAAGTGGGGAATGGAACACGGGGCCTGTCCCCTGTTGGAGGCACTGGCTCCCATCCTGTCCAGGGCGTGACTGGCTGACTCAGGGTGGGCAATGGGACATGGGGCCTTTCCCCTCCAGGGGGCGCTGGCTGTAATTTCCCCCTACTATGGCTCCCTAGGACACACGGAAGAAGCAGAAGTGGATGTGCAGCCAGCTCCACGTGGTCAAATTCCTGCTGGAATTCTTGGACCAGAGGGAATCAGCCCCCTTTGACCAGAAGACCACAGAGGCAGCCGTCCGTGAGTAGCCCGGACTCCTAGGTTTTCAGCCCGGCTCTGGGAGAGGAGTGGAGGCTAGTGGGTTAGAGCCATGGTGGCTCAGAGCCAGGACTCATCAGTTTGATGCACAGCCTCTCTTTCCCCCCTGGCCCAGGGAGCGAGATGGTGCAAGCCAAGCAGCAGTGGAAGGAGCTGAAGGCCGGCTACCAGCAGCGGGTGGAAGCCATCGAGGGGGCAGTGCCCCATGTGCTGGCCCAGCTGGAGAAGGGCCAGTACCTGGCGCAGCGGCTGAAGGAGGCTCTGGCACGATACGAGGCCCAGGTATGGTTCTGTCCTGGGTATGTGTGAATGTGGGGATCCCACTGTAGCCACCAGCTGCCCAGGGGGCTCCAGGGATTCCACTTCTGCCACCAGCTCCCCTTGGCCTGGGGGAGGGGCCCTGCGGCTTCCATCCCACGCTTGCTGCCAGCTCCCCAGGGATTCTACCATTGGCACCAACTCCCCTGGGGGGAGGGGTCCTGCGGTTTTCATCCCTCTGCTACCACTAGCTGCCTAGGTGGTCGCAAGGACCCCACTGTTGCCACCAGCCTCCCTCTCCCCACAGAGACACGAGGCTGAGAAGAAGGCAAAGGATGCCCAGGAAAGACGGCAGAAGGAGCAGGTACTGACCCAGGGGTCTGTGGGGGGCAGCTGTGGGCACAGGACCTTTTTGGAGCCAATCAGTGGGGGGAGGTGGTTGGGACTCTTCTAGGAAGGGCTGGGGGGTTGGCTATGGGAGGAGCAGTGGGACTGGTCATGGCAGCAGCTGAACCATTTCACTGTTGTGTCTCCCCCACCCCAATCCAGGAGCAGCTGGAGGAGCGGCAGCAGCAGCTGGAGGAGCAGGTGGCTTTGCTGCGGAGCCGGGTGGAGGCTCAGCGCCAGGAACTGCACCGGCTGCAGGGGGAGCTCCAGAGCCAGGAGTGTGTCGCCAGTGGCTGGAGGGAGAAGGTGGAGAGGTGAGAACCCAGGAGTCCTGGTTCCCAGCCCCCTCTGCTCTACTCACTAGACCTCCCCCCAGCCCCTGCATGGAGTCGGGGATGGAACCCAGGTGTCCTGCTCTCTCCCCCCAGGAGCTCTGCCCTCTGCCAGCTCTTGGAGACCCTCCAAGGAGTCCGGCTGGTCTCTGTCTCTGCTGATGGAATTGACATGGAGCTGACCCCTGGCCCCCAGCTGACGACCTCTGACCCCCAGGCAGCGACCCCCAACGCCCAGCCGCTGAGGCTCACCTTGTGCTGGACGGAGGATGGGAGCGTCAGGGTGCGGGTGAGTAATGGCCTGGGGGCAAGGGGAAGAGGCTGGCTAGGTCTGACCCAGGGAGAGTTCTAGGGGCCAGGCTGGCTGGGTGGGACCCGGAGAGGATTTGGGGGCCAAGCTGGCTGGGTCTGACCCAGGGAAGATTATGGGGGACCAGGCTGGCTTGGTCTGACCCAGAGAGGGTTGGAGGGACCAGACTGGCTGGATCTGACCAGGTGGTCAGTGTGTCTGTCTCTCTCTCTGCCCCACAGAGCCACAGTCCCCTCTTCGCACCCCCTGCGCCCTGCGCTGACGTCCGGGGCACCGTCCTGGAGCTGCAGCACAGTTACAGTCAGCTGGCCCCACTCCTGGCTGAGATCCAGGCCCTCCAGACCAGGTCTGTCCCCCACACTAGCCCACCCCACCAGCCTCCACCTTGTAGGGGGCAGCACTGATTCCCCCCTCCCTCCCTGCAGGTTCCCCATTGACTGGCAGCCCCAGGAGCGCCGGCTCCGCTTCCTGCAGCCTTCCGCCGTCTGGACGCTGGTGGTGGAGCCGGGATACCCAGGGGGTGGGGGCGTCCGACTGCTAGCAGTGCAAGGGCAGTGTGGCCCTGGGGACCCGGGGGCCTGGAAGGTCAGTGATCTGGGAGAGTTGCAGGGGCTGCAGGTCGGGAGTGAGGGGCACCAGCAGAGCTTGGGGGGAGCTCAGGGCTTGGCTAGCAGGGGGCTGCAGGTCAGGAGTGAGGTGTACCAGCAGAGCTTGGGGGGAGCTCAGGGCTGGGCTAGCAGGGGGCTGTGGGTCGGGAATGAGGGGCACCAGCAGAGCTGGTGGGGAACCCAGGAGAGGATTCCTGGATTCTAGCCTTTGCTCGCTGCCCCTCCCTCTTTCTGTGCTTCAGTTTCCCCATCTGTTGACCCAGCCTCCCCCCCCACTCAAGTCCTCTAACCTGCCTCTCTCTCTCCCCTTCCAGCCCCCCCAGGAAACCCCATCCCTGCGTGACTGGCTGGAATACCTGAGCATTCTGGACATCTGAGCACCCCTCTGGGCCCCCGAGCCCCTTGTGGGGGGGGAGGCTGGGAGGGTTAAGCTGTTCTGTAATAAACACACATTTGTAAAGTGTTGTGATCACCCCTCATTCAGGGGAGCCCTAGATCACGGGCACCAGATGGGTTCCACAAGCAGCCCACGATCCATCCATGGGTTGGGTTTGTTTCGTTTGGAAAAGAGAAGATTGAGAGGGGACATGGTAGCAGTTTTCAGGTATCTAAAAGGGTGTCATCAGGAGGAGGGAGAAAACTTGTTCACCTTAGCCTCCAATGATAGAACAAGAAGCAATGGACTTAAACTGCAGCAAGGGAGATTTAGGTTGGACATTAGGAAAAAGTTCCTAACTGTCAGGGTAGTTAAACACTGGAATAAATTGCCTAGGGAGGTTGTGGAATCTCCATCTCTGGAGATATTTAAGAGTAGGTTAGATAAATGTCTATCTGGGATGGTCTAGACAGTATTTGGTCCTGCCATGAGGGCAGGGGACTGGACTCGATGACCTCTCGAGGTCCCTTCCAGTCCTAGAGTCTATGAGATAGATACTGACCCTTCCCCCCACCCTACAGCCCCAGTGCTGGCGTCCCCTAGAGGGGAATGGCCCCAGGCCCCAATCCTCACCCCCTTTGCTGTGTCTGGGAGCCTGTCCGTATGTAGTTCCCCATATGGCCACAAGGTGGGGCTCTTTCCCTGTTCAGTTTTACTTGCTAACAGGGTATGGGGTGCATGTGTGTCTGTGAGCTCCCCTGCCCCTTCTCAGATGGGAGAAGCTCAGACCTGCCCCCCCATCTGGGATCATCTCCCCCATCTCAACCAGGCTTGGCTGAGAACCCCAAGGGGGGTGGGGTTTGGGATGGAACTACAGGAGTGGAGCAGGTTGATTTGAGATGGGGGGGGAGGAGTGGGGGGGTGGGGATAGGTTGGGGGGCAGTGCTGGAGAGATGGGCTGGGTGGGAGCATGCGGGGATGGAGGACTGGCTGCAGGGCAAAGGAGGGCTATGTGGGGTTGGGCGGGGTGGGGGTGGAGGGTTGGGGGGTCTCTGAACTGGTACCCTAGGGCTGAAATTGACCAGCTCCTGTGAACCTCACTACTGCTGCTGGACTCACCCCAAATGACCCCCCCCCGCCCTTTCCCAGCCTCCCCCTGGGTTTTTCTCTTGCACCCGATGAATATTTCAGGGGCTTGGGCTCTGTTCTCTCTCTCCTCTAAATAAGCCATGGCCCCCGTGGCTGCCAGGATTGGTGTGTGGGGGGGGCGGGATGTTGCTGCCAGCAGCTGCCTGCAATTTCCGAGCGGTAAGTCTACCCCTATCTACGGGTCAGGAATAGGGGCATCTGGCCCAGGAAAGCCCTCCTTGTGGTGTTATGTGCGGCTGTTCCCCAGCTTTCCCGCCCTAGAGGTGGCTGCATCTCAGCGCTTGATGAGCTGTCTCCCTACATCCACCAGTAAACCCTTGGCTGATGCTTTCCTATTGTTGCTATAACTCGAGAGCGTCAGCAGTGCTGGGGTTTTGGGGTTTCAATGGTCGGAGGCCAAGGACGGATACACTGTCCCCCACGTGCCTTGCTGCAGTCCATCCTCCCAGCCTGGGCCATGCCGGCATGGAGTCCACACTGGGACAGGGTGGGGGGAGATAATGCAGTTTGCCTGCGGGGCCCATCTACTCCTGACTGCTGTGTGTGGTGGGCTGAGTGCATCCACGTCCGGGAGGGACTGGACTTGCCTTTGCTTCCGCTTCAGGGATGCTTTTGTGCTGCTCAGGCAGAGAACCGCAAGACGCCAGTGATGGGGAAACAAGTGGTGGGGGAGGAAAAGGAGAGAAGGAAGAAAAGCAAGTGAAGGGGACAGAAGGAGGGAGGAAAGGAAGGTAAAGGAAAGAAATGATAGGAAAGACAAGACCAACAGAGAAGGAGTCAAGCAGGAAGAGGCATGAATGATGGCAGGAAGTGCAGAAGTGAGCGATACAAAAATGAAGAGATGAGTGGTACTGAGATGAGAAGTGAGAGACAGAAGAAGCGAGTGATGGGAGAAGCCAGCGGGAAAAGGAAGAAAAGAAGCGAGCAATGGGAGGAGAGGGGTGAGGCAGAAGCAAGCAGGAGAAGGAAGGACACAAGCGATGGGAGGAGGAGGAGGAAGAAGCAGCGAGTGGGATGAGGAAGGAAGCAAGCGATGGGAGGAAGGTGAAGAAGAAGCGAGAGGGATGAAGAAGCAAGCAGGAGGAGGAAGGAAGTGAGCGAAGGGAAGAGGGTGAGGAAGAGGCGAGCAGGCAGAGGAAGCAAGCAAAGGAAGGAGAGGGATGAGGAAGAAGCGAGCGGGAGATGGAAAGAAGCGAGCGGGAGGAGAGCGAAGAGGAAGCGAGCGGGAGGCGAGCGATGAGGAAGAAGCGAGTGGGAGGAGACGGATGGGGTAGAAGCGAGCGGGAGAAGGAAGCGATGGGAGGAGAGGGATGAGGAAGAAGCGAGCGGGAGAAGGAAGCGAAGGAAGGAGAGGGATGGGGAAGAAGCGAGTGGGAGAAGGAAGGGAAGGAAGGAGAGGGATGGGGAAGAAGCGAGCGGGAGGAGAGGGATGAGGAAGAAGCGAGCGGGAGGAGAGGGATGGGGAAGAAGCGAGCGGGAGAAGGAAGCGAAGGAAGGAGAGGGATGGGGAAGAAGCGAGCGGGAGGAGAGGGATGAGGAAGAAGCGAGCGGGAGAAGGAAGCGAAGGAAGGAGAGGGATGGGGAAGAAGCGAGTGGGAGAAGGAAGGGAAGGAAGGAGAGGGACGGGGAAGAAGCGAGTGGGAAAAGGAAGGGAAGGAAGGAGAGGGGTGGGGAAGAAGCGAGCGGGAAAAGGAAGCGAAGGAAGGAGAGGGACAGGGAAGAAGCGAGCGGGAGAAGGAAGTGAAGGAAGGAGAGGGATGAGGGAGAAGCGAGCGGGAGCAGGAAGCGAAGGAAGGAGAGGGATGGGGAAGAAGCGAGCGGGAGAAGGAAGCGAAGGAAGGAGAGGGATGGGGAAGAAGCGAGTGGGAAAAGGAAGGGAAGGAAGGAGAGGGGTGGGGAAGAAGCGAGCGGGAGGAGGAAGCGAAGGAAGGAGAGGGGTGGGGAAGAAGCGAGCGGGAAAAGGAAGCGAAGGGAGGAGAGGGACGAGGAAGAAGCGAGCGGGAGAAGGAAGTGAAGGAAGGAGAGGGATGAGGGAGAAGCGAGCGGGAGCAGGAAGGAAGTGAGCGATGGGAGGAGGGTGAGGAAGAAGCGCGGGAGGAGAGGGATGAGGTAGAAGCGAGCGGGAAAAGGAAGCGAAGGGAGGAGAGAGATGAGGGAGAAGCGAGCGGGAGCAGGAAGGAAGTGAGCGATGGGAGGAGGGTGAGGAAGAAGCGCGCGGAAGGAGAGGGATGAGGAAGAAGTAAGTGGGAGGTGGAAGGAAATGAGCGATGGGAGGAGGGTGAGGAAGAAGCGAGCGGGAGGAGGAAGCGAAGGAAGGAGAGAGACGAAGAAGCGAGCGGGAGCAGGAAGGAAGTGAGCGATGGGAGGAGGGTGAGGAAGAAGCGTGCAGGAGGAGAGGGATGAGGAAGAAGTGAGTGGGAGGTGGAAGGAAATGAGCGATGGGAGGAGAGGGATGAGGAAGAAGCGCGCGGGAGAAGGAAAGAAGCGAGCGAAGGAAGGAATAAACCCCACAGGCAGAGGACGGGAGAGGCCCAGCTGTGGCCGAGGAACTGGAGTAGAAAAAGCTCTGCGGTTCTGGCCTGCTCCCGTAATGGACCAGCCCGACTTGTTAGCCAGTGCTGGTGGGGGAGGGGGAAGAGCTGGGCTCCCTCCCTCTCCCAGAGCTGAGCAGAGAACCCAGGAGTCCTGGCTCCCAGCCCCTGTAAAGAAATCAAGGCAACACTGTAAAAACACAGGTTTATTCTGCTCCTGGCCCCCCCCCCCATTCCCTCTCCCAGCCCCCCATGGCTCTACAGCCCCCCCTCACGTTATGTTGGTCTGGGGGTCGGCGCTGGGTACCCCACGTTCCTCAGCATGGGGGGCCCTGGCAATGACAAAGAAGAGAGCGTTAGAGTCACTGGGATACTAGGCAGCCAGCCAGCACCCGGACACCTGGGTTCACTTCTCGGTTGTGGGAGGGGAGTGCAGTCTAGTGATTAAAGTGGAGGGGGGGCTGGCAGGAGCCAGGACTCCTGGGTTCTCTCCCCAGCCCTTGGAGGGGAAGTGTAGGGGACAGGTTTGCTGTGTGTGTGGGGGGGGGGGGACAGGCGAGAGTCCACCTGGTGGGGGTGGGGAGGGAGACAAAACTGGGGAGAGAACCCAGGCGTCCTGGCTCCCAGCCCCCTCACTCTTACCATTAGGTCACACTCCATTTTTGTGCCTGTGATACAGTCCACCTTTGCACATTTATTGCACAAGCCTCATGACCCATGTTTGCTCATCTGAGCCTTTGCACGCTTGGCTCACAATGGATGAGGTCCAGGTGCCCCAGCCAGCCCCCTCACACGCCCCGAGGCCTGGCCGTGCGGCTGGCTGGAGCCAGGGCGGGCTCATTGCACGCTCAGCATGCCCTGGCCTTAGCCTCCCTGCACCCATTGCACAAGCAGCATGACTGACCACTCCTCTGGGGGCCACAGATGCTGCACAAAGGGGGTCTAGTGGTTAGAGCAGGGGAGGCTGGGAGCCAGGACTCCTGTGTTCTCCCCCGGCTCTGGGAGGGGAGTGAGGTCTAGTGCTTAGAGCGGGGGGGCGGGGCTGGGAGCCAGGACTTCTTAGTTCTCCCTGGCTGTGGCCGCGTGGGCGGGAGGCGATACCCACCTACCTGCTATTTGCCCGCCGGGGCCGCATCAGCCCCGTTCTGGTGCTCGCTGCCCTTCTGCGAGAGGCGGGTAGAGGCGCTGATGGTTGTGGCCGCCGCCTTGAAGCTGCGCTTGCGCTTGGCCACATTCTGCTCAGGGTGGAAGATGATGACGTAGACCTTGGGCACGTAGAGCATCCCCAGGGAAACTGAGGCACTGAGGCTCATGGACACCGTCAGCGTCGTCGTCTGGATATAGATCTGCAGGGGGGCAGAGATCGGAGCGTTCAGGGCTCGTCCCCTCCAGCAGGGGCGCCTGGAGCCAGGGCACCTGGGTTCTGTCCCCGGCTCTGGGAGGGAAGTGGGGGCTGGTGGTTAGAGCGGGGGGGCTGGGAGCCAGGACGCCTGGGTTCTGTCCCTGGCTCTGGGAGGGGAGTGGCGTCTGGTGGGTTAGAGCAGGGGGGCTGGGAGCCAGGACGCCTGGGTTCTGTCCCCGGCTCTGGGAGGGGAGTGGCGTCTGGTGGGTTAGAGCAGGAGGGGCTAGGAGCCAGGACGCCTGGGTTCCTATCTCTTGATCCCTCCCTCCCTCCTTTCTTTCACACTTGACCTTTTTTTTTCATTCTTTCTCAAAGCCTCACCCATGGGCTCCTTTCCAGGCCCTCATCATCCCGGACTCCTGGGTCCCCTCCCCTCTCTCTCTCCAACTCCAGCCCCTCGCTCTCCCGGACTCCTGGGTCCCCTCCCCTCCCTCTCTCCATCTCCAGCCCCTGGGCTCCCCGGCCTGCTGGGTCCTGCAGCCCCCAGGCTCCCCGCCAGGCCCGTGCACCTTCTCGGCGGACTGGGCGGTGCCAAAGAAGATGGGCACGAAGGCCAGCCAGACGATGCAGGTGGTGTACATGGTGAAGCCGATGGGCTTGGCCTCGTTGAAGGTCTCGGGGACACCGCGGGCCTTGATGGCGTAGACGGTGCAGGTGACCATGAGCAGCAGGCTGTAGCCCAGGCAGCAGATGAGCGACAGGTCGGACATGTCGCACTTGAGCACCCCCCGGGCCGCCTCGGGGTTGGGCACCCGCTGCTCCTCGTAGTCAATGACGCTGTGGGGTGGCAGGGCCCCCAGCCAGGCCAGCGTCCCCACCAGCTGCACGGCGCTCAGGCTGAAGGTGATGGCCAGCTGCGAGGTGGGGCTGATAAACCGGGGCGGCGTCACCGCCTTCTTGCCCTGTTCGAAGATGCGGTAGATGCGGTTGGTCTTGGTGAGCAGGGCTGAGTAGCTGAGGGCCATGCCCAGCCCCAGGAAGAGGCGCCGGGCGGCGCACACCACCACGCCCGGCTCGGCGATCATCAGGAAGGTGATGGCGTAGATGAGGAAGATGCCCGTCAGCAGCACGTAACTCAGCTCCCGCCCCGAGGCCCGGACGATGGGCGTGTTGTTGTGGCGCACGAAGGTGACCACCACGAAGGTGGTGCTCAGGATGCCGGCCATGGCCAGGCAGACGGGCAGCACGGCCCAGGGCGAGCTCCACTCCAGCTTGACGATGGGCGTGGGCCGGCAGGCTGTGCGGTTGGGGCTGGGGCGCATGTCGAAGGGGCAGGTCTCGCAGGTGAACTCGTCCAGCTGGTACTGGTACCCGTCGCAGAGCTCGCAGTGCCAGCAGCAGGGCACACCCTTCACCATCTTCTTCCGCTCGCCCGGCCCGCAGGGCAGGCTGCAGACGGACGAGGGGATGTCCTGCTGGCCCCCGGACCACTGCATCTCCTCGATCTGCCAAGGGAGAGTGCGGGCAGGCAGCTGGCTCTGGGGACGGGGGGCTGGGGAACGGCCACACGTAATGCTACCTGGGGAGGCCTTGCCTGAGGCTGAGATGCAGCCACCTCCTGGGAGGTGGGGGACGCTAGGGAACAGTCGCACTTAATGACACACAGGGATGGCTTGCCTGCTGCTGAGATGCAGCTGCCTCTGGGGTGGGGCAGCTGGGAAACAGCTGCACATAATGCCTCATAGGCATGCTATGCCCAAGACTGAAATGCAGCCACCTCTGCAGCAGGGCAGTTGGGGTATTGCAGCACGTAACGCTGCATAGGGACTACTTGCCCAGGGCTCAGATGCAGCCAGTTCTGGGGTGGGTCAGCTGGGGAACAGCCGCACATAAAATTGCACTGGGATGACTCCCCTGCTGCTGACATGCAGCCAACTCTGGGGCAGGGCCGCAGAGGAATAGTCACACATAGCGCCACAGAGGGACGGCTTGCCCAGGGATGGGATGCAGCCACCTCTGGGGCGGGGCGGCTGGGGAACACGTGGCGTCCCCTCGCACTCACGTTCAGGCGCAGGTATTCAGTCCATTGCCCAATGGCTTTGTACCCAGGCACTGTGGTGTTGGTGAGCTGGTACTGGAAGATGTCGTAGCGCCCGGGGGCATCTCCGTTCTCATTGAACATGACAGGGGTCCCGGCACTGCCTGCGGGGTGTGAACAAGGGGGGCTGGATGCAGCTCAGCCAGTGCCCCTCACTCCCGCCCCACAGCCCCCTGCTAGCATAGCCCTGGGCTCCCCCCCACCAGTGCCCCTCCCTGCCACCCCGCAGCCAGTCCTGACCCCCCCTGTCTGTGCCTCCCTGCTGCCCTGCAGCTAGCCCTGACCCCCCCACCTGTGCCCCGCCCTGCCACCCCACAGCCACCCCTGACCCCCCAACCTGTGCCCCTCCCTCTTGCCCCGCAGCCAGCCCTGACCCCCCCGCTGGTGCCCCTCTCTGCTGCCCCACAGCCATCCCTGACCCCCCCACTGGTGCCCCTCCCTGCCACCCTGCAGCCAGTCCTGACCCCCCGTCTGTGCCCTCCCTGCTGCCCTGCAGCTAGCCCTGACCCCCCACCTGTGCCCCGCCCTGCCACCCCACAGCCACCCCTGACCCCCCAACCTGTGCCCCTCCCTCTTGCCCCGCAGCCATCCCTGACCCCCCTGCTGGTGCCCCTCTCTGCTTCCCCACAGCCAGCCCTGACCCCCCCACCTGTGCCCCTCCCTGCCGCCCCGCAGCCCGCACCGTTGAAGGTGACCCCACGGATGTAGTGCAGCAGGGTGCGCCCGTCCATGGGGTCCATGCGCTCGCAGAGCCCGGGGGCGCCAGGGCACAGGTCCAGGTGCATGTTGTGCAGGGCGTGGGCCATGGCATAGACGGCGTCGATCACAAACTGCACCTTCCCCTCCTGCTCGTAGGTGGAGTCCCGCCCGATGCGCTCCTCACCTGGCAGAGACGGGCTCAGGGGCTGGGGCGGGGGCCTGGCAGAGACGGGCCGAGGGGGCGGGGCGGGACGGGGGCCTGGCCCCTCGTCTGGCAGAGACAGGCTTGGAGGGCGGGGGCCTGGCCCCTCACCTGGCAGAGACGGGCTCAGGGGGCGGGGCGGGGGCCTGGCAGAGACGGGCTCAGGGGCGGGGCGAGGGCCTGGCCCCTCACCTGGCAGAGACGGGCTCAGGGGGCGGGGGCCTGGCAGAGACGGGCTCAGGGGGCGGGGCGGGGGTCTGGCCCCTCACCTGGCAGAGACGGGCTCAGGGGGCGGAGGCCTGGCCCCTCGCCTGGCAGAGACGGGCTCAGGGGATGGGGCGGAGGCCTGGCCCCTCACCTGGCAGAGACGGGCTCAGGGGATGGGGCGGGAGCCTGGCCCCTCGCCTGGCAGAGACGGGCTCAGGGGATGGGGCGGAGGCCTGGCCCCTCGCCTGGCAGAGACGGGCTCAGGGGATGGGGTGGGGGCCTGGCCCCTCGCCTGGCAGAGACGGGCTCAGGAGATGGGGCGGGGGCTTGGCCCCTCGCCTGGCAGAGACGGGCTCAGGGGATGGGGCGGGGGCCTGGCCCCTCGCCTGGCAGAGACGGGCTCAGGGGATGGGGCGGGGGCCTGGCCCCTCGCCTGGCAGAGACGGGTTCAGGGGCTGGGGCGGGGGCCTGGCCCCTCGCCTGGCAGAGACGGGTTCAGGGGCTGGGGCGGGGGCCTGGCCCCTCGCCTGGCAGAGACGGGCTCAGGGGATGGGGCGGGGGCCTGGCCCCTCGCCTGGCAGAGACGGGTTCAGGGGCTGGGGCAGGGTCCTGGCCCCTCACCTGGCAGAGACGGGCTCAGGGGGCGGGGGCCTGGCCCCTCACCTGGCAGAGACGGGCTCAGGGGGCGGGGCAGGGGCCTGGCCCCTCGCCTGGCAGAGATAGGCTTGGGGGGTGGGGAATGAGGCAGGGGCCTGTCCCCTCTCGGGGGCGCCGGCTGCCATCCAGCCCCACAGCAGGGAGTGGCTGGCTTGGGGGGTGGGGAATGGGGCAGTGGCCTGTCCCCTCTAGGGGGCGCCGACCCCGATCCCCATATCATTCTCAGCGGGCAGATAGCTGAGATTTGGGGTGTCCGGGCAGCGTCCACCCACCGTGGTGAGATCAGCTCTCAGCCCACCCAACCCCCTGGACTCCCCTAAGAACTGACTGATAACATCCCATGTGGGGGATTAGCTGGAGGGGGGGACCAGGGGGTCAGTGTCTCCTCTCCCCCCCGGGGGATTGGCCGCCCCCAAACCCCAACCCCGTCCATCCCTGAGAGATCAGCCCCCCAGGCCCAGCCCCCTGGTACCGGTGCATTTCCGAGTGGCCTCCTCCGGCTGCGCTCCCGGGCGGGTGAGTTTACATTTAAAATCGTCCTCCCAGAACTCGGCGAACCAAATATTGCGGCGATTGTTCTCCAGGGAGCGCGAGGTGAAATACTGATCAAAGCCTGCGTGGGGATACCGGGGGGTCAGTGGGGGGCGCCGTGGGGCAGAGGCTGGGCAAGGGGCGCTCTCCCCTGGTAGGCAGGGCCAGGCTGGGGGGCGGGGAGTGCAGGGTCTGTGGGGGGACTGGAGGGAGCAGTGCTGCGGGCAGTGGGGGGACTGGAGGGAGCAGTGCTGTGGGCAGCGTGGGGTTCAGTGGGGCGACAGGGGAGCAGTGCTGCGGGCAGCGAGGGGTTCAGTGGGGCGATGGGGGAGCAGTGCTGCAGGCAGCGGGGGGGTCAGTGGGGCGACTGGAGGGAGCAGTGCTGTGGGCAGTGGGGGGTTCAGTGGGGGACTGGAGGGAGCAGTGCTGCGGGCAGCGGGGGGGGTCAGTGGGGCGACTGGAGGGAGCAGTGCTGCGGGCAGTGGGGGGTTCAGTGGGGCGACTGGAGGGAGCAGTGCTGCGGGCAGTGGGGGGTTCAGTGGAGGGAGCAGTGCTGTGGGCAGTGGGGGGACTGGAGGGAGCAGTGCTGCGGGCAGCGGGGGGTTCAGTGGGGGGACTGGAGGGAGCAGTGCTGCGGGCAGTGGGGGGACTGGGGGGAGCAGTGCTGTGGGCAGCGGGGGGTTCAGTGGGGGGACTGGGGGGAGCAGTGCTGTGGGCAGCGGGGGGTTCAGTGGGGGGTTCAGTGGAGGGAGCAGTGCTGTGGGCAGTGGGGGGACTGGAGGGAGCAGTGCTGCGGGCAGCGGGGGGTTCAGTGGGGGGACTGGAGGGAGCAGTGCTGCGGGCAGTGGGGGGTTCAGTGGGGGGACTGGAGGGAGCAGTGCTGAGGGCAGGGGGGGACTGGGGGAGCAGTGCTGTGGGCAGCGGGGGGTTCAGTGGGGGGACTGGGGGGAGCAGTGCTGTGGGCAGCGGGGGGTTCAGTGGGGGGTTCAGTGGAGGGAGCAGTGCTGTGGGCAGTGGGGGGTTCAGTGGAGGGAGCAGTGCTGTGGACAGCCGGGGGTTCAGTGGGGGGACTGGAGGGAGCAGTGCTGTGGGCAGTGGGGGGTTCAGTGGGGGGGACTGGAGGGAGCAGTGCTGCGGGCAGTGGGGGGTTCAGTGGGGCGACTGGAGGGAGCAGTGCTGTGGGCAGTGGGGGGTTCAGTGGAGCGACTGGAGGGAGCAGTGCTGCGGGCAGTGGGGGTTCAGTGGGGCGACTGGAGGGAGCAGTGCTGCGGGCAGTGGGGGGTTCAGTGGAGGGAGCAGTGCTGTGGGCAGTGGGGGGTTCAGTGGAGGGAGCAGTGCTGTGGGCAGTGGGGGGACTGGAGGGAGCAGTGCTGCGGGCAGCAGGGGGTTCAGTGGGGGGACTGGAGGGAGCAGTGCTGCGGGCAGTGGGGGGTTCAGTGGGGGGACTGGGGGGAGCAGTGCTGTGGGCAGTGGGGGGTTCAGTGGAGGGAGCAGTGCTGTGGGCAGTGGGGGGACTGGAGGGAGCAGTGCTGTGGGCAGTGGGGGGTTCAGTGGGGGGACTGGGGGGAGCAGTGCTGTGGGCAGCGGGGGGTTCAGTGGGGGGACTGGAGGGAGCAGTGCTGCGGGCAGCGGGGGGTTCAGTGGGGGGACTGGAGGGAGCAGTGCTGCGGGCAGTGGGGGGTTCAGTGGGGGGACTGGGGGGAGCAGTGCTGTGGGCAGTGGGGGGTTCAGTGGAGGGAGCAGTGCTGTGGGCAGTGGGGGGACTGGAGGGAGCAGTGCTGTGGGCAGTGGGGGTTCAGTGGGGGGACTGGGGGGAGCAGTGCTGTGGGCAGCGGGGGGTTCAGTGGGGGGACTGGAGGGAGCACCGCTGCGGGCAGCGGGGGGTTCAGTGGGGCGACTGGAGGGAGCAGTGCTGCGGGCAGCGGGGGGTTCAGTGGGGGGACTGGAGGGAGCAGTGCTGCGGGCAGCGGGGGGTTCAGTGGGGGGACTGGAGGGAGCAGTGCTGCGGGCAGTGGGGGGTTCAGTGGGGGGACTGGAGGGAGCAGTGCTGCGGGCAGTGGGGGGTTCAGTGGAGGGAGCAGTGCTGTGGGCAGTGGGGGGACTGGAGGGAGCAGTGCTGTGGGCAGTGGGGGGTTCAGTGGGGGGACTGGGGGGAGCAGTGCTGTGGGCAGTGGGGGGTTCAGTGGGGGGACTGGGGGGAGCAGTGCTGTGGGCAGTGGGGGGTTCAGTGGTGGGACTGGAGGGAGCAGTGCTGTGGGCAGCGGGGGGTTCAGTGGGGGGTTCAGTGGAGGGAGCAGTGCTGTGGGCAGTGGGGGGACTGGAGGGAGCAGTGCTGCAGGCAGCGAGGGGGTCAGTGGGGGGACTGGAGGGAGCAGTGCTGCGGGCAGCGAGGGGGTCAGTGGGGGGACTGGAGGGAGCAGTGCTGTGGGCAGCGGGGGGTTCAGTGGGGGGACTGGAGGGAGCAGTGCTGCGGGCAGCAGGTGGTTCAGTGGAGGGACTGGAGGGTGCAGTGCTGCAGGCAGCAGGTGGTTCAGTGGAGGGACTGGAGGGTGCAGTGCTGTGGGCAGCGGGGGGGTCAGTGGGGGGACTGGAGGGAGCAGTGCTGCGGGCAGCGAGGGGGTCAGTGGGGGGACTGGAAGGAGCAGTGCTGCGGGCAGCGGGGGGGTCAGTGGGGGGACTGGAGGGTGCAGTGCTGCAGGCAGCGAGGGGATCAGTGGAGGGACTGGAGGGAGCAGTGCTGCGGGCAGCGGGGGGGTCAGTGGGGGGACTGGAGGGAGCAGTGCTGTGGGCAGCAGGTGGTTCAGTGGAGGGACTGGAGGGTGCAGTGCTGCAGGCAGCAGGTGGTTCAGTGGAGGGACTGGAGGGTGCAGTGCTGTGGGCAGCGGGGGGTTCAGTGGGGGACTGGAGGGTGCAGTGCTGCGGGCAGCGGGGGGTTCAGTGGGGGACTGGAGGGTGCAGTGTTGCAGGCAGCAGGTGGTTCAGTGGAGGGACTGGAGGGAGCAGTGCTGCGGGCAGCGGGGGGTTCAGTGGAGGGACTGGAGGGAGCAGTGCTGTGGGCAGCGTGGGGTTCAGTGGAGGGACTGGAGGGAGCAGTGCTGCGGGCAGCGAGGGGGTCAGTGGGGGGACTGGAAGGAGCAGTGCTGCAGGCAGTGAGGGGGTCAGTGGGGGGACTGGAGGGAGCAGTGCTGCGGGCAGCGGGGGGCCCAGTGGGGGGACTGGAAGGAGCAGTGCTGCAGGCAGTGAGGGGGTCAGTGGGGGGACTGGAGGGAGCAGTGCTGCAGGCAGCGGGGGGGTCAGTGGGGGGACTGGAGGGTGCAGTGCTGTGGGCAGCGGGGGGGTCAGTGGGGGGACTGGAGGGAGCAGTGCTGCAGGCAGCAGGTGGTTCAGTGGAGGGACTGGAGGGAGCAGTGCTGCAGGCAGCAGGTGGTTCAGTGGAGGGACTGGAGGGTGCAGTGCTGCGGGCAGCAGGTGGTTCAGTGGAGGGACTGGAGGGTGCAGTGCTGTGGGCAGCGGGGGGGTCAGTGGGGGGACTGGAAGGAGCAGTGCTGCGGGCAGCGGGGGGGTCAGTGGGGGGACTGGAGGGAGCAGTGCTGTGGGCAGCGGGGGGCGCAGTGGGGGGGGTCCCTGTTACCATCGATGGACGCCCGCTTGGGCAGGATGGTGACGGCTCCTTCGGCCACTTCCTCCTGCCGCAGGATGGGCGAGATCTTGGAGCCCCAGCTGTCCGAGCCGACCCACAGGAAATGCCCTGTCAGGCTGGCACGACGTGCGGCCTCCAGCACCCGCCTGCAGGGGGCGACAGTGAGTGAGTGAGTCCTGAATTCCCAGGGGGCTGGGCCGGGGGCGGGGAGCCCCACACTCACTTGATGTCGTCCTCGTTGGCGAAGATGATGATGCCGCGGGCGTTGGGCGTCTCCATCAGCCGCTTGATCAGCTTGTCGAACTCGCCTGCCCTGGGCTCCCGCGGGATCTTCATGGACTGAGCGATGCAGACGCCGCCTGCGGGGGGCCACAGGGAGCCCCCGTCATGGGGAGCGGTGCCCCTCACTCCTGACCTGCCCCCCCCGCTAGCCCGATCCTTCAACCCCGAGCCTTGCCGGTGCCCCTCACTCCCAACCCGCAGCCCCTGCTAGCCCGGCCCTGCCCCCCCAGCTCTGCCAGTGCCCCTCTCTCCTGACCCACAGCTGCTCACCAGCCTCGCGGGAGATCTGGACGAAGGCCTCCACCCCACTTTCGCCGTAGTTGCCCTCGGAGGCCAGCGTGGAGACGTAGTTCCAGCCCAGCGCCTTCACCACGTCCAGCATGGCCTGGGCCTGGTACGAGTCGGGCGGCACCACCCGGGAGAAGTAGTCGTAGCGATTGTTGTCGCTGAGCTCGGGGGCGGTGGAGGCGTAGCTGATCTGGGGGATCTGGGGGGCAGAAGGGCAGGAGATTGACAAGGGGCACCCGGCCTCTGCACAGACCCAGGGGTTGCCCAGAAAATCCCTGCACCCAGGAGCTTCCGGACTCATCAGCGGAGACCCGTTAGCCAGGGTGGAAGGAGATTGGTGGTAGAGCTGGGGTAGAACCCAGGAGTCCTGGCTTCCAGCCCCCTGCTCTAACCACTAGATCCCCACTCCCCTCCCAGAGCCGGCAGAGAACCCAGGAGTCCTGGCTCCCAGCCCCCCTGCTCTAACCACCAGACCCCACTCCCCTCCCAGAGCTGGGGTAGAACTCAGGAGTCCTGGCTTCCAGCCCCCTGCTCTAACCACTAGATCCCCACTCCCCTCCCAGAGCTGGGGTAGAACCAAGGAGTCCTGGCTCCCAGCCCCCCTGCTCTAACCACCAGACCCCACTCCCCTCCCAGAGCTGGGGTAGAACCCAGGAGTCCTGGCTCCCAGCCCCCTGCTCTAACCACTAGACCCCACTCCTCTCCCAGAGCAAGGGGAGAACCATTGCAACGGGGGTGCATCTGGGATATTAGTCTGATTTTATCCATCTCCCCACATCCAGGAGATCCCCCGCCCTCAGCTCCCCACCCCAGCCACTCACGGCAAAGAGCCGCAGGACATTGGCCACCATGATGGAGACGGAGCTGGCGGAGGCACCGACCACGGCCACGACCCGCTCTGGCCGGGTGAGGAGGGGGGGCCGGCCATCAGCACAGCGCACGTCCGACGTGTCCTTCTGGATCAGGGCCTGGACAAAGGTCAGCGACTGCTCCAGGGCGTAGGTGTCCCGGGAGCAGGTGTCCAGGATGCGGGCGCCCAAGGTGAGGTTGGGGAGCAGCTGGGGGTCGGCGTTGATCTGGTCCAGGGCGTAGAGCATGGCTTCCATGCGGTGGATCCCCTTCTCCTTCTTCACCTCACCGCATGGCACCCCAGCCAGGCCCCGAGCGTGCACCGGGAACAGGCCCCCCAGTGTCACGTCCCCCTCGATCCGGATGGAGAAGGGCTGAGTGCCTTGCTGAGCCACAGCCCCACAGCCCCACAGCAGCAGCAGCACGGGGGGCCAGGGCTGCCCCATGGCTGGGCTGGCCCCGAGCGCTTCACGGCCTGGAGGGGGAAATGGGGTGGGGAAATGGGGCAAGCTGCAGGATGGATGGGCCCCGGGGGCCAGGGGCTGGTTCACTGGGGCACCGTCCCTGGGGCACCTTGTTGTTCCTGGTCCCCCGGCCCATGGCCAGCACTGCCCCCAGTTTGCCCCCGACCACTGGCCAGAACGAGACCCTCCCTGCCATGGCCCTGGAGAGATAGAGGCTGTGAGGAGGGGCAGCCGGGCTGGCCTGGAGTGCAGCTATCAATCCTCACACCCACCATCTGTCCCTCCGCCCACCCATCCATCCCACTACCCACCCATCCATCCATCCATCCATCACCAGACACCCCATCCATCCGTCTGTCCATCCATCGATCCATCACCAGACACCCCGTCCATCCATCGATCCATCACCAGACACCCCATCCCTCCATCCATCACCAGACACTCCATCCATCCCTCCCTCCATCCATCCATCGCCAGACACCCCATCCATCCATCCATCACCAGACACCCCATCCATCCGTCTGTCCATCCATCGATCCATCACCAGATACCCCATCCATCCATCACCAGACACCCCATCCATCCATCCATCCATTCATTGCCAGACACCCCATCCATCCATCCATCCATCCCACTACCTGTCCATTGCCAGACACCCCATCCATCCATCCATTGCCAGACACCCCATCCATCCATCCATTCGTCCATCCCACTACCTGTCCATTCATCCATCCATCGCCAGACACCCCATCCATCCATCCATTGCCAGACACCCCATCCATCCATCACCAGACAGCCCATCCATCCCTGCATCCATCCTCACACCCACCATCCCCCCATGCACCCCTCCATCCCTCCCCGCTGACATGCCTGGTGGCTGTGGGGTGAGTTTCTCCCCATCTCCCCATCCCACTGTCCATCCGTCCATTGATCTGTCCACCCCCTTCATTCTTTCCCACCCCTTCCCCCATGCCTGTACCTTTTCAACAGCCCCTTCCCCCCCCCCGACACCCTGAGGGTGAGGCTGCCTCCCACTCCCGGGGTGGGGCAGAGCAAAGGCCCTGTACCCCCAGCAGCCTCAGATGGGGTGTCCGGGAGGCAGGGGCTGAGCCGAGGGGGCTCTGTGCCAGGGTTTAGTGAGCAGAGTGAGCTGTGGGGGATGCCTGGAGCTCCCATAATGCACCAGGAGAAACCAGAATCTTGCCCCCCCCAATGCACCTGAGGGAAGTTGGCACCTCCCCCACCCCATAATACACCATGTGAACCAGGCTTGTGGCCCTGCAGACTCGGAACACCCAGACCCCCAACATCTCCCGTGTCGACCCCCTGAGCCCCCAAACATCTCCCCCAGATTGACCCCCTGAGTCCCCAACATCTCCCCCAGATCAATCCCCTGAGCCCCCATCTCCCTGGTCTGATCCCCTGAGCCCCCAACATCTCCCCCAGATCAACTCCCTGAGCCCCCAACATCTCCCCAGGATCGAGCCTCTGAACCCCCAAAATCTCCCCCGGTTCAACCCCCAGATGCCCAATGTCTCCCCTTGGTCAACCCCCTGAGCCCCCAACATCTCCCCCGGTTCAACCCCTGAGCCCACAAACATCTCCCCTGGTTTGACCCCCAGACTCCCAACATCTCCCCTGGATCGACCCTCTGAGTCCCCAAACATCTCCCCCAATTTGACCCCTGAGCTCCCAAACATCTCCCCCGGTTCAATCCCCAGACACCCAACGTTTCCCCTGGATCGACCCCCTGAGCCGCCATCTTCCCAGATCAAATCCCTGAGTGCCCAGACCCGCAACTTCTTACCCAGATTGACCCCCTGAGCCATCCAAAATCTCCCCCAGATCAACACCCTGAACACCCAGACCCTCAACTTCTTACCCCAATCAACCCCCTGAGCCCCCATGTCTCCCCAGATCGACCCCCTGAACCCCTCAACATCTTGCCCAGATCAACTCCCTGAACCCCCAGACTCCTAGGGTCTCCCCCAGACTGAGCCCCTGAATCCCAAAACCCCCAATGTCTCCCCCGGACCAATCCTCTGAACCCCTGGCCCCCAACATCTCCCCAGATCATTCCCCCAACTCCCCCATGTCATATCACTCCCATCTCCCCTGGACTGACCCCCCCAAAAGCTACCTCAGATAAACCTCACTGGCACCTCCCCAAAACAACCCCCAACTCCCTCCACATCTTTCTTGGATCAACCCCCCCACGACATCTCCCAAGATGGACCCCCCAGCCCCCCAGCCCCTCTCCCAGATCGATCCCTGACATCTCCCTAGAGCCCCACCCCTGACCCCCCCGACTCCCGTTTCACAACTCACCTGGACACAGGCTTCCCGGACTCCTGGGTTCTCTCCCCAGCCCCCAGCTGCATTGCCAGCTGGCTCCGGTGGCCCCCAGGGGGAGGCAGGTCGGGGTCCCCTGGCTGGGACAGGCTCAGCCCTGGCTCGCCCCGGTCGTCCCCGTCTCCCGGCTGCGCTGGGAACAGCTGGGAGCTGCCAGGTGGGGGGGGGTCGAGAGGACTGGCTGGGGGGGGCAGGGCTACAGGCAGTGCATTCGTCCCTCCGCTGGCTGGCACCTTCCCTCCATCCCCGGCTCTGCCCATCCCTCTGCTCTGCCCAGCTCTGCCCACCCCCTGCCCATCCCCCTGCCTGGCTCTGCCCACCCCCCTGCCCATCCCTCTGCCCTGCCCGGCTCTGCCCACCCCCCTGCCCATCCCTCTGCCCTGCCCAGCTCTACCCATCCCCCTGCCCATCCCTCTGCCCTGCCCAGCTCTACCCATCCTCCTGCCCTGCCCGGCTCTGCCCTGGTCATCTCTCTGCCTCCCCCTTTCACCTTCTCTCTCTCTCCCACCCCCATTCTTTCACTCCCCACTCCCTCATCCCTCCTCTCTCCCCGCCTTATGCCAGGCCCGGGAGTGGGACCGAGGGGAGACCTGGGGCTGAACTGACCTGACCTAGATTGAGAGGCTGGACCCAGATGGCAGGGGCCCCTGAGCCCCCCCAGCCCCCTGCCCTGGGAACTGGTGCCCCCTCGAGGGGCCAGGCCCTGGGCCCCCTTCCCACTCCCCTGAGCCAGCCACTCTCCCCAGCGCATGGGCCCATCTAATGGAGCATCTCATTCCCCGGGTGGGGCTGGTGGGGGGGATTGTCCTGCTCAGAACTGAACAGAGCAAGTACCACCTCAGTTGACATGAAAATGGGGTTTAGTGGTGGTGGGGGGGTGCTGGAAGCCAGGACTCTTGAGTTCTCTCCCCAGCTCTGGGAGGGGAGTGGGGTCTAGTGGTTAGAGCGGGGGGGGCTGGGAGCCAGGACTCTTGGGTTCTCTCCCCAGCTCTGGGAGGGGAGTGGGGTCTAGTGGTTAGAGCGGGGGGGCTGGGAGCCAGGACTCTTGGGTTCTCTCCCCAGCTCTGGGAGGGGAGTGGGGTCTAGTGGTTAGAGCGGGGGGGGGCTGGGAGCCAGGACTCTTGGGTTCTCTCCCCAGCTCTGGGAGGGGAGTGGGGTCTAGTGGTTAGAGCGGGGGGGGGGCTGGGAGCCAGGACTCTTGGGTTCTCTCCCCAGCTCTGGGAGGGGAGTGGGGTCTAGTGGTTAGAGCGGGGGGGGGCTGGGAGCCAGGACTCTTGGGTTCTCTCCCCAGCTCTGGGAGGGGAATGGGGTCTAGTGGTTAGAGCGGGGGGGGGCTGGGAGCCAGGACTCTTGAGTTCTCTCCCCAGCTCTGGGAGAGGAGTGGGGGCTGGGAGCCAGGACTCCTGGGTTCTCTCCCCAGCTCTGGGAGGGGAGTGGGGTCTAGTGGTTAGAGGGGGGGCTGGCTGGGAGCCAGGACTCTTGGGTTCTCTCCCCAGCTCTGGGAGGGGAGTGGGGGCTGGTGGTTAGAGCGGGGGGGCTGGGAGCCAGGACTCCTGGGTTCTCTCCCCGGCTCTGGGAGGGGAGTGGGGCCTAGTGGTTAGAGCGGGGGGGGGCTGGGAGCCAGGACTCTTGGGTTCTCTCCCCAGCTCTGGGAGGGGAGTGGGGTCTAGTGGTTAGAGCGGGGGGGCTGGGAGCTAGGACTCCTGGGTTCTCTCCCCAACACTGGAGATAAAACATCCCAGGGGCCTCCTGGGATTGCAGATCTTTGCTCTGACGGGCCAGGAGAGGAGCCGGGACCCCCCAGCTCCACGGGGTGGGGGAGTGTTTGCAGGGCAGCCGAGGAAGGAGGCGGGGGCTGGCTCTGATCCAGTCTGTGCCGCTCGGTGCTCCTGGCCCTGGGGGCTGTTCTGGGCTGGGAGGGGGAACCTGGGAGGCTCCTTCCATAGACGGAGAGAAAGAGAGAAACCACTTTGCTAGAGGACTCAGCTCGCTCCATTTCCGAGCCACTGGGCTGGGGCAGGAGCGGGGGGGCTACCGGGATCGGGGGCGGGATATTGGACTGGCCGGGCCTGGGGGCCTGATGAATGGTGGTGGCTCCCGCCCGCCGCACATCACTTCACAAACACCAGCTGTTCGGGTCGGGCACTCAGAGCGAAAAAAAGCAATTGCATTAATTCATCACTTAAAGCAGGGAGAGCCACCGCTCATCCGCCCGGGGGCCGCTGCCAGCCCCAGCCCCTAATCCGGGGAATCCATTGAACCGTCCTGCTGCATCCCCCCCGCCCCCGAGCATCTATCTATCTATCCCCATCCACTGCCCTGGCTCCCTCTGTCCGCACAATCCCTCTATCAATCGCTGAGCATAACAACGGCCAGACTGGCTCAGATCAAGGGGCCGTCTAGCCCAGGGCCCTGTCTTCCAACAGTGGCCTGTGCCGGGCGCCCCAGAGGGAATGAACAGAACAGGGAATCGTCAAATGACCCATCCCCTGTCGCCCATTCCCAGCGTCTGGCAAACAGGCCAGAGACACCAGCCCTGCCCAGTCTGGCTAGTAGCCACTGCTGGACCGATCTTCCAGGAGCTTATCAAGGGTTTTTTTTAACCCTGTTCTAGGTAGAGGTGCGTGTAGGGGAATAGATAGATCTGTCCCATTGACTCCAATGGAGCTACGGCCCATTGACCCCAGCTGGGATCTGCCCCATTGACCCCAATGGAGCTACGGCCCATTGACCCCAGCTGGGATCTGTCCCATTGACTCCAATGGAGCTACGGCCCATTGACCCCAATGGAGCTACGGCCCATTGACCCCAGCTGGGATCTGCCCCATTGACCCTAATGGAGCTACGGCCCATTGACCCCAGCTGGGATCTGCCCCATTGACTCCAGTGGAGCTACAGCCCATTGACCCCAATGGAGCTACGGCCCATGGACCCAAGCTGGGATCTGTCCCATTGACCCCAATGGAGCTACGGCCCATTGACCCCAGCTGGGATCTGCCCCATTGACCCCAATGGAGCTACGGCCCACGGACCCCAGCTGGGCTCTGCCCCATTGACTCCAATGGAGCTACGGCCCATTGACCCCAGCTGGGATCTGCCCCGTTGGCTCCAATGGAGCTGCGACCCATTGACCCCAGCTGGGATCTGCCCCATTGACTCCAATGGAGCTACGGCCCATTGACCCCAATGGAGCTACGGCCCATTGACCCCAGCTGGGATCTGCCCCATTGACCCCAATGGAGCTACGGCCCATTGACCCCAGCTGGGATCTGCCCCATTGACCCCAATGGAGCTACGCCCCATGGACCCAAGCTGGGATCTGTCCCATTGACCCCAATGGAGCCCCATTGACCCCAGCTGGGGTCTGCCCCATTGACCCCAATGGAGCTACGGCCCATGGACCCCAGCTGGGATCTGCCCCATTGACCCCAATGGAGCTACGGCCCATGGACCCCAGCTGGGATCTGCCCCATTGACTCCAGTGGAGCTACGGCCCATTGACCCCAGCTGGGATCTGTCCCATTGACTCCAATGGAGCTACGGCCCATTGATCCCAATGGAGCTACGGCCCATTGACCCCAGCTGGGATCTGCCCCATTGACCCCAATGGAGCTACAGCCCATTGACCCCAGCTGGGATCTGTCCCATTGACTCCAATGGAGCTACGGCCCATTGATCCCAACTGGGATCTGCCCCATTGACCCCAATGGAGCTACGGCCCATTGACCCCAGCTGGGATCTGCCCCATTGACTCCAGTGGAGCTACGGCCCATTGACCCCAGCTGGGATCTGCCCCATTGACTCCAGTGGAGCTACGGCCCATTGACCCCAGCTGGGATCTGCCCCATTGACTCCAATGGAGCTACGGCCCATTGACCCCAGCTGGGATCTGCCCCATTGACTCCAGTGGAGCTACGGCCCATAGACCCCAGCTGGGATCTGCCCCATTGACTCCAATAGAGCTACGGCCCATTGACCCTAGCTGGGATCTGCCCCATTGATCCCAATGGAGCTACGGCCCATTGACCCCAGCTGGGATCTGCCCCATTGACCCCAATGGCACTACGGCCCATGGACCCCAGCTGGGATCTGCCCCATTGACTCCAATGGAGCTACGGCCCATGGACCCCAGCTGGGATCTGCCCCATTGATCCCAATGGAGCTACGGCCCATGGACCCAAGCTGGGATCTGTCCCATTGACCCCAATGGAGCTACGGCCCATTGACCCCAGCTGGGATCTGCCCCATTGACCCCAATGGAGCTACGGCCCATGGACCCCAGCTGGGATCTGCCCCATTGACCCCAATGGAGCTACGGCCCATTGACCCCAGCTGGGATCTGCCCCGTTGGCTCCAATGGAGCTGCGACCCATTGACCCCAGCTGGGCTCTGCCCCATTGACTCCAATGGAGCTATGGCCCATTGACCCCAGCTGGGATCTGCCCCATTGACTCCAATGGAGCTACAGCCCATTGACCCCAGCTGGGATCTGCCCCATTGACCCCAATGGAGCTACGGCCCATGGACCCCAGCTGGGATCTGCCCCATTGACTCCAATGGAGCTACGGCCCATTGACCCCAGCTGGGATCTGCCCCATTGACCCCAATGGAGCTACGGCCCATTGACCCCAGCTGGGAATCGGCCCCATTGATTTACCCAACGCTCCAATTTCCCTGATGCTAACCTCACCCCTGTGCATCCCTCTAGCCCCCTGCCCCTCCCCCCATTGCCTCTCCCCTCTGTTTTGCAATTAAATCATCCCTCTTAATTACAATAAAAGGCCGAGTGCTCTGCAGCCACTGGTGGGGCCTGGCTTTGGGCACAGGCCGGCCTCTGGCAGGGATTTGGCTGTATTAGCAGGGGAAGGAGACAGCTGCCCGGCTGTGCCTCCCGGGGGGGTCTGGATTAGGGGAGAGAGATGGGGATTAGGAGCAACAGTAGAAGGGAAATGATCCCCCCCATTCTAATCACGGGCCTAATTCCAGCAGCCATTAGTCCTTATTAAACAGGATTGGCTGCTAAACCCCCGAGACATTTATATCTGCCCTCCGGCTCGCTGCTCTGCTGGCTGTGGGTTGTCATACGCACCGCTCCGGGCTCCATCTCCCCATCCAGCCCCACGCAGCCCAACTTGCCTGCCTATCTAGCTAACCATCCCCCCATCTATCCCATTACACTCCTTCTATTTATCTATCCCCATCCAGCCCCACGCGGCCCGGCCTGCCTGCCTGCCTATCTAGCTATCCATCCCCCCATCTATCCCCAAACACTCCTTCTATCTATCTATCCCCATCCAGCCCCACGCAGCCCAGCCTGCCTGCCTATCTAGCTATCCATCCCCCCCATCTATCCCATTACACTCCTTCTATTTATCTATCCCCATCCAGCCCCACGCGGCCCGGCCTGCCTGCCTGCCTATCTAGCTATCCATCCCCCCATCTATCCCCAAACACTCCTTCTATCTATCCCCATCCAGCCCCACGCAGCCCAGCCTGCCGGCCTGCCTATCTAACTATCCATCCCCCCATCTATCCCCACACACTCCCTCTATCTATCTATCCCCATCCAGCCCCACGCAGCCCGGCCTGCCTGCCTATCTAGCTATCCATCCCCCCATCTATCCCATTACACTCCTTCTATTTATCCCCATCCGGCCCCACGCGGCCCGGCCTGCCTGCCTGCCTATCTAGCTATCCATCCCCCCCATCTATCCCCTCTCTCTCTCTCTCTCTCTCTCTCTCTCTCTCCCTATCCATCCCCACGCAGCCCTGCCTGCCTGCCTACCTAGCTATCTGCAGCCACCCCCTCTATCTATCTATCTATCCCCATCCACCCCCTCTATCTATCCATCCCATACACAACCCTCCTTCTTTTGCTCTGTCTCCATACACCCCCCTCTCGCTCTCTGGTACCAGGCTGCATAGGCCCCTGAGTCCAGTCCAGGGCCCGGGGGAGGGGAACCGGGCTTGCCGGGCCCCCAGGTCTGATCCAGGGCTGCAGGCAGGGGGCAGACCATGGTTCATGGGCCCATCGGGGCATAGGAGTGGATGGACCACGGAGGCCTGGCCTCGCTCACCCAGCCCATCATCCATCTCATTCCCAGCCTCAGGGGACCCCCGGCCGGTTCAGTCTTGTCCTTCACTTGGCTATCTGCCCGCTGACCCCCCACGATGGCTTTTAGGCCAGCCCAACCCAGTCCTCCGGGGGGGCCGCACACCCCCACCCGGATAAGCTCCTCCATCTCCCACCAGGATGGCCAGGGGATTATAGCCCCATGCAGGCTGAAGGAGAAATCTCACTCAGCGTAATCCCATTGCTCGTCCCCAGCCTGAGCTAGCTGGCCTCCTCTCCAGCCCTGCTGCCCTCGCTGAGGGCAGGCAGGGAGGCAATCAACCCAAAAATCATGAGTCCCAGCCCCCCTGCTCCACCCACTAGTCTCCACTGCCCTCCCAGAGCTGGGAGAGAGCCCAGGAGTCCTGACTCCCAGCCCCCTACTCTAACCACCAGATATCACTCCCCTCCCAGAGCCAGGGAGAGAACCCAGGAGTCCTGGCTCCCAGCCCCCCACCCTAACCACCAGACCCCACTCCCCTCCCAGATAGAGCCTTGGAGTCGTGGCTCCCAGCTCCCCCCACCCCCCACTCTAACCCATCAGCCCCCACTCCCCTCCCAGAGCTGGGGAGAGAACCCCGGAGTCCTGGCTCCCGGCCTGATATCTGGAGCTGGGATACACCCCCCCTCAGTTCTGGTTCATGTAGCCAGGTCCTTGGCCAGACCCTGCCCTGGGCCTGGGAAGGATGGCTGATCCCAGCGGTGCCAGGGCACCATCTACTGGTAAAAGCTGCAAACTGCTGCTCTGTGCTCCGTCTGGGGATGGGTGGCAAGTGCCATCCTTTCGGGACCCCCGGCGCTGGTCCACCTCCTCCAACGGGGTCCCACGAGCTTGGGGACCCCCCCAGTCCGGGAACCTCCTCCCAGCCGGCCCCGAACCTCTCGCCTCTCTTGGACTAGCTCGGCGCTGCTCTCCCAGCCTGGGTCAGCCAGAAGATGGGAAATCCACCACTTCCCCAGGAAGTTTGTTCCCATCCCCAGGCCCGGGGCCAACCGCCGAGATTATTAGCGTTAGGCCCAATGCTGACTGCGGAGAGCTACAAGGGGATCAAAGCAGGCCACACGACGGCGGATGAAACTCAAGGTTCAGAAGAGCAACATCAAAATAATTCGAAGGGGTCAAAATTAGCAGCTGCCGCCACTCGTGAACATGATCGTGGCCTCCCTATGGACTGATCCTTCGAGAACGCCAGCCCTACGTGCGGCAGCGGTCAAAAAAGAACCAGCGGGAAAGGGATCGGAAATACGACAGAAAATATAATGTCGCTATATGAATCCATGGGCCACCCACATCTTGGGGACTGGGTCCAGTTCTGGTCGCCCCGTCTCAGAATGGGCCCAGCGGAGGCGGAAAAGGCTCAGAGAAGGGCAGCAAAGATGACGGAGGGGCTGGCGTCCAAACAAGGAGAGACTAAAAAGCTCAGGGCTGTTTAGCTTTGGAAAGCGATGACTCGGGGGAGGGGGGTTGGGGGGATACGGGAGAGGAGTTGATGGGTGTGGAAAAAGCGAATAGAGAATTTTTCACACACTGTACAATTCACCTGTGGAACTGTGATGGCGCTGCCCGTGGGAGCCAGCTGAGGTCACTCAATCAGGGTGAACTGCAAACAAAACGGGGCAGACAAACACCAAACGCTGGTGGTTATTCCACTACTTAGATTTACCAACCAGCACAAAACAGCTTCTATAGGACCTCACTGGTTACTTAGAAGTCCAAACAACCCAGTTCCCTTAAAGTACCCAGCATCAGGCCTCCGTCCAGACACATCTGTCAGATATGATGATGATTCCTGAAAATCTTATCTCATCATATAAAAGAAAAGGTTCTTCCAATCCCAAAGGATCAGCCACATACCCAGGTCCAATTATAACTTAGATCTTACCCAACATACATGCTTATAGTCAATTCTTACTAACTAAGCTAAAATTTATTAAAAGAGAAAAGAGAGAGAGAGTGTTGATTAAAAGATCAATATACAGACAGACTTGATTTCAATTCTTGAGATTCAGATACATAGCCGAGGTGAGCTTGTAGTTGCCAAAAGTCCTTTTAGAAATAGTCCATAGGTTATAGTCCAATGTCCATATTCAGGGTGGCTCCAGTCAGTGACTGGGGATCTCAATCCTTGTGGCTTAAGGTTTCCCCCTCTTGAAACCCAAAGCAGATCTGAGATGAAGAAGGATCGTGTCCCAGGCTGCTTATACATTTCCAGCAGCCTTTTGCCCTGAGAAAACAATAGGCTTAACTCCTTCTCCCAAACATCCTGGCAATTAGCACAGAGTAATTTATCCATTAAACAGTTCAGATACAGGTTACCACAACCTTCAAAGAGACACAGAGACAATAATACTATTTCCCTCAAGTATCATCATAAATGTTAATATTCCTTTTTTTGATCTTTGAATTAAAACTATAGCCATAGACAAGACTTGTTTGCTTACACCACAAGACCTGAGCAAACACCTCCCCTTCCACCTCTAACAATGCAGACTTGCATTTCAAAGCTCTATTCATTTACAGATCTTCCTAACCAGTCCTTAAGATTCACCCATGAGTCAGGTCAGTCGATGAGGTGAGTTAATTAACTCTTTCTGGCCCTGTCATCTTTCAATGAGATATTATATTACACTCATAACATCACAGGAACTCACTGCTGGGGGATGTTGCGATGGCCAGAAGGATAGTGGGGTTCAAAAAGGAACTGGAGAAGTTCCTGTAGGATAAATCCATCCATAGCTGTCAGCCAAGATACTCAAGGAAGCCACCCCAGGCTCCGTATGACGGTAAATCTCTGGCGGGCAAAAGCCAGGCATGGAAGATGAGGGGGGATCTCTCCAGAATTGCCCTGTTCTGTGCGCTCCCCTTGAAGCTCTGGCGTTGGGGACAGGAAGCAGGGCTAGACGGATGATGATGTGACTCACCACGCCGTTCTAGGTTCTTAACACCTTGTTTGCAACTGACTTTGTCCAGCTTTATCTCCCAGGCATTGAATCTCGCTCTGACTTTCTCCTCTAGATTAAATACCAGTTGGCACCAAGGATTCCCCCTCCCCACCCCCGTGAAGGTGCTTAGATGCCGCTATCTACCCACCTTGCGACGGATCTCCCAAAGGAAACAGCCCATGCTCCTTCAATCTCCCCCACCCAGGCGTCTTCTCCAGCCGTGGGGCCGTTTCTGGGACTCTTCTCGGCATCCTCTCCAGGTCCTTTGGAAAAGGTGGGCAGAGAGTCCTGGCGTCTGGCCGTGGGGTGGATGGGGCAGATGTTGACTGGGCTGTACAGGCGTGGGAGAAGGAGGGGCTTGATTTTCAACACATCTTGGAGCCCAGAGCCCCGGCGGAAGGCTCAGAGACAGCTAATGTTTGGCCAGTGTTTAAAAGGGTGAATGGGACGACCTGGGTAATTACAGGCCTGTTCTCTGGACATGGGGCAAGATAATGGAATGGCTGGCGCAGGACACGGTTAATAAAGAACGAATGGAGAGTGATGTAATTAATGCCAATCACCATGGGAGGACTAGGGGAGAGCCTGTCTCTCGCTGTGTGTCTGGGCAGCGCCCAGCACGATGGGGCCCTGATCTCAGCTGGGGCAGGGCCTGTCTCTCGCTGTGTGTCTGGGCAGTGCCCGGCACAATGGGGCCCTGATCTCAGCTGGGTCAGGGCCTGTCTCTTGCTGTGTGTCTGGGCAGTGCCCGGCACAATGGGGCCCTGATCTCAGCTGGGGCAGGGCCTGTCTCTCGCTGTGTGTCTGGGCAGTGCCCGGCACAATGGGGCCCTGATCTCAGCTGGGGCAGGGCCTGTCTCTCGCTGTGTGTCTGGGCAGTGCCCGGCACAATGGGGCCCTGATCTCAGCTGAGTCAGGGCCTGTCTCTCGCTGTGTGTCTGGGCAGTGCCCAGCACAATGGGGCCCTGATCTCAGCTGGGGCAGGGCCTGTCTCTCGCTGTGTGTCTGGGCAGCGCCCGGCGCAACGAGGCCCTGATCTGAGCTGGGGCAGGGTCTGTCTCTCGCTGTGTGTCTGGGCAGTGCCCGGCACAATGGGGCCCTGATCTCAGCTGGGGCAGGGCCTGTCTCTCGCTGTGTGTCTGGGCAGTGCCCGGCACAATGGGGCCCTGATCTGAGCTGGGGCAGGGCCTGTCTCTCGCTGTGTGTCTGGGCAGCGCCCGGTGCAACGAGGCCCTGATCTGAGCTGGGGCAGGGTCTGTCTCTTGCTGTGTGTCTGGGCAGCGCCCGGCACAATGGGGCCCTGATCTCAGCTGGGGCAGGGCCTGTCTCTCGCTGTGTGTCTGGGCAGCGCCCGGCGCAACGAGGCCCTGATCTGAGCTGGGGCAGGGCCTGTCTCTCGCTGTGTGTCTGGGCAGTGCCCGGCACAATGGGGCCCTGATCTCAGCTGGGGCAGGGCCTGTCTCTCGCTGTGTGTCTGGGCAGTGCCCGGCACAATGGGGCCCTGATCTCAGCTGGGGCAGGGCCTGTCTCTCGCTGTGTGTCTGGGCAGTGCCCGGTACAATGGGGCCCTGATCTCAGCTGGAGCAGGGCCTGTCTCTCGCTGTGTGTCTGGGCAGTGCCAGGCACAATGGGGCCCTCATCCAAGCTGGAGCAGGGCCTGTCTCTCGTTGTGTGTCTGGGCAGCGCTCAGCACAACGGGGCCCTGATCCCAGCTGGGGCAGGGTCTGTCTCTCGCTGTGTGTCTGGGCAGTGCCCGGCGCAACGGGGACCTGATCTCAGCTGGGGCAGGGCCTGTCTCTTGTTGTGTGTCTGGGCAGCGCTCAGCACAACGGGGCCCTGATCCCAGCCGGGGCAGGGTCTGTCTCTCGCTGTGTGTCTGGGCAGTGCCCGATGCAACGGGGACCTGATCCCAGCTGGGGCAGGATCTGTCTCTCGCTGTGTGTCTGGGCAGTACCTGGCGCAACAGGGCCCTGATCTGCGCTGGGACAGGGACTGTCTCTGTCTGTGTGTCTGGGCAGCACGGATCTCAGCTGGGGCAGGGACCGTCTCCCCCAGATCAGGTCAGCAGGGAATTGGGGGGGCGCCTGCTGTCACCTCCTCAGTTCCTGCCACGCACATTTGGTCTTGCCTTTTCTCCAGCCGCTGCGTCCCACGAGGGCCGACGTACTTTGGTCTCATTAGAGGGCGAACCCTCCCATCCCCTGATTCACCCCCTCCCTGTGACCCGCCGCATCCCCATTTCCGCTCCCTGCCCGTCCAGCTGCCATGGCCAGCCGCTGGATCAGGACCTGCTTAAAAGCCCTCTAGGCTCTGGGTCCATGCCCCATGGCTGAGTCCCTCACAGTCTGTATCCTCCCACTGTCCTGGGAGGCAGGGTGAGACTGTGACTGCTTCCCCCCTCCCCTTGCCTTGGGCAGATGGGGAAACTGAGGCAGGGAGCGGCCAGAGGTCAGGGAGAGCTGCGTTCACATTATCCTGGCCCGACCCCTTCAGTTCTTCCTTCCCCAGCCCCTTGTCTTCCTTCGGCCCCCCCAACTTCCTTCCCTCCAGCCACGCCCCTCACAGCCCTGGCCCCGCCCCTTCCCCTGGGCGTTCTAACTCCGCCCCCGCCGCCTCCTGGACGTTCTAACCCCGCCCCTCCTCGGGCCGCGCTTCCTTCTGGACGTTCTAACCCCGCCCCGGCTCCGCCCCCGCGTCTTCCTGGGCGTTCTCACCCCGCCCCTTTCCCCGCCCTGGCTCCGCCCCATTTCCTCTTGACCGTTCTGACCACGCCCCCTCTGCCATTGGTTTCCGGGTCGGTCGCTCTCCGCAGGGCTCGCGGGCCGTAAAGTGAGGCCAGCGGGGAGCGAGCGAGTGAGATGCGGCCAGTGGGGGGCGGGGCGGGGCGGGGCGTGGGGCTGCAGGAGCACGTGGGGTTGGGTGGCTCGAGGAAGGTGGGAGGAGGGGACTGGCGGAGGGGGAGGGAGGTTGGGGGAAGGGCGGCAGGGGGTGGGGTCTCGTGGGAGATGGGGGACTGGGGGAGGCAGAGATGTGTAGGGCGGAGGGGGACGTCTGGGGGGCATGAGATCAGGTGTGGGGGGGACGTGTGGGACCTAGAGGTGGGGGGCTGGGGGATGCAGGAGAGAGGATGGGTGAGGAGGAAGGGGGAATGGATGGGGCAGAGCTGGGGGTGCAGGAGCATGTGGGCTAGGGGGAGGACAGCAGAGCCCATGGGATCGGGAGGGTCTGTAGGCTGGGCCATGGGGGGGACAGGAGATCTGGAGGGTGGGAAATACGGGGGGCTGTAGGGATGGGGAATGGGGTGGAGGAGAGGTGAGATGTGGAGACAGGGACATGTAGGGGTGGGCTTTACGGGGCTGCGGGGTGGGGAATGGGGTGAAGGGCTGTGGGAGATATGGGGATGGAGCATAGAGCGATTGGGGCTGTGGAGCTGGGCAATGGGGGGCGGCATGGAGGTCAGGGGTGGCCTGAGGCTGGCTCTAACCCCTCCCTGTTGGCAGGGGGCAGTGCCCAGGATGCTGGAGGAGCCACAGGCGGCAGGTGAGGATGGAAGCCCCCTGGGGGCTGGGCAGGCGGCAGGCGAGGATGGAAGCCCCCTGAGTCCCGGGCAGGCTGCAGGTGAAGATGGAAGCCTCCCGGGGACCAGGCAGGAGGCAGGCGAGGATGGAAGGCCCCTGAGTCCCGGGCAGGCTGCAGGTGAAGATGGAAGCCTCCCGGGGACCAGGCAGGAGGCAGGCGAGGATGGAAGCCCCCTGAGTCCCGGGCAGGCTGCAGGTGAAGATGGAAGCTTCCCGGGGACCGGGCAGGCGGCAGGCGAGGATGGAAGCCTCCTGGGGACCGGGCAGGAGGCAGGCGAGGACGGGAGCCCCCCATCTGGTGCCCCTAACCCCCCCCAGGGTAAGAAGATTGTGCCGGGCATCATCTACCTAGGGTACATCCCGCCTGGCTTCCGGCCCCGGCATGCCCGAAACCTGCTCAGCGTCTATGGGGAGGTCGGGCGCATCTTCCTGCAGCCTGAGGGTGAGTCCATGGAGTGTGGGTGGGGGGCTGGGAAGGGGGCTGGGCTCTGGAGGGTGCTGTGCTGTAGGGAGCAGGGTTGGGGCTGGGCAGGGGGTGCTCTCCCCTGGCAGGCAGGGCCGGCACTTGAAGGGGCAGAGGGGGACATCGGTCACACAGACGTGCCCTGACCTTTTGCAGTCACAAAATCTCCCTTGCTGGTTTTCACCCAGTATTTGGAGCGCGAACCCAGGAGTCCTGGCAAAATCCCGTCTTCAGCTGGAATCGGTGGCTCCGGTTGCACATCGAGTTCCCCTTCACTTCCTGGCTGAAAATATATTGCGGCGTTATGTGCGGCTGTTCCCCAACTGCCCCCCCCCCCCAGAGGTGGCTGCATCCCGCGCCGGGCAGGCCGTGGCTGGAAGGGGCTTGCGGGGGGTATGGCAGGGGCTGATCTCTCTGTGCCCCCAGAGCGGTTCATCCAGAAGCGGAAGAAGAAGGCTGGCGCCAGGGGCACGTACTACGTGGAGGGCTGGGTGGAGTTCAGGGACAAGCGCATAGCGAAGCTCGTGGCCGCCAGTCTGCACCACACGCCCATGAGCACCCGCCGGCGCAGCCGCTTCCGCTACGACCTGTGGAACATGAAGGTGCCGGCTCTGGGAGGGGAGCAGGGTCTGGCGCTTGGGGGGTGGGGGTGGGGTGCCAGGCTGGGAGCCAGGACTCCTGGGTTCTCTCCCCGGCTGTGGGAGGGGACGGGGGTCTTGTGGTTAGAACACGGGGGCTGGGAGCCAGGACTCCTGGATTCTCTCCCTGGCTAGGGGATGGGAGTGGGGTGTAGTGCTTAGAGCACAGGGGGCAGGGAGCCAGGACTCCTAGGTTCTCTCCCTGGCTCTGGGAGGGGAGCGGGGTCTGGTTAGAACACGGGGGCTGGGAGCCAGGACTCCTGGGTTCTCTCCCTGGCTCTGGGAGGGGAGCGGGGTCCAGCCGGTCAGAGGCAGTGACGTGTCCGTCCGTCCCCGCAGTACCTGCACCGGTTCAAATGGCCACAGCTGAACGAGCGCCTGGCCTACGAGCAGCAGGTCCGGCAGCAGCGCCTGCGGGTCGAGATCTCTCAGGCCAAGCGCGAGACCAACTTCTACCTGCACAGCGTGGAGACCAGCCAGCGCTTCGCCCGCCGGGCCGCCGCCACCCCCACCCACACCCCTGCCGAGGAGAAGAGCTGGGGCTTCGTCCAGCGCCTCACGGAGGAGGAGATCCAGCAGTGCAAGGCGGGCGCGGGCGGGCACCAGCTCCCTGGGCAGCTGGCCAAGGCCCAGGAGATCCAGTTAAAATCCCAGACCCGCCGCTCCTTGCTGGCCAAGATCTTCAACACCACGGCTGCTGCCTCGGAGGAGGCACTGGGGGGCCCGGTTCTGTAGTGAGAACCTCCGGCGCTTGGGGGTGCCCTGCTGTGGTGGAGTGGGCAGGGGCGCTCTCCCCTGGCAGTCAGGGCTGGACACTGGGGGACACCGTGCTTTGGGGAGTGGGCAGAGGGCACTCTCCCCTGGCAGTCAAGGCTGGATACTGGGGGGCTCCATGCTGTAGGAAATGGAGTTGGGGGGCTTTTGGGTTCTCTTCTGTTTCTGGGAGGGGAGTGGAGTCCAGTGGGTTAGAGGAGGGGGGGCTGGGAACCAGGACTCCTGGGTTCTCTCCCTGGCTCTGGGAGGGGAGTGGGGGCTGGTGGTTAGAGCAGGGGGAGCCTGGGAGCCAGGACTCCTGGGTTCTCTCCCCAGCTCTGGGAGGGGAGTGGGGGCTGGTGGTTAGAGCAGGGGGAGCCTGGGAGCCAGGACTCCTGTCAGTTCCCATCCAGCGTGGCTGAGAGTTGGGGTTTCAGGGAGCTGGCCGGGGCTTTGGCTTCTTGGTCTGGGGGTACTGGTGGGGGAGGTGGATCTGAACCGGGCAGCAGGACTCAACCCGGGGTGGGGAGGGAGCTGGGGGAGCCCAGCTTTATTTAAACCCTGGGCGGGCTGCAGGTTGGGTGCCCCATCCGATCACCCCCAGCCCACTTCACCTGCCCCCCACGCTGTCTCCCATCTGCCCCTCGGCTCTGGGGCGATGGGAGTTTGCCCCCCAGCAGCTGCTGGTTCCTTAGCCCCTGTGGCAGGGCTCTGAAGACCAGTTTCTGCCTCGCTTGACCCCAGCGTCTCGGTTTGGGACAGGCCCTTCTTCCCTGCCATGACCGTGCTCGGCCTCTGGTTTCCCGTGGGGACGCTCGGCCCGTCAAGCTGGGCTTGATCCCGGCCCCTCGTCTGTCCCAAAGACGAGCCCATGACTTGAAAACAAAAAGCCCCTTGGTTGCCCACGGGGCCAGCCTGGTCACCTGATTCACTGGCCCCCCCCGGCCCCGTGCGTTTTATGCCAGCTGTGACCCGAGGGCTCGTCGGTCCCTCCAGCTGAGTGTGATTAAAAAACCCAAGTGGCTGAAAACGAAGGCGGCGACCGTTGAGTTTATTCCAAAGTGGCCAACTGCTCGGCCTGCAAACAGGGCCGGGGCCTCGGCATCTTCGGGCAGGTTTGCAGCGGGGGTGCGTCTCGGCCCTGCTCTGTTTAACACCTTCACCCATGAGCCGGGCCGGCCTCTGCACTGGCACGGGGTGTCCCCAGCCGTTCGGCCTCCTCTGAGCTGGGCCGGGGCTCGTGGCGCCCAGTGAGATAACAGCCAGGAACCCTCCCCTCTGCCAGGCCGGGGGCTGCGGGTTCGGAGCCAGGGGGTTAGCAGAGGATCCTGCAATATGAGGCCTGGTCGGAAAGAGCTGGCGGGAGGCCTCCAGTCAGGCCCTGCTGCGCATTCGCTGCCCGGGATATGAACTTGGCGAGATCAGGGGTTGCAAAACCACAAACGCTTCTACGAGGGGCCAGGCACTGGCCGCTCGTGTAAACACGCCCCAGAGGGATCGTGCCAGGACCCACCCGCTGCCAAGCTACGGTGCAGACGCCTGCTGTGCCCTCGGAAAGATAAGCTCTGGGGGTTGGGGGCAGATGAGATGTTTGGAGCGACCCGACAGGTACAAGGCACAGGGTGGTGATTGACCCCGGCAGTGGGGCAGCACGTAACTTGTTCATATTGGGGTCACCGAGGGGCCGTCTGGCTGTGGGGGAGTCACTGAGCTGGTCCGTTGTTATGGGGCTGGCGTGTCTGAGTATCCCTGTTAGGGGGTGCTCTGGCAGTGCCAGTCCAGCTGCCCGGGCCTCTTCCCCATTGAACCGAGCCGATGGTCTGCATGGGCGGCTGTCTGCGCAGAGCCGGTGCAGTGCCCGGGGAGAACGTGCACACAGCTGAGTGGGGCCTGTCCCCTCTGGGGGGCGCCGGCTCCCATCTGACCACCGGGCAGGGACTGGCTGGCTTGGGGAGCAGGGAATGGGGCAGGGGCCAGTCCCCTCTGGGGGGCGCTGGCTACCATCTGGCCCCGGGATAGGGGCCACCCACCCACACCTCCCCAGCTCCCACCCTCCAGGCTGAAGTCTCCCCTGGCTCTTGTCTCTGTCCAGGGCCTATGTTGCACCTGGATTTTTAGTGATGGCAGCTCCCTGGAATCGAACCAACTCAGCTGGGCCTGTCCCCGTCCCTCCGGAGCAGCCTGATCTCTGCTGTCCTAACCCCCGGGGGGTGCAGCAGAGCTCCCGGCCTGCACCCGAACAGGACACAGGGGCATACAGCCCCCGTCTTGCCCCTGGGCTGGCGTCCACGCTCCCATCCAGCACCGCTCTGTCGCATTCCCCAATGCTGGCACCGATGATGAAGTTGGACCTGGCTTGGCCTTGTCGCAGGAGCTCCCGGAGAGGCACTGGGGTTTGGAGGCTTAGTCCCGGAGTCATGCCCCTTCCCCCTGGCACGGTGTCATCTCTTGGGGGTCCGGCACGGGAGCAGGGGTCACGCCCTGGCAGTGGATTAGCAGTGGCGTGGCAGGATCCTTGGGACCCCGGCTGCTCTTTGATCTCTCTCCCTGCGGCCCTGATCCCAGGCCCCACTTCGATCCCTCGTCGAGCCCCTTTGCCGTGTGCTCTGGGGCTCTGCCCCGGGGCCTTGGGTGGGTCCGTGCAGTGCCTGGCGCCACGGGGCGTGGATCTCCCCTGATGCTGTTCCCCCCAGCCCAGCGTGCCAATCTCGGCGATGGCACAGGGTGTCCTGTAAACATGGCACCAGGCACTCAGCCTCCAGACTCTGATTAGCTGGGCCGGGGCTCGGGGTACCTGGAGGAGATAAGAGCTTGTTTGCGTTGACTGGAGAATGGGCAGGAACGCTCCCACCTGCCGGGACGGGGGGCTGTGGTGGGGGCAGGACCCCCTCTGCTTCTCCCCAGCAATGGCTGCTTCTGTGCAGGCAGCAGAGCCACCTTCCCAGCAGCCTCACCCCCTTTTTCATCCATCCCTGCAGCCCCTCTGGGGAAACGGGCTCAGAGCATGTGTCCAGCTCTGGGAGGACACACGGGGGACCCAGCCTGTGAGTCCCAGAATGGAAGTGGCATATTCTGGATAGAACCCAGGAGTCCTGGCTCCCTTGTATGTTCTAACCACAAGACCCCATTCCCCTCCCAGACCTGGGAAGAGAACCCAGGAGTCCTGACTCCCAGCCCCCCTGCTCTAACCCACCAGCCCCCCTGGAGCTGGGAGAGAACCCAGGAGTCCTAGCTCCCGCCACCCCCCTCTAACCCACCAGACCCCATTCCCCTCCCAGACCTGGGAAGAGAACCCAGGAGTCCTGACTCCCAGCCCCCCTGCTCTAACCCACCAGCCCCCATTCCCCTCCCAGACCTGGGAAGAGAACCCAGGAGTCCTGACTCCCAGCCCCCCTGCTCTCACCCACCAGCCCCCACTCTCCTCCCAGAGATGGGGCGAGAACCCAGGAGTTCTGGCTCCCAGCCCCCTGCTCTAACCCACCAGTCCCCCCTCCCCGAGCTGGGAGAGAACTCAGGAGTCCTGGCTCCCAGCTCTCCCTGCTCTAACCACCAGACCCCACTACCCTCCCAGAGCTGGGGAGAGAACCCAGAAGTCCTGGCTCCCGGCTATACCCGAGATGCCCTTGTTGTTCTCGGCGCTGGGGGAGCGGGGGGGTGACCTTGGCCAGGGGCGTGGGCAGCGCCCAGGGCTAGATAAAGCCGGGGCGGCCAGTGCCCAGTCCCCACTGCCCAGCTCCGCTGCCCCTCGCCCTGCAGAGATGAAGGCTCTCGTGCTGCTCACCCTGCTGGGCTGCCTGGTGCCGGGCGGCCTGGGCATGTACTACACCCGCTGCCAGCTGGCCCAGACGCTGCAGCAGCTGGGCCTGGACGGCTACATGGGCTACAGCCTGGCCAACTGTGAGTGACCCCCCTCACCCCCGGCTCCTCCTCCCACTTCCTCGGGGGGCTGCAGCATCTCTGTCCAGTTCCGCAGCGGGAGGGTTCTTGGGGGGGCGGGGGAGGGATAATTATTTAGCGACAGGAAACTGATTGTCACCCGGTGACGTTTGATAACCAACAAAACTAGGCCTGGCAGACACCAGCATTTAGGGGTTTTATACCTTTGCCAGGTCTGAGCACTGGGTCTCTTCAAACCCCTTTCCCCTGATTTGTTAAAAACCCATTTACATCTGCACAGTTGTGCAAAATTAAGGGTTTTAAGCACCTTCCCCCCACCCCCCCATTTTTATCCATTTAAATGTTCCCAGTTGCATGAAATTCTGGGTTTTAAGCCTTTCTTCTTGCTCGGTATCAGAGGGGTAGCCGTGTTCGTCTGGATCTGTGAAAGCAGCAAGGAATCCTGTGGCACCTTATAGACTAACAGAGGTTTAGGAGCATGAGCTTTCGGGGGTGCAGACGCATCCGACGCAGGGGTGTTCACCCCCGAAAGCTCATGCTCCAATATGTCTGTTAGTCTATAAGGTGCCGCAGGACCCGTTGCTGCTTTTTCTCGCTCTGTCCATTTAAATGTTGATAGTTGTGCAAAACAGTGTGTTAAGAATTGTTCCTCCGCTTAGATATTCACAGCTGCACAGAACTGGGGGGGGGGGTTGCATTTTTTTTCCGATTTCTAGCCGTTTCAATGTTCACAGTTGCACGAAATTGTTTCAAGCGTTTTTTTGGCTGTTCGTCCACTGATGTTTTCCCAGCTGTTCGAAATGGCGCGTTTGACCCATTTTGGGGGTCCGATTTATATCCATTTAAATTTTCACTGTCGCACCCAATTGTCCCCATGATGGGGTTTCACCATTGCGTTTCCGTTTGGCTTGATTGAAATTGTCAGAGTGACAGGAAGTCATAGGGCTGTTCGAGGAGGGGGGGACACATGAGAATTATTTTACAACAGTAGACGCTGCCAGTCGACAAGTTTAAAGCATCATAGCTGTTAAACTGCAAACGGACACCCTCCCGTGTCAAAATGCTCCTCTGTTCGCAGGCTGTAGGGTGACCAGATGTCCTAATTTTACAGGGACAGTCCCGATATCTGGGGCTTTTCCTTATACAGGCTCCTATTCCCCCCCACTCCGTCCTGATTTTTCACACTTACTGCACAGGGTGACCAGACAGCAAGTGTGAAAAATTGAGACGGGGGTTGGGGGGTAATAGGGGCCTATATAAGAAAAAGACCCAAAAATCAGGATTGTCCCTATAAAATTGGGACATCTGGTCACCCTACCTTAGCAGGCCGCATGGTCCTGACTTTGCTTTCGTTAGCATGGCTGGAAATATTTCAGCCTCGCTTTGCGGGTCTCCGGTGAAACCGACGTTTACCGGCATTTACCGATGAAAACTGAGTTCCTCCGAGCTGAGTTCTTTCCATCCTGGGCCCCAGTCTTGGAGCAGAGCCGGTCGCCACGTCTGCCGTCTGTCAGATCCCAGCCCACACGGCTGGGCACAAGGTGCCCTGATTTCAGAGCGACCCACCTTGCTCAAAGGGCACCAGCCCGAGACTGGCTCTGTGCCCTCTATAAATACTGACAAAAAGCAGCTCGTCTTCCAAGCTCGCCCGCGGGGGGTGTCACTGTGCCACCTGCTGACCCTTCCCCACCATAACAAGCTGGTCTCCCTCTCTCTGACTCAGGGGTCTGCATGGCCGCGCACGAGAGCAGCTACAACACCCAGGCTACCCACTACAACAGCTGGGATGGCAGCACCGACTTCGGCATCTTCCAGATCAACAGCCGCTACTGGTGCCAGAACGGGGATGAGTACAGCTCCAACATCTGCCAAATTCCCTGCAGCGGTGAGGCTGGGAGAGAGATCCTCTCTCTTGGAGGGAGCCTTGTCATGTGTTCTCCAGCTTCCTCGCCTCAGAGGTGGCTGCATCTCAGCGAACCCCGTGTGGCATTATGCGCGGCTGTTCCCCAGCTTCCCTGCCCCAGAGGTGGCTGCATCTCAGCCAACTCCATGTGGCATTATGCGCGGCTGTTCCCCAGCTTCCCTGCCCCAGAGGTGGCTGCATCTCAGCCAACTCCATGTGGCATTATGCACGGCTGTTCCCCAGATGCTCCCCCAGAGGTGGCTGCATCTCAGTGCATGTATTTCATTTTGGCTAGTCTGAGATCTATACGGGTGGAAATGTCACCTGTGTGATAAATGGGGTGAGTGGGTTTGGGGTGGGAGGCATCAAGGGGGGGAACAGAGAACCCCCCTGTTCTGATCCCCCCCCCAACTCACCCATCCTCCTTCCCCCCACCCCCACAGACTTGCTGAGCAACAACCTTTCAGTGGACGTTGAATGCGCGAAGATCATTGCCCAGGACTCCAGCGGCATGAGCGCCTGGTGAGTGGGGGCTGCCTGGGGAGGCGCAAGGGGGGGACACGGGGAGATCCTGGAGTCTTGTGTAGAAGAGAATCTCGGCTTTTTTGAAAGCCTGTTTTCAGCCCTTGTGATTGTGCCGGAAATCTGGAAAACGTGAGCTGAGCGCGACCTGACAGGCTCAGACCCCAGATCCGCCCGACACCCGTGAGCAAGGAGCCCAAACAATTCCCAGCCATGTCTCGGCAGAGACACCTCCCCCGTCCCAGATGGGCATGAGAAAACAGCTGGTTCAAACACCCCCCAACACACGCACAGACACTCGCACACGCCAGGAAACAAAGAAAAGGACCCGAAAATGAAGCACTGTAAGAAAAAAACCCCTAAAACCTTCATGATTTTTCTGCAGATCTTATGAGTGTTTATTTTTGCTGATCTCAAGAATTTCTGCTAATTTCATGAGTGTTTATTTTTGTAGCTAATCTCGCGATTTTCCTGTGACTCCCTTGCTGTCTTTTTTTTTGCTAATCTCATGATTTTTCTGAAAATCTCACGTCTTTTTTTGTGAGTCTCAGTTTTTCCATTATCCTTTTTTATTTTCTTTGCTAATCTCATGAATTTTTTTTGCAAACCGTATCAGTTTATTTTGCTCATTTCATGATTTTTCTGCATAACGATGGTGTTTTGGGTTTATTTATTTATTTTGCTTAGCATGACTTTTTGGTGACTCTTGTGGTTTGTCTGCAAAGCTCAAGTTGTTTTGTTTGGTTTTTTGGTGTGGGTTTTTGCTAATCTCCTGATTTTTGGCAGCCTGACTAGATGTCTGCGGGCTGGGCCCTGCTCCATAATGGGCAGTGTGACTAGGAGCTAATTTCTCAGCTCCTTATCTGGCTTAACCATTTTCCTTCAGTCCAGCCCCCGGGGAGATGGGGGTGCAAGCACCTCCATTTCACAGGAGGGGAAACCGAGGCACAGAGCAGCAATGTGACCTGCCCAGAGTCAGTGGCAGAATAACTGGGGTCTTGCCTGCCCAAGGCCAGCGCCTGTAACCCCTCAGGCGTGTTTTGTGAGGCACCTCGGCTTGGTGGCCACTGATTCTTTTTCTCTCCTCCGCCAGGGTGGCCTGGAAGTCGTACTGCCAAGGCCAGGATCTGTGGCAGTACGTAGAAGGATGCGGCGTGTGAGAGCTGCCCCGGGATCGGGCTCTGTCCCACCCCGAGTTCTCCGGGGCCCGGCTTGTCACCTTATCCCAGAGCTTTTCAAACACAATCACCCCCCAGAATCCAAGACCCAGTATCCGACTGCTCAGCTTCCTGGACCATCGCAACAGGGGAAATGGGGGTAGTGGGCTAGAGTGGGAGGAGGATGGGGGGAGAAGAAGGCTGGGAACTGGGATTCTGGGAGGGGAGTGGGGTCTAGTGCTTAGAGCAGGGGGGCTGGGAGCCAGGACTCCTGGGTTCTCTTCTGACTCTGGAAGGGGAGTGGGGTGTAGTGGGTTAGAGGAGGGGGGGCTGGAGCCAGGACTCCTGAGTTCTCTCCCTGGTTCTGCTCTGTCAGGGTAGTGAGGACAATCTAGCCCCTTCACACAAATATGGGGAGGGGTAGAACTGGTGGGAGGTTTTCAGGTGGGTGCAGCATGGGAGCGCAGAGGGTGCCCTCTCCTCACGGCAGTCTGGGTTGATTTTCCAGTTGATTTCAGCTTCTTTTCCTATTAAAGTAGATTCTTCAGCCTCAACTAATGCCTTTGATCAGTCTTTTGATAACCCACAGCATTCATCAATGGCCTGACTTTGAAATGCAGCCACTTGTGGGGCAGGGCAGCTGGGAACAGCCACACATAACGCTGCATGGGGATGGGTCACCCAGCGCTGAGATGCAGCCACCTCTGGGCCAGGGCAGCTGGGAACAGCCACACATAACGCTGCATGGGGATGGGTCACCCAGCGCTGAGATGCAGCCACCTCTGGGCCAGGGCAGCTGGGAACAGCCACACATAACGCTGCATGGGGAGGGGTCACCCAGCGCTGAGATGCAGCCACCTCTGGGCCAGGGCAGCTGGGAACAGCCACACATAACGCTGCATGGGGAGGGGTCACCCAGCGCTGAGATGCAGCCACCTCTGGGCCAGGGCAGCTGGGAACAGCCACACATAAAGCTGCATGGGGAGGGGTCACCCAGCGCTGAGATGCAGCCACCTCTGGGCCAGGGCAGCTGGGAACAGCCACACACAACACTACACGGGGATGGCTTGCCCGGCGCTGAGATGCAGCCACCTCTCAAGTGGGGCAGATGGAGAACAAGCACACACACACCTGACCCCATGAGTGCCGTGAACCCCATCTGTCCCCCTGGGGCTGTCTCATCTGGGGAAAGGCCCTGGAGCTGGCAGGTGGGGAGCTGTTCCCTGGGCAGGAAATAACTGTCCTGAGCCTTAAATCAGCTGCCAGCATCATTATCTTATCCAGCCCCGTATTCCCGCTCCATGCACCCACCTCCGTCCCGGTACATACCCATCCATCCACCCACCCACCCATCCATTGCTCCCAGCATCCCCCCAGCATCTCCATACGCACCCATCCATGCCCCCACTTCTCCACCCATCTCTGCATTCCTCCATCCACCTGTCCCTCCCCACACACCTGCATCTATCTATCTATCTATCTATCTATCTATCTATCTATCTATCTATCTATCTATCTATCTATCTATCTATCTATCTATCTATCTATCCCATAAACGCCTACTCACCCATCCATATACCCCATATTTATCTATCTAGCTCTGTGTAAACGCGAAAGCTTCTCTCTCTCACCAACAGAAGTTGGTCCAACAAAAGACATCATCTGCCCCATGTTGTCTCTCTAATAAGACAGGTCAATGCAATTGTTATCAGCCATGCTGCTGTGTTTGAAGGGAGAGACCCTGTGCTGATGAACTGGTTGGGTCAGTGTAACTACAGCCTCGTATTCTTTTGAAAATGTCGTTCAAAATTCGGAAAAAAACCCAAACCCAAGTCACTTAAAACTTTCTTACTTCAAAAACAAAGGATCTTTGTAGACATATATAAGCTTTGGAAGCCAACAAGGGTGTGCTGCAATTTTTCATATAAAAAGGGTGTTTCATTTGACCAACCTCCCTCGACTGCTGGACCAGGGCGTAGTGGGAAGCAAAGGTGTGGACTGATGACCAGGTCGCTGCCCGACAGATTTCCTGGATGGGCACACGGGCAAGGAAAGCCAGCGACGACGCCTGCGCCCTGGTGGAATGCGCAGTCACAAGGCCCGTAGGGACATGGGCCAAGTCATAACAGGTCCTGATACAGGACGTAACCCAAGAGGATACCCTCTGGGAGGAGATAGGAAGCCCTTTCATACGGTCCGCTACCGCCACGAAAAGCTGGGGGGGATTTGCGGAAGGGTTTGGTCCTCTCTATGTAGAACGCGAGAGCTCTACGGACATCCAGCGAGTGGAGCTGCTGCTCCCTGCCTGAGGAGTGAGGTTTCGGGAAAAAAACCGGGAGGAAAATCTCTTGGTTGACGTGGAAGGCTGAGACCACCTTGGGTAGAAAGGCAGGGTGTGGTCTAAGCTGCACCTTGTCTTTGTGGAAGACCGTATATGGGGGGTCTACCACAAGGGCTCGGAGTTCCGACACCCGTCTAGCTGAGGTGATAGCCACTAGAAAGGCAGCCTTCCAAGAGAGGTAAAGCAGGGAGCAAGTAGCTAACGGCTCAAAGGGGGGCCCCATGAGCCGGGACAACACCAGGTTAAGATCCCAGGTTGGAGCAGGGGAACGGACGTTAGGGAACAAACGTTCCAGCCCTTTAAGGAATCTCGACACCGTCGGGTGAGAAAAAACGGAGCGACCGTCCGCACCCGGGTGAAAGGTGGAGATAGCTGCTAAATGGACTCGCAACGACGATAAGGCCAGACCTTGCTCTTTGAGGGACCAAACATAGTCTAAGATTTCGGTTACCGAAACTTCCATAGGGCGGAGATTTCTCTCTACGCACCAACAGGAGAAGCGTTTCCATTTCGCCGAATACGTGGCTCTTGTGGACGGTTTCCTGCTGCTCAAGAGCACCTCTCTCACAGGCGTGGAGCAGCGCAGCTCGGAACCAGTTAGCCACGCAGGAGCCACGCCGCTAGGTGCAGCGACTGCAGGTCTGGGTGACAGAGAGACCCGTGGTCCTGGGTAATCAGGTCCGGATGAAGGGGCAGGGGAACTGGGTCGGCTACGGCCAAGTCCAGCAGCATGGTGTACCAGTGCTGTCTGGGCCATGCCGGGGCCACCATGATCACACGAGCCCTGTCTCTGCGCACCTTCAGGAGGACCTTGTGAACCAGAGGGAACGGAGGAAACGCATAGTACAGGTGGGTCGACCACTGGATGAGGAAGGCATCCGCTATCGACCCCGGCTCCCTGCCCTGAAAGGAGCAGAACGCTTGGCACTTCCTGTTCCCCTTGGACGCGAAGAGGTCCACCCGGGGATAACCCCACCTCCGGAAAATGGAGAGAGCGACGTCCGGGCGAAGGGACCACTCGTGTGACAGGAAGGATCTGCTCAATCGATCCGCCAGCATGTTCCGTACTCCGGGAAGGAAGGAAGCCCTGAGGTGAATGGAGTGGGCTACGCAAAAGTCCCAGAGTCGTATCGCCTCGAGGCACAGGGAGGAGGACCTGGTGCCGCCCTGCTTGTTGATATAGTACATGGTCGTCGTGTTGTCCGTGAACACGGCTACACAACGACCCTGAAGCTGATGACAAAACGTTTGGCAAGCAAGGCGGACCGCTCTCAACTCCCTCATGTTGATGTGTAGCCCCACCTCCTCCTGGGACCACAGGCCCTGCGTCCGCAGGGTCCCTAGGTGGGCCCCCCAGCCTAGATCTGAGGCATCCGTTGTCAGGGATACCGAGGGCTGAGACGGGTGAAAGGGAAGACCCGCACACAATACGGACTGGTCCAACCACCAGCCGAGAGAATCTAAGACCTTCTGGGGGATTGTGATTAACATGTCTAACGGTTGCCTTGCCGGCCTGTAATGACTGATAAGCCACAGCTGGAGAGGCCTCATGCGGAGCCGAGCGTAGTCGGTCACAAAGGTGCACGCCGCCATGTGCCCTAACAGGGTTAGACATGTCCTCACTGACGTCAACGGGGCTGACCGCAAACGTTGAACGATCGCCGCCATGGTCTGGAACCGCTGCAGAGGCAGCGAGGCCCTGCCCACAGTGGCGTCCAGGACGGCCCCGATAAATTCCACCTTCTGAGTGGGCCTCAGGGTGGACTTGTCTGTGTTTATCAAGAGGCCCAGACTCGCAAACATGCCGGTGATCACGCGGACATGGCTGTTCACCCGCTGTTCCGACGTGCCCCGAATCAACCAGTCGTCCAGATAAGGGAACACGTGGACACGGTTGCGCCGAAGATGTGCCACGACAACTGCCATGCATTTTGTAAACACCCTCGGGGCCGTGGACAGGCCGAACGGGAGGACTGCAAATTGATAATGAAGAGCCCCCACAACGAAGCGGAGAAAGCGTCTGTGGCGCGGCCAAATGGCAATGTGGAAATACGCGTCCTGCATGTCGAGGGCGGCGTACCAGTCTCCCGGATCCAGGGATGGAATAATGGTCCCCAGGGATACCATGCGGAACTTCAACTTCACGAGATATTTGTTGAGCTCTCGCAGGTCGAGGATAGGCCTGAGGCCCCCCTTGGCCTTGGGGATCAGAAAGTAGCGGGAATAAAACCCCTTGCCTTTCTCGTTTTCCGGAACCGCCTCTATAGCTCCTTTGCTGAGGAGCGTCTGCACCTCCTGCCGAAGGAATTGCTCGTGAGAGGGGTCCCTGAAGAGGGACGAGGAAGGAGGGCGGGAAGGAGGAAATGAAACAAACTGCAGGCGGTATCCCGTCTGCACCACGCTTAAGACCCAGCGGTCCGATGTTATTTGGGACCACGCCGGGAGGAAAAACGAAAGGCGGTTGGAAAACGGGGGGGAAGGATCCATAGGGGAAACTGTTACTGCGCCCTCGAGCGCACCTTCAAAATGAAGGCTTAGGACCAGGCAGGGGTTTTGAGGAGCCTTGGTTCTGCCCCCCTTGGTTCCCCGACTGCCTGCGCCTCCCGTTCCTGCCGCGGCGCCTGTAAAGGTCCTGCCGCTGGCGGAACTGGGAAACCGGCCTGCGTTGTTGTTGTTGTTGTTGTGGCCGGAAGGGTCTGCGCTGCGTCACGGGAGCGTGCATCCCGAGGGACCGCATAACGACTCGGTTATCTTTCAGACTCTTGAGCCTGGGGTCTGTTTTGTCAGAAAACAGGCCCTGGCCTTCGAAAGGAAGGTCCTGAATAGTATGCTGGAGCTCCGGCGGAAGGCCGGAAACCTGCAGCCAGGAGATGCGACGCATCGTAACTCCTGACGCGAGGGTACGGGCAGCCGAGTCCGCAGCGTCCAAAGAGGCTTGCAAGGCCGTGCGTGCGACCTTCTTGCCTTCGTCCAAGATGGCCGAAAACTCTTGGCGAGCATCCTGTGGCAGCAGCTCCTTAAATTTGTCCACTGCCACCCAGGAATCAAAGGCATATCTGCTCAGCAGGGCCTGCTGGTTGGAGACCCTGAGCTGCAGCGCCCCAGCCGAATACACCTTACGGCCAAGGAGGTCCATCCGCCTGGCCTCTCTTGATTTGGGGGCTGGAGCCTCCTGGCCATGACGCTCCCTATCGTTCACTGATTGAACCACCAGTGAACACGGAGTCGGGTGGACATGGAGATATTCGTATCCCCTAGAAGGGGCCATGTACTTCCTCTCGACGCCTTTCGCTGTCGGAGGGATGGAGGCTGGAGACTGCCAGATGGTGTTGGCGTTAGCCTGGATGGTTCGTATAAAAGGCAGGGCGACCCTGGTGGGAGCATCAGAGGAGAGGATGGTTACAATTGGATCCTCTATCTCCGAGACCTCCTCTGCCTGCAGACTCAGATTTTGAGCCAATCGTCTGAGGAGGTCTTGGTGCGCCCTGAGATCCAGCGGGGGGGGACTGTTGGAGGAGGTACCCGCCACCGCCTCATCCGGGGAGGAGGATGATGAGACCCCAGGCACAAGAGTGTCTAACTGAGGGTCTTCCTCAGCTGTTGCCTCTGCCTCCGGAGCCACAGCGGAGTCCTGCTGCTTGGACCCTTCCTCCCCTTCCGGGGAGGGAGGGGGGCGAGACAATGAGGCTTCAGGGGCTCTACGCTCCGCAGTCGCCGGCCTTGCAGGGAGCTGCTGGGGGCCCTGGGCCTGATGGTACGCCCAGGGTGTCCAGAATCCCCACTGTTGTGGGCCTTGGTCCTGCAGCGGCGGATCACCGAACAGCGCCGCCTGCCGGTCGGTGCCCAGTGCATAGCCGCTGTCCGTCTGGGAGGATACGGACGGCTGTCTCGAGGGCCACGGTGGGGCCGACCCTGGATGGTAAGGGTCTGCGCGGGCCGGCACGGAGGATCGTCTCGGTGCCGGGGACCGGTGCCGGGAGTCATATCGGTGCCGGGACCGGGATCGGGACCGGGATCTGTCACGGTGCCGGGATCCTGACCGGTGCCGGGCGCCGCTTCGGTGCCGGGATCTGCCACCAGCTCGGTGCCGGGAGGTCGACCGGGACCTGCCACCAGCTCGGTGCCGGGAGGTCGACCGGGACCTGCCACCAGCTCGGTGCCGGGAGGTCGACCGAGACCGGGACCTGCCACCAGCTCGGTGCCGGGAGGTCGACCGGTGCGGCGAGTAGCGTCGGGACCTGCTCCTGGAGTCGCGGTGCCGGTGTCGACTGGAGCCTGACCGCGACCGTCTCGATGCCGACCGGTGCCGCGAGTGCGACCGGTACCGCTGAGGGGAGCGGTGCCGGGACTGCGAGCGGCGTCGGGATCTGGAGCGCCCAAGACGTCGGGACCTGGATCGCGAACGGCTGTCTCTGGGCGGTGCCGACATCATGGGCTTGCCTCTGGACACGACCCGCACCGGAGGTACCGGGGGTGGCAGCCGAGTGGGCTCAGTCAGGGCAATAAGGTCCCGAGCCGAGGCGAAGGTCTCCGGTGTGGATGGGACCACTATCTCAACCCCAGATCTCATGGGGGAGCTCGGCGGCACCGGACTCGACGGACCCGCCGGGCCCGGAGTCAACGGTGCTGACGGTGCCGGCGGCGCCGCGGCCGATGTCGAGGCCGGGCGCTCTAGCCGGGTCTGCCTGGCCGGAGTATTAGACTTCAATGGCCTTGGCTCTGATTCCGGTGCCGGAGAGGGTCGGTGCCGAGGAGTCTTCTCGGTGCCGGAGCGATCCGGTGCCGGTGCCGCTACCACGGCCTGCGAAGCCGTCGGGTCAAGTGCCGCCTCCATTAGGAGAGTTCGGAGCCTTTGATCCCTCTCCTTCTTTGTCCTCGGCTTAAAGGCCTTACAGATGCGGCACTTGTCGGATCTGTGCGATTCCCCGAGGCACTTCAGGCACGCTTCGTGGGGATCGCTGGTAGGCATGGGCTTCTTGCAGGCCGCACACTGCTTGAAGCCCGGCGAACCAGGCATGAGCCCGGTGCCGGGTGCCGGGAAGGGCTAAGCCCCCGGCGAAGAACGACTTTACAACTAATTAACTTAACTATCAACTTAACAAAGTAACCTTTTTTTTTCTTGTAAAAATTCCAGCCGTCTTTGGTGGGTTTCCGACACCAGGGCGGCCAGGCACAACGCAAGAAGGTGCAGCCGTAACGCTAGTATGAATTGCTCACAGGCAGGTGTGGGAAGGTGTGACGGGTTGGATCACAGAACCCACCTTTGGGGCTGCCACCCGATGAGCTGAGCCTATCTCTGAGTCCGTTTCCCTGCCAGCTTGGGACTTCAGTGCCCTGCCTGGTTGTGCCAGACACATTAGCCTGCTACAACCACAGACCCAGGTCTGAACCACGGCCCCCAAAAGCTGCAGGTTTAACTGAGAACAGCTTAAGAAGTGCTCTTGTCTCTAGTACCCAGATACTCAGTTCCCAATGGGATCCAAACCCCAAATAAATCCATTTTCATAAATTGTTCACGCTCTATAACACTGATAGGGAAATATGCACAGCTGTTTGCCCCCCCCCCCCAGGTATTAACACATACTCTGGGTTAATAAGTAAGTAAAAAGTGATTTTATTAAATACAGAAAGTAGGATTTAGATGGTTCCAAGTACTAGCAGACAGAACAAAGTGAATTATTAAGCAAAATAAAATAAAACATGCAAGTCTAAAGCTAATACAGTAAGAAAACTGAATACAGATAAAACTTCACCCTCAGATGTTTCAATAAGCTTCTATCACAGCCTGGACGCCTTCCTAGTCTGGGCCCAATCCTCTCCCCGGTACAGCCCGTGTTCCAGCTCAGACGGTAGCTAGGGAATTTCTCATGACTGCAGACTCCTCTGTTCTGTTCCACCCACTTATATACCTTTTGCACAAGGCAGGAATCCTTTGTCTCTCTCTGGGTCCCCCCCCCCCACACACTGGAAAAGCACCAGGTTAAAGATGGATTCCAGTTCAGTTGACATGATCACACGTCCTGTAAGACCCCAAGCCCTGATCCCTCCCAGCCTGACTCACAGGAAGGCCTGCAAGCAAACAGAGCCGTCCAGAGTCAGTTGGCCTGGTTAGTGGGAGCCATCAAGATTCCAAACCACCATTAATGGCCCCCAGTTTGCATAATTACAATAGCCCCTCAGCGTTATATTTCATATTTCTAGTTTCAAATACACGAGTGATACATGCATACAAATAGGCTGACCCCACTCAGGACATTATAAGCTTTGTAATGATACCTTGCAAGAGACATTTTGCATGAAGTATGTTCCAGTTACGATAGATTCACCCACATAAGCACATTTTCATAAAATCATGTAGAGTGCAACATCACAGAAGCAATCACTGTTTTATCTAATTCGCTAGAGGGCTCGGATCAGCCCTTGCTGCTGTGTCTTTCCAACGCCGGGATGCCTTCGAAGAAAGCCGTGGGCAGGATGAAGTGAAGGGAAAATCTTAGAGAAATCCACAAAAGGAACCTGCGTCCAGAGAAACACAAAGTCTCCAGTTACCGTCGGGACTAAATTGCTGCTCGCAAAGAAGATGCTGCGTGAAAACTTTTGAATGGAAATAAACAGTTTTCAGTTCCTTCTGGATGGTTCTCCTGTCCTGTGGTGGGCAAAATGTATTTGCAGTGCAGTTTTTTACATTCAGTTTGTTTAGTTGAAAAAACTTTCATTTCAGTTAAAATAATGAGTGTCTGGGCAGCGTCCGGCACGACAGGGTCCCCGATCTCGGTCGGGGTCTGCGCAGCCACACATAATGCCACACAGAGATGGCTCACCCAGCACTGAGATGCAGCTGGTTCTGGGGTGGAGTGTGGTAATATGGTTGTTTTGTTTTTCAAAAAGTGGAATAATTAGGGCAGCAGGTTTACCGCAGGGCTGAAAATGTCACAAACGCCAGGACATTTCTGTTGGTCTGAGACTTTTCAAATGTGAGTGAGGGGGTGCTTACTACCCTCAGCAGGGGCTGCATGGAGGAGGCAGCAGTGGAGGAGGAGGAGAAAGACACTCGCTAATGATTTTAATGAGATATCATTGAATTTCATTTGTCACAGCACTTTTTTATCACAGATCACAGACCCGTCCTGGTGAATTTAGTGCAAGTCACGGGGCTCGGGGCAAAGAGCAGATGGTGACGTCACACCCGGGACATTTATTCCTAGAAGCCAAGGCCAGAGGGGACCCTTGTGACCACCTAGACTCACCTCCTGCACCACATAGGCCGGAGAAGGCCCCAGAACAATTCCTAGAGCAGATCGGTTAGAAAAACGTCCAAGCTGGTTTGAAAAATGGCCAGCGATGGAGAATTCACTGAGCCCCTCGGTAAACTGTCCCAATGACTCTCGTCGTTAGAAACTGACCCCTTATTCTCAGGCTAAATTGGTCTGGCTTCAACTTCCAGCCATTGGATCAGGCTCGACCTCCCAGTGGTGGTCTGATGGGCCCCTTATGAAATATTTGCCCCCCACCTTGGTCCTTCCAGCCTGGGATCGAGTCAGCCTTGAAACCTTCTCTGTGTCAAACCCAGTCGCTGGAGCTCCGGGAGTCCCTCCCTCTCAGGCAGGGTTTCTGACCCTTGAATCATCCCCTTGGCTCTTCTCTGACCCCCTCCCCGATCGCTCGACCTCCTTTTGCTTCGACTACATTTACCACGGCTGCTCTGTGATTTGTGATGGGAAAAAAAGCCAGGGCACATCGGCAGCCCCAGTTCTAACCCTTCCCCCCAGTGAGCGGCTCCGAGATCTACTGGGCATTGCTGGCCAAAAGCAGGGTGAACTCCGGGGCGGGATCACTTACCTAAGCAGCTTCCCTGGCAGCTGAGAAGGCATTTTACTCCCCACACTATTGCTATGCCTGCTGTTACTGCAACTGGAACTGGAAAAGCCAGCGGGGCTCTGGGGGCTGCTACTAGCGCAGAGAATATTCCTCCTACAGCTCCAGCACCTATCAGTGTTACACCTTCCCCTACCTGTCCTCTGGGTCTGTACTCCAGCTTTTGGTTTTCTTCTCAGACATTCGGTCACGTGCAGGGCTGCAATAAATAAGAAGATTTTAATGAGGCCTCACCGCAGATGGCTGCTCAGTTGTCACGGCTCTGACACGAAGCAGGAATGGACCTGGGTCTCATTTCTTGGTCTCTTTGTTCAGCTCAACAGCTGGAGCTGCAGGCGTCTCTTGCTCTCCGGCCGGTTTCTAACCCTTTAATCATCCTCATGGCTCTTCTTTGCCCCCCTTCCCCACTCCCACAATTGATCAATGTCCTCCTTGAACAGTGGCCACCAGAACAGGACACGGGATCCCAGCAGCAGCCGCACCCGGGCCAAATCCAGATGGAAAATAACTTCTCCATTCAAAGGGCTTGTCTATACTATGCAGCTTTTAGCGAGAAGGCTGTGGTGCCGACACAGCCTTCTCGCTAAAAGTCAGCGGGTGTGGACGCTCTCGGTCGGGATTTTGGCAGCACTTTTGCTGTCAAAATATTTCCAGCCCCGTGAGCAGCATTAGCTTTGTCAGCAGGAGAGTTTTGTCGACACCATCACAATGTAGATAAGCTCGTCCTCGTGATTCCCACTTCTACTGCCCAGGATGGCGTTAGCCCTTTTGGTCCCAGGGTCGCAGCGCTGGTACGTTTTCTTTTGTGTCCGAGCACAGCCCGGGGGAGGTGAGCAGCGGGCGTCCTTGTGACATTATGAGTGTTAGATAATATCTCATTGGAAGGTGACAGGGCCAGAAAGCGTTAATTAACTCCCAGACTGACCGGACCCAGGGCCCAACTTTAGAGACTGGTTAGGAAGGTCTGTAAATGAACAGAGTTTTGAAATGCAGCCGGCATTGTGAGAGAGAGAAGGGGAGATGTTTGCTCAGGTCTTGAGATGTAAGCAAACAAGTCTTGTCTATTGCTGTGGCTTTTATTCAAAGATCAAAAAAGGAATATTAACATTTAGGAAGACACTTGAGTGAAATAGTATTATTGTCTCCAGGGCCGCCTGCGGGAGCAGGGGGGGGTAATTTGCCCCAGGCCCCCATGAGAGCTTTTCAGGGCCCCTGGAACGGGGTCCTTCACTAACTCCAGGGGCCCTGGAAAACTGTTGCTGGGCCCGAGCCCCCAGAACGTCTTCTGCTCCGAGTTTTCAGCGACAATTCAGCGCCGGGGGGGGGTCCTTCCGCTCCGGGACCCACCACCAAAGTGCCCCAAAGACCTGCGGTGGGGGGGTCCTTCTGCCTCGGGACCCTCCACCAAAGTGCCAGGTCTTCAGCAGTAATTCGGTGGCGGGTGCCCCCTTCCACCGAAGACCCTGAATCCTCTGGGTGGCCCTGATTGTCTCTATGTCTCTTTGAAGGTTGTGATAACCTGTACCTGAATTGTTTAACAGATAAATTACCCTGTGCTAATTGCCAGGATGTTTGGGAGGAGTTAAGCCGATTGTTTTCTCAGGCCAAAAGGCTGCTGGAAATGTATAAAAACCCTTGGACACGATCCTTCTGCATCTCAGATCTGCTTTCAAGAGGGGGAAACCTTAAGCCACATTTGTCCCCTGGATCTGTTTGCTATCACTGCTGATTTGCAGAGCAGCAGATAGCTGCTTTGCAAATCCAACACCCCCCTCTTCCCTCCTGTTCTCCTTCTTGGTTGCATGTACCTTCTTCTTCTCCCTGGAGTTCTTTAGCAAAGTCCCTTCTCCCTATTTTTTCCATCACTGTCGCAGCTGCCGTCAGTGCGTAAGTCCGGCCAAATTTGCCTATCAAATCCTCGACAAGGGTTTCTAGGCTGGCATCCCTCTGGAATGTGTTGGGTTCGTCAAGAAATTCATCTCCTGCACGGACAAGGTCCTTCACGGGAGTCTCGCACAGCACATCTCTGAAGTTTTTGAATTGATCTTTTCGCAGCGTCTCGAGGTAAGTAGTAAGGAGCTGTCGGACAAAAGCGCCCTTCACTTTTGCGAAGTTATTGGTCAGTCTGGGGAGAAAGAGGACAGAGAGGAAAAGAAACTGAGATGTTTGGTGTCTGTCACGACTTTACTGACATAAAATACAACTTTCTGCGCTGGAAAGCGTTCAAAGAGGACTTTCCAATTGTCCTTTTTAACAGCACCTGTCCAGGTGTTACATGGTCACAGCTGTTTCAAGGTCTGCTCGACACATGCAGTAATAACCCCGAGCTCTTCTCTAGAGCTTCTCGCCAGGAGATCTCAACGCGATTTAGAAAGCACGTCAGGCTCATCCCCTGCCCTTGCACAGATGGGAAACTGAGGCACAGAGTGGGGCAGCTGTTCACCCAGCAGGCCAATGGCAAGCCAGAGTTGCCCCAAAGCGTACAGGAGCAGGTAGTACCGACCCAAGCACATTGACTGTTATAACTGTATCCACGCTAGGTGTGCTGACCCTGAGCTCTAGGAACTCTCTCTGTTTCTAAATTCATAGAATTATAGCAGCACAAAAACCCTGCATAAAACAGCCCTCGGGTCATTGTAAACCAGTCTCAGAGAGTTTGGTTTTGTGCGACACAATAAATCCTAAATCGGTGCGGATGGAAGCAGAGTCAGAATGGGCTCTCCCCTGACATCTGGTGGTGAGTTGTGGAAAAGGACTTCGGGGGCTGATGTCGTTTGCATGGGCTCACCCACGCTGCCTAGCATGAGGGACTGCTTGCCTCCCAAATGGTCACTTTGGCTGCTGTGGGACCCCCAGTCTCTTTGTTATTGGGGTAGGAGTAGTAAAGTGTTGTTATCCTGGTTGTGTGACTCAAGGACAGTAGAATTGTACTTGGCATTTTATGGTGGAGGGACTCACCCTCAACTAAGTAGCACTCACTAGGCCAGGGACATGGGTTCTAGCCTCCCCCACCAGTGGAAGTGGAAGTGGAAGTGGAAGTGGAGGCGGAGGCGGAGGCGGAGGGGGGGTGTTGTGTTGTGTTGTGTTGTGTTGTGTTGTGTTGTGTTTGTTAATTTGGTAGTGTGGGTCCCTTGTGCGTGCCCTGAATGCGGAGCGGAGCGGAAAGGCGCAGTGGGTGGAGCGGATAGCAGGGTGGCTGGCAGAGTGGAGAGGCACGGTGGGCAGAGCGGATAGCAGGGCGGCTGGTGGAGCGGAGAGGCACGGCGGACGGAGCGGATAGCAGGGTGGCTGGTGGAGCGGAGAGGCGCGGCGGGTGGAGCAGATAGCAGGGCGGCTGGCAGAGTGGAGAGGCACGGTGGGCAGAGCGGATAGCAGGGCAGCTGGTGGAGCGGAGAGGCGCAGCGGGCAGAGCGGATAGCAGGGTGGCTGGTGGAGCGGAGAGGCGCGGCGGGCGGAGCGGATAGCAGGGCGGCTGGTGGAGCGGAGAGGCGCGGCGGGCGGAGCGGATAGCAGGGTGGCTGGTGGAGCAGAGAGGCGCGGCGGGTGGAGCAGATAGCAGGGTGGCTGGTGGAGCGGAGAGGCGCGGCGGGCGGAGCGGATAGCAGGGTGGCTAGCGGAGAGGCGCGGCGGGCGGAGCGGCTAGCAGAGCGGCTGGTGTAGTGGAGAGCAGGATGGCTAGCAGAGAGACGCAGCTGAAAGTGAAGATGGCAGCAGAACCCCGCAGAGAGGCGTGGCAATCAGCAGTCAACCGGAGCAGGGAAGATACCCCTCATATTTTCCTGCTTCCACCCAGGCTGGGAGGTAAACTCTGCAGAGGAACTTCTGAACTTGGGGGGCTGCACTGACCAAAGTCAGAAACTGTGGGTGGGGTGACCGTTGGGTTGCTAGACTTAAGACCCCGAGGGGGAAAGGATACTGCCAAACTTACTTGGGGGGTGGGTCTTTTGCTCATGGTCTGTGTTATGAATCCCCCAACATAATGCCGCATTGTTTCCCTTCTGTATTAAAAGGATTTTGCTAAACTCAGACTCCGTGTTTGCGAGAGGGGAAGTATCGCATTTAGGGGTGGCCGGGGGTGGGATGTAATTGTCCCAGGTCACTGGGTGGGGGCTCGATCCGGTGTTGCATCGTGTTAAACGGACCCCCTAGATACTGAACCCGGCCCCTGTTGCTGCCAACTCTGACCGGCAGAAGGTTACACACATTTTGTGTGTAAACAAGGCCCTAGTCTTTGCCAAATCTTGCTCCCTCACCTCCTTCTCTGAAAGACCTGCTGTAATGAGTGTGCTCCAGCCCAGGGGGGCGTTTCAGCTTAGGTGGGGGGCTGCAGCTTTAACTGTGATTCCAGGGGCTATCTTGGCACCTGAGCACTCTATGTTTTTATGCAGGTAATAAGGGGAGGGGGAGGGAGCAGGGGCGGCTCTAGGTTTTTTGCCACCCCAAGCTCCAAGAGCGCAACTGCTGAAGCAAAAAAAAAAAAAAAGCCGGAATGCCGCCCCTTTAAATGTGCGGCCCTAAGCACGTTCTTGGTTTGCTGGTGACTAGAGCCGGCCCTGGAGGGAAGCCCAGGCCTCCGATTTGTGAGGATTTGAATATAAACCAAGCTGGGTTTCTGGCAGGCAAAAACAAGGGCTCTATAAGAGTGTCCATTTCCTGGAAAGGTTCGTAACACACAGACCGTGGAGCCCTTCATGCCGTATTTCACCTGAGGAGATTAACGGGCAGCAGGTTTCAGACAGACAAGAGGCACAGTCATCCAGGGGATGTTGCAAAGGCCAAAAATAGAACTGGGCCCAAAGACGAATACGTCTGACCTGATGCCTTTGTGATCCCGACGCACCCACGCTGCTTTCATTTCTCCACGGATTATCCTGATTGCCAAGACCTTGGCCCTGCTGTAACTTTAACCCAACATTCAGCTTCTGTCAAGGATTTAATGTTTACGATGCCCCACAAATGTACCCAGCGAGGTAGAGACACAAGCAAGGATTTAGCCACAAGGAGCTGACGATGAGACAAAACCGGGCAGCGTTACTGACCAAACACCAGCCGGTGGGGGATGCCGCCACTATGGGAGAGGGGTGTCGGGAAAGAAGCAGGTGTTAAGAAGGGACTGGAAGAAAAAAGAGGCAACTTAGTAGAGAAAATGTGGAATGCTTAGAAAATGGCCTGGAAGCAAGAGTGACGCTGAAGAGACAAAGATGCAGTCGGGAGGGAGCCGCACAGAGAGTGCTAAAACTTGCACTAGCTTAAAGAAATCATGTGGACACTTATTTTGGCTTCAAGGCAGCTGCCCTGGTTTAATTTAAGGTGAGGGAAAGGGGGAGACTTTAGTTTCCTCTAAGAGTGGCCACTGGAATGGTCAGAGACTGGATGAGACGGACACCTGGTCCGGCCTTTCTTATAATACCCCTTAAGTCACAGCTCACCTCAGTGGAGACGCCTTGACTGCAGTTTTCGAAGCATGCGGCATATGGCGTTCCCGAGCAAGGGCCTCGGACCTGAGCAGAGCGGTCACCTTGTAAACACAATAGAAACACAGAGAGAGAGAAACAGAGAGAGATAGTGAGAGAGAGGAACAGAGAGAGAGAGAGGCCTCATTGCAAATCAAAGGGAAGGTCACACATCTCAAAATTTACCACACAAACGTCCTAGTCCGGCTGCTCCTAACGCTAGAAGAGGAAGCATTTTTGAAGTAACAGCTCCCCCTTCTGTTGTTCCTACCATGATCAACCCTCCTGAACCACACCCTGTTTTACATTTCTACCATGCGCTCCATCTCTGTGGTCTCCTTTAGCGTCTCCTCTGTGGGCTCCTTTAGCGTCTCCTCTGTGGGCTCCTTTAGCGTCTCCTTTTTCCTCTCCTGAGCTTCTTTTGCTACTTTGAATAAATAAATAAATAGTCTTAAAATCATTTTTGCAACAAGCATCCCAAAGATGAACCCAAGGGCTTGCTGGGCTGGTCACGCAGGGATGGTTCATCCAGCAGAGCCCATGAAGGCGAGGGAGAGCAGGCGTTAGGCCCACTCCTTTTGGGGTGGCAGCTACAGACAGAAATAAGGGTTGGGAACAGCTGGCAGGTGTTTACGAGGTCACTGAACGTTTTAGTCACCTTGACCAGGTCCCCGTGGCTCAGCCTGAAGTCAGAGCATCCCCAATGACCGTACATACGTGGCCAACTTGTGCCCCCAGCTGTCAGGTGGCTTCTGGGTTTGGGTCTGGCCTGGGACATTACGACAGATCTGGGGTGGGAAAGGAAGTGCTGTGGAGGCCCCAAAGGTGCGTATCCACTGGGCTCTCGAAATCTCTTGCTAATGAGATTCCTGCCCTTGTTCTGCTCCTCCCGCTGCTCCATTCCCTTTACCTGGCACTTTCGTCATGAGCTTGTCAGCGACCTTCATATCTTCCAGGACCTTCTCGGCTGTTTCCAGGGCATCAAAGCTTCCGAAGTGATCCACCATCTCCATGGTCTTTTCCCGGTTGGCTCCTTCCAAAGACAGACGGTTTATTTTCTTGTCATCATCTCCATTCACCAGACACGATTTGAATTTATTGAAGTTTTCCTCACTCAACTCTTCCAGGATTTCACGCAGTGTGTCTTTGACTGTCTTCATGAGCTTGCCAGCGAGATCTTTCCTAGGTACGGCATCCAGGATCTCCCTGGCCTTTTCCAGGGCATCAGAGCTTCCGAAGTGGCTCAGCATCTCGTCGATGGTCTTTTCCCGGTTGGCTAATTCCAAATTGCAATAGCTTATTTTCTTGTCATCAACTCCATTCACCAGACGCCATTTGAATGTTTGGAATTGTTCCCCACTCAGATCATTCAGGATTTCTATCAGGATGAGTTTGACATTGACCGACATGCTGCAGAGATAATTAACTCCTGAGGAATGGAGAGGAAGAACATCAAGTGGAGGATAAAGTGGGACTGTCCCTGATCACATAAGATGAAACCCCTGGCCCCACCTAGCCCAGACTCCATCCACCCCCACCCCAGGTCAGACCTATGATGATCTGATCCTGGTCTATCAGTATCCAGACAGAGAGGAGATTTTTGAGATCCGGGATCTCTTTAATCTCATAGACAAAGGCAGAATGAGAACAAACGGCTTAGAGCTGACAATACCGTTGACCAAGATATGATGGGCTGGCTATCGATGGATCCATCTATTCCCATCCACCTCATCTATCTATCTATCTATCTATCTATCTATCTATCTATCTATCTATCTATCTATCTATCCTCATACACCTCTTCTGTCCCCCCAAACACATACTTGCCCCCTTCCTGCCCCACACAGCACTCCAAAAATATGGCAACCCCCCCACCTCGGACCTGCTCTAAACCACCTCCAGCTGGCTCCTGTCTCACGACCAGACGGCGCTCCTAGCCATACCACTGGCAGTCCCGAGGCAGACACCTAGGCTGACTACCGCCATCCAAGCATTCCCCCAGGCCACTGCTGAGTGGCGATGCCAGCGTCCTGGCCCCTGTGCTCCACCGTCCCCCCATCCTATTGCACTCGGCGAGTTTTACCGTCACCGTCAAGTAGAGAAGGGAGTCAGTGGCAAGCTCGTAGCTACGTGCTGGAGGCCCCTGGGGGATGTCTGTCGAGGGATTCACCGTGGGAAATCCGCCCTGTCTTGTATTAGGTATTAAATGGCTTTGCTGGACCCATCTCTGAGGCTGGAGGGATGATGCAGAATGAAACAGAAACAACAAGGGTTGGCTTCTTCCTGACCTGGGAGGGGTGTGTGCGATCAGCGAGAAGGTGCAGGGCGGATGCGGCTGCTGATTTCCTGTAAAAGGCCACGACAGGCTTGGTGCAGCAGCAAAGGGAGGGGACGTTGGCCTTTGGTCACCATTCCCCTGCCTGCTGCAGCAGAACTGTCCGTTGCACTCCTGGAGCCAGCCGGGCCGGAACGAGACAGCCGGACATAGAGGGAGCTGACGGACACACGGCTAGGGGCTGGCCTCACTTCATTGATCTAGATCACTGATGGGCAAACTTTTTGGCCCAAGGGCCACATGTGGGTGGGGAAATTGCATCCAGGGCCATGACTGTAGGGCTGGGGCAGGGGATTGGGGTGTGGGAAGGAGTGTGGGAGGGGGTGCGGTGTGCAGAAAGGGGCTCTGGGCAGGGGTTGGGGTGCAGGAGGGGTGTGACAGGAGGTGTCATGGATTGCAATTCACCGTGACTCTCAGCCGTCCGGTAACACAGGAGGCTTATTACATGACAGGAACACAGTCCCAAACAGAGCTTTTAGGTCCAGACAACAGGACTCCCTCAGTCAGGCCCATCTTGGGGGACAGGGAGCCCAGAACCCAGTGCTGGGCCTCCCTCCGTTTTCCCAGCCAGCTCCAAACTGAAACACCCTCCAACCATCTCCCCCAGCCACACATCCCGGCTCCTCCTCCGGCCTTTGTCCACTTTCCCAGGCAGAAGGTGTCAGCTGGCCCCAACCCCCGTCCTGGACTCAGGTTATATGTTCAGGCATCGTCCCTGTAGTGAAGTCACCCCCTGATATCCCAGGACCAATGCAGACAGTACCAGTAAAACTCCCCTGCAACATCCCCAGGTCAATCCTCCCCACTTGGTCACATCTCTGTCCCCTTGGAGACTGAACTGAGCGGGGTTACTCTGACCAGAGATCTGGGGAAGTTCAGGGACCCCCTCCGGGACAACGCGTCCGCTATCATGTTGACACTCCTCTACACATGGACCTCCGCCATATCGTAACCCTGCAGGAGCAGGCTCCATCTCACGAGCTTGGCGTCGGCGCCTTTCATCTGATGTAGCCAGGTCACGGGGGAGTGGTCGGTGAAGTGTCGCCCAAAGAGATATGGCTCCAGTTTCTTAAGGGCCCACACCTCGGCCAGGCATTCCTTCTTGATGGCCACGTAGTTTTGCTCCCGGTGTAGCAGCTTCTTACTCAGGTACACGATGGGGTGTCTCTCCCCCTTTTCACCAACCTGCATCAACACCGCACCCAGCCCCGTGTCTGAGGCATCTGTGAACACCATAAAGGGCTTGTCAGACTCTGGGTTTGCCAGAAATGGGCCACTAACCAGAGCCTCCTTCAGCGCCTGGAGACCCTCTGGCACTGCCCGGTACAGACCACCTTGTCTGGCTTCCCCTCCTTGCATAGCTCAGTGATGGGGGCGGCTATGGAGCTAAAGTGGGGCACAAATCTTTGATAATACCCCAACAACCCAATAAAGGCTTTGATCTGCTTTTTGGTTTGGGGAGCGGGCCAGTCTCTGATCCTCTCCACCTTGGCTGGTTCTGGCTTTAAGCAGCTGCTCCCCACCTGGTGGCCATCCCCACCTTGCACTTCTCAGCCTTTATGGTGAGCCCAGCCTCCTCAGTCCAGCACTTGTCTAGCCTGGGAGCCAGACGCCCAGTCAGAGATGTGCAGCTTCTTCAGGGACCTGACCCAGTCGCCGCAGCCAGGATGTGCAGGGACACCCAGCTGCCTTTTCCAACCAGACCAGGATTTATTTGTCCCCTGGCACACGGCCTGAGGAGTCATTAGGTGAACAGAGTGAGAAATCAAGGTCAAGACGCAGGCCCGTCGGGCCAGGCCAACCTTCCATGCTGCTCCAAGGGCTATTTTTGCCACTCGGCCCCCAAATCTTTGTCAGTCCCAGGCTGACAGCTGCTAAGTCACCCCAAAAGCCGCGTAGGCCCCCCTCGACCCATTCATTTTCCTGCAGAGCCCTGCTGGGTTCTCCCACGCCTGCTGGTCAGTTGCCCAACGTTAGATCTCAGTCGATCAGCGCTGGGCGTGCCATTGTCTCTTGGGCTTCTCCATTGTTACGGGGCAGATTCAGCCTTTAACATGTAGCCTGTTCAGCGGTCAGAAGCTAAAGATCATCAGAAACCCAGCGGGCCTGGAGAATAGCGTAAGCAGGGTCATCAACCCTCCTGGAGTTGCCAGGAACTCAAGCTGAATCTTGAACTCAAGATCATGCGTGTGACAAAACCTCCCACAATACGGCCCACCAAAATTGGCGCCCCCTACAGGTAAGCCGTTAGCAGTAGTGCAAGGCCTTGTTGCCCAATAAATTAGCTTAAGTAAGTAAAGAACAGCGGCCGTACGGTTTCATTTTGCTGAACCTTTGATTGTTCTTAGTACTGTTACTTCAAGAGAAATAAGGTAACGCTTCGAAAGGGAAAACTCTGGAAATGGGGATGGGGGAGAATAGAAAAGGAAAACCCCCTTTCTCAGAAGGGCAAACTCGACTCTCTTCCATGTCCGTAACCGGTTAGATTAACTGACAATAGACGCGTCCTTCCCTTCCTGTGCGGTACAGTGAAGATAAAGAGAAGACCAGGTAATATGGTTGTGACGATGCGGTTCTGGCGGGACCCAACTGAGAGTGCCAATTCAGGACCAATTTCTCAAACAGGGCAGTCACAGCCCAAGGCTGGGGTTTTTCCACCTCTATGGCAAACCAAACCAGCCAGAAAAAAATGACTTCGGTTTCACCTCACTGGCTAACCACAAGTCACACAAGCAATTTCCTTACACACTCCAGTTTCCCCGTATCACCACCAGTGCCACTCATCCTGGGGATGAATGGTTATAAAAACCAACACCCCAGTAAAAGAAAAAGGTTCTCTCGATCCCAAAGGACCAAGCCCCAGACCCAGGTCAATACACACATCAGATCTTACCCACAAATCACGCTGTTGCCAATCCTTTAGAATCTAAAATCTAAAGGTTTATTCATAAAGGGAAAAAGATAGAGATGAGAGCTAGAATTGGTTAAATGGAATCAATTCCATACAGTGATGGCAAGGTTCTTAGTTCAGGCTTGTAGCAGTGATGGAGTAAACTGCAGGTTCAAATCAAGTCTCTGGAGAACATCCCCTGCTGGGATGGGTCATCAGTCCCTTGTATAGAGCTTCAGTTTGTAGCAAAGTCCCTCCAGAGGTAAGAAGCAGGATTGAAGACAAGATGGAGATGAGGCATCAGCCTTATATAGGCTCTTCCAGGTGTAAGAACACTTCTTTGTTCTTACTGTGGAAAATTACAGCAAAATGGAGTTTGCAGTCACATGGGCCAGTTCCTGCACACCCTGCTGAGTTACAAGGCGTATCTGTCTCCTCTCAATGGGTCAATTGTGTAGCTGATGGTCCTTAATGGGCCATCAAGCAGGCTAAGCAGAGCTAACACCAACTTGTCTGGGGCGTTTCCCAGACCTGTAGCACCAATTTGAAATACCGACAGTATACAGCCAATACTTATAACTTCAACTACATAATGATACAGACATACAGACAGCATCATCATAACCAGTAACCCATAACCTGGTCTTAGACACCGTATATGACCCTCTTTACATAGGATTTCGTGCCACTACAGGACCTTGGTTGCAAACTGTGGGCAATTATCGTGTATTTTAGGCCGCGAGTTGAGCGGTCAGTCTGGAAAATTACTGGGACCCTTGTTATAATCATGTGACTGTCTGAACTTTAGCTAACCTTGCATAGTACAGTAAACAGGGCCTTTTATGGTGCCCACAAGATTGTTGCTTTGTGCATGCTGTGCGCGTGATAATATGCCTTGGTCCAATCATATGATTAGTGTGTATAACGTCAGTATGCATGATTAGTACTTATGTAACTAGATTTAACTATATAAGTAGGTAGCAGAACAAATAAAGAGGAAGATTTTTTACTTGTCAGCAGCTGTGTTGTGTGTGAATTTTCTGTGCTCCGCATGAGACGCCACAACAAACCATGTTCTATATGGTCCCAGTTTATATCAATAACATCACAATGGTACAAACCAAGGTAAGCGTATTAAGGGTAAAGATACAGAAACGAAGTGAAACAGGGGGAGAAACACGAGCCTAAACAAAACAGTGAATCAGTGACTGGTTTAGGAGCTTGAAGCTCAGGCCCACAAACTCTCCCTTGGTGTTCAAGAAAACAACAAACGCTGCCCCAATACAGGTAGCCGTGTTAGTCTGTATCAGCAAAAAGAACGACAAGTACTCCTCATTCTTTTTACCCCAATACAGAAACCTTTCCCTACTCTTTCTAGGCGCCGTGGGCACAATATATGGAAGCGAGGCCCAGGACCATCTAGTCTCCGGCTGACTGGGAGTCTTCGAGGAGGACCACTGGGGAGTCCCGACGACGGATGGACTCTGTCGTGGGTGGGGAGACCCTCTGGGGTGCAGCAGGACCCTTCACAGGGAAGGTGGATTGGCTAGGGTGGGATGGCGATGGCAGGCCTCTCCTCCCTTGGTCTCGCTAGGGGATGGGCAATGTTCTTCTCACGGGCTCTGGGGTGGGGAGAGCCTCCCACACATGCACTGCTGCTGGAACAGACAGTCACGCGCCGGCGCCGGGCAAGGTCTTATATAGTCCCTATGGGGGGGGGAGTCCTGAGGGAACGGAATGTTGGGGGCTGGCTCTGGCGGGAAAAGCCGGTTTTGGCCGGTTTGAGCCAGGGGGATCCAGTGTCTTAACTGTAAACAAGTCAGCTTACAAAGATGGAGGCCAAGGGTCACCGTTCATATACTCCAGGGGTCAACAACCTTTCCAAAGTGCTGCTCAAAGTCTTCATTTATTCACTCTGATTTACAGTTTCGAGTGCCAGTCATACGTTTTCACGTTTTTAGAGGGTCTCTCTCTATGTCTATAATATATAACTAAACTATTGTTGTAGGTAAAGTAAATAAGGTTTTTTAAATATTTAAGAAGCTTTGTTTAAAATTAAATTAAAATGCAGAGCCCCCCCGGACGAGTGGCCAGGACCCGGGCAGTGTGAGTGCCACTGAAAATTAGCTCACATGTCGCCTTCGGCACGTGTGCCATAGGTTGCCTATCCCTGATATACTCCATGTTGGATTTCATTGAAACCAGTGATTCCCATAACATTACCTCGTAAATACATTATTAAACAAGTTATTTGAACACATTAAACAGTACCAAAATTCCTTGCTTACTTATACCTAACAGTACTCTCTCTGCTGGGCTGGTTCCAATTCGCCTCCATCTTTCCTGAAGCATGGGGCACTCAGTTCTGGAGTCCTCGTCCCTGGCTTGGGACAACGTCCTCCTGTAGCTTCGCATGAGACCCTCTCATTTGTACACCCCGAAATGAGATTTGCCTTGTTCACAGCTGCATTGTTCTAACCTCCAGGTCCTTTCTTGCCAACTGGCCGGCCAGCTGATTCCCCATTGTGGGCTTGCACGTTTGATTTGTTGTGGCGTGGTTTGAATTGGTGGTGGTGTCCATGGAGGGGACAGAGTTTTGGGATGGGTGGCTGATTATGTCTCCCAGTCTCGCCAACAACTGTCAATCATAGAATCCTAGGACTGGAAGGGACCTTGAGAGGTCATCTGGTCCAGTCCCCTGCACTCAAGGTCGGACTAAGTATTATCTAGACCATCCCTGACAGGTGTTTGTCCAACCTGCTCTTCAAAATCCCCAATGATGGAGATACCACAACCACCCCAGGCAATTTATTCCAGTGCTTAACCACCCTGACAGTTAGGAAGTTTTTTCTAATGTCCAACCTAAACCTCCCTTGCTGCAATTTAAGCCCATTGCTTCTTGTCTTATCCTCAGAGGTTAAGAAGAACAATTTTTCTCCCTCCTTGTAACAACCTTTTATGTACTTGAAAACCTTTATCATGATCCCTCTCAGTCTTCTCTTCTCCAGACTAAACAAACCCAGTTTTTTCAATCTTCTCTCATAGCTCATGTTTTCTAGACTTTTCATCATTTTTGTTGCTCGCCTCTGGACTTTCTTCAATTTGTCCACATCCTTCCTGAAATGTGGCACCCAGAACTGGACACAATACTCCAGTTAAGGCCTAATCAGCAAAGAGTAGAGCAGGAGAATTACTCCTCTTGTCTTGCTAGCAACACTCCTGCTGATACAGCCCAGAAGGATGGTCGTTTTTTTTGCAACAGCGTCACACTGATGACTCATATTTAGCTTGTGATCCACTGTGACCCCCAGATCCCTTTCTGCGGTGCCCCTTCCTAGGCTGTCATTTCCCATTGTGTGTGTGGCAACTAATTGTTCCTTTCTAAGTGGAGCACTTTGCATTTGTCCTTATTGAATTTCATCCTATTGACTTCAGACCATTTCTCCACTTTGTCCAGATCATTTCGGATTTTAATCCTCTCCTCCAAAGCACTTTCAACCCCTCCCAGCTTGGTATCATCCATAAACTTTACCAGTGTACTTTTTCAGCGTTAATTGTGCACGTGCTTTGGGCTGGAATTCCCCAAGGTTATGTCTACACTGCAACATAAGCCCCATGTTCAAACTCTGGCACGGCCCTAACCCCCTCTTCCGTCTACACACAAATTGCGCCAACCCAGGCTTCCAGGAGGATGGAGGGTCCCAGCTGAGTCAAGACAGGAACCAGGATTCAAGGCCTGTTGCTTTGCCATGTGGATGCGGCCCCTCTGGACGCACGCTCTGGGAGTCTTCTAAAAGTATCCCATGATCCCTCTGGACTGTTGAGTTTTCCCACGCTGCACCATGAGCGGCTGCATTTTTGGGAGAACACTAGGATGTCTGTAGTGTGGGTGGTTGGGCTTGGCCCCCTGTCCTGTTGTGTGGACGCTGAGGTGCCAGGGTCCAACTGTTCCTAACCCTGGGTTACAAATGACCCCCAAGCCCTGGGTCTGTGGCTTATGTTGCAGTGTAGACAGGAGCCTAAGGGAGCTGGGTACCTAACTTCATCGTAAGAGCGGGATGCTTTGATTCCCATTAGACTCAGTCTTCTTTTTTTCTCATGGACCCCTTTTGGGACCTCCGCCCCCCATGAACTGGTCTGAGGCCGGACAATTCATCTCATGTCAGCAAAGGTCCCAGCATCACAATACAGTGTCCGCTCTGCTACAGAGATGAGCATTGCCCTGCTGGGCAGCGTCAGAGACAGCGTCTTTAGCACCGCGGACACCTTTGCACATCTGTTCGTTAGGGGTATCTCAGGTGTCCATCACCTTGGTATCTAGGTGCCTGGATGGCCACTTGATTGGCTTTGATTAGGCTAATGATACGGAGCTGCAATTTGCAGCGGCAGTATCAATTTGGAAGGACACTTTGCTGACGAGCAAACAAGCGGAGGGTAATTTTAATGGCTCCCACTGGGAGCCATTAAAAAGTCTTTGCCCAGATCGTGAAACAAAGTTTCAACTTCCAAGCGGGGCGCAGAGGGGATTGGGCAAATCCAGAGGGCTCAGCCGGCATGGCACCAACGTGCTCTGGGAGGAATTCGGCCCAGGCCGTGAAACGCCTAGAGGCAGCCAGCGATCATGGACGTCTCCGTGGTGGCGGAGGCTAAAAACAAAACTGATGACAAGTTAATGAGTAGTATGGGGAGGAGAGGTCACTGGGGGATGGGGCAATTCCACTGGAGACAGAACAATTATTAGTTACGGAGCAACATTATCGTGGAGGGTTCCAAGGAGAATCCAGCCAGTTCCATGTAAACAGCCAGGGCGGCAAACTCATTCACTGTGATGCATCCTGGTGAGGTCTCCTTGCTATCACCTGCCCTTAGCTTTGGCTATGCTTGCTGGGGGTCAGTTCCCCAATTTCCCCGGCCACAGGTGATGCAGGAATTGTCTTCCAAGTCCCCCACAGGCCTTGCTGTCATGCCGCAGGTTGGCGATCAGCCCTTCGAGTAGCCCCTCTAGAGAGTCCACTCCACTGAACCACCACAAAATTCCCAGATCGGAGGTTACCAAAGAGATAGTCCCGTCCCGTTTACCAGTTCCCCCCTCTGATCCCCATGCTGCTTAACACACAGCACTGAGATAGGTTTATAGTGAAATCATACGTGAGTTTACTTAGCGGGGTGGGGGGCAGGCATTCAAGTGACAATGCAGGGTAATAGCGGGGACAGGTGGTGGTTTAGAAAAATAAAACTGGAAGACGGAAAATATCATCATGATGCTGTGTAAAGTCCACGGTGCGCCCACCCCTTGACTCCTGCAGGCAGTGCTGGGCGCCTGCCAGCTCAAACAAGCTTTATTAGAACTGGAAAAGATGCAGAGAAGGACAACGAAAATGGCGGGCAGGGGGAACAGCTGCCATATAAGGAGAGATTAAAAAGACTGGGACCGTTTAGCTTGGAAAAGAGATGACAAAGCGGAGGGATGTGACGGAGGGTATAAAACCATGAATGATGTGGCAAAAGTGCCCAGGAAAGTGTTATTTACCCCTTCACATAACACATGGACCAGGGGTCGTCTGATGAAATTAACAGGCAACAGGTTTAAAACAAACAGAAGGAAGTATTTCTACACACAGATCATCGTGGACCTGTGGAACTCCTTGCCAGGGGATGTTGTGAAGGCCAAAAGTAGAACTGGGTTCAAAACTGAACAGGAGAAGTCCCTGGAGGGGGAGTCCATCAATACTAGCCAAGATGGTGAGGGATGCAACCCCATGTGACAGGTGTCCCTAAATCTCCAGGTGCCAAAAGGAGTGGACGGGTGATGGATCACTTGATAATTGGCCTGTTCTGTTCATTCCCTCTGATGCATCTGGACCCAGCTAGTGTCGGAGACAAGCTACTGGGCTAACTGGACTCAGTGTGGCTGTTCTTATGTTTCTAAAATCGTAACACACCTTCTCAAACCAGGACTTAATTATTCCTCTGCCATGAGCCAGGCCTGCTGTTGATTTGTCTTCTTGGTGAAGGATTCGGGGCTATGCGACATCAGGAGAAATGCACAGAACAGGGCAATTTTGGAGAGATTCCTCTCATCTTCCACCTCTGACTTCTGGTCATCAGAGATTTAGGGTCCCCCCAAGCATGGGGTTGCTTCCCTGACATCTTGGCTAATAGTCATTGAGAGACCTATCCTCCAGCAACTTACCCAGTTCTCTTCTGAACCCATTTACGCTTTCAACCCTCACAACATTCCCCTGGCAGTGAGTTCCACAGGTTAACTGTGTGTTATGGGGAAAAGGGCATGTATGTTTTAAACCCTGCTGCCTATTGATTTTGGGGGCACACTCCTGGGCCGAGAACTGTTTCCTCCTCAGGGCCCAACGAACCTCCACTGGGATTTGCAGGGCTGCCTGGCTGCCTTGTGGAAACAGAGTGGGATTTGGTGGGCCCCCGGTACACAGCATCTCTCTCTCGGAGCAGAGAGGAAGCAAGTTTAAAAGCACAGGCCGGTCTCCCTTGAGCCATGCTGCAGAAAGGAAACATCCCTCTGTCACCAGGCCCCGGTGAGTGTCTGAGTCCTGCCAAAGACGAGTTCTTGTCCCAGGTAGCTGTCACGTCCCGGACCGTTGTCCGACCCCCGCTGGGTTCACGTGGCCTGTCTGCCAGAGATCCCCATGGATCGAGGTCAATTGCCCGCTCCTTGGGTGTCCCGCTGTCTTTGCAACCCCCTTGGATGATATGGGCCCATTTCAGCCAGGTCTTTAACAGCTCATTCATTCCTCCCTAGACCATTTGGCAATGCAGCCCACCCCATGGCCCCTGCTCTGCCCCAGGAGCAACATTTAAAGCCTGGTAGCTATGCAAAGTTACAGAGGGAAACTGAGGCAAACATGACAGAAAGTTTCCAGGCAGTGACCTCATAAAGCCCTGGGCAGCTCCTGGGGAGGGGCGGCAGCATGACCTCACAGAGCCCTGAGACGGGGAGCCACCTGGCAGGCCCAGAGGCTGCTGGAGGAGTGCGACCTCCCTGGGAAGGTGAGTGAATTTTCAGTGTTAGAAGAGCGGCCGTAATAGGGCAGAGCACTGGGCTATCTCGCCCATTATCCCGGCTCTGACAGTGGCCCCTACAAGAGTTTCAGGGGGAGTGCACAGAACAGGGACTTTCTGGAGATATCCCCCCCATCTTCCACCCCCAGGCCGTCAGAGATTTAGGGTCCCGCCCCCAAGCATGAGAGTTGCTTCCAATAGCCATTGCTGGACTTGGCCTCCAGGAACGTACCCAGTTCTGCTCTGAACCCAGTTACACCTTTGGCCCTCGTGACATTCCCCTGGCAGTGAGTTCCACAGGTTAACTGGATGCTGCATGAACAAAGTACGTCCTTCTGTTTGCTTTAAACTTGCCACCTATTCATTTCAGCGGGCGACCCCGGCTGCTGGCATGATGCAAAGGGGGTAAATAATGTTTCCCTCTTCCCTTTCTCTGCACCAGTCATGATTTTAGAGTCCTGTATCTGACCCCCTGCCTAGTCCGTCTTTTCTAGTTCCCGTCTGTTTACTCTCTGCTCGTATGACAGCCATTCCAAGCCCTTTGTTGCCCTTCTCTGAACTTTTTCCCATCCCAGAACTGCAGGCAGCATTTCATGGTGGGGCGCACCATGGATTTATGGAGTGGCACTATGATATTGTCTGGAATTCCAAACCCAGCAGGGTGCGGGGTTCCCAGTCCTGAGTGCAGGTGAATAGATGCAGTGGTCCGGGCATGTACCCGCCATCCTTCGCCCAGGAGACAAGTGTGCCAGGGTGCGGGTTTCATGAATGGGTCAGCAGATTGTAAAACAATGGGGGGAAAAGGTCTTTAGGGCGAGTGAAACACTACGGGGCCTGGAAATCCCAACTCTAGAAAGCGTGTTATGATGTTATTTTACCTGTAACCAGGTGCCCCTTTCATTCTCCTGGTTTCTTCTGGGATCCCTCTGCCGCACGGCCCGTCAGCCCCGTGCTCGCCCGCCTTAGCCTCCCCCGTTGTGGTTTGTCACCACCAGGGCACCATGGACACGGATGACCTGAAACTGGCACTGGAGCGGCAGAGGGGGGAGAACAAGGAGCTGGTGGAAGCGCTGCTGCAGCTGGAGGCCGACTACGCCCAGCTGCAGCAGGAGCGAGCAGACGTGCAGGAGGAGGTGGGCAGGTGAGCACCGGGTGTGCAGCTCGGGGCTGGAGCCAGAGCAAGGCCCCGGGTTGGCACCTCTTTGCTGATGACCCAGGAGAACAGATCAGCTTGCCGCTGCTTAACTTATGCAGGCGGCACAAAGGTTGCGGGGTGAGGGCGATACTTAATGTGGGGGATGGGTCGCTGGTTTGGCATGATCGGGATGGGTAATTAACCAATGGGGCAATTGACCCAGGGTAGTGCTGGATCCTCCATCGCGGGCAATGTTCAATCGGGATGGGATGCGTTTCTCCCATCTAGGAATTCTCTGGCCTGTATGATATAGGAGGTGGGGTGAGAATGTCCCATTGGGCCTGGGGATCTCTGGATCACGCCCAGTTTGTGCCTGAAATCTTTTCTCCTTCTTTCGGGGTCTTCAGGCTGCGGAGAGCCACGGTCGCCGCAGAGGAGAGGGATGGGGCTTGGGAGGAGCTGGACGCCACCAAATCCAGCCTGCTGTATGTCCAGCAGGAATTAAAGCTCCTGAAACGCCAGCAGGAGAGTTTGGTAAGGAGAAGGGGAGGCCAATTCGAAGTTCCTACCTTGGTTGTCTTCTTTTACCCTGCTTTCACCAGGGCCTGACCTCACCCCATCTAGCCAAGTGTGCCAGCCTCCCATCTGATCTCCTTGCTGGAATCCCACTTCTACCACCAGCTTCAGCCAAGCTGAGCTTTCCTGATGGTGTGATGGTTGGGAGATAGCATGGTGCTGGGCAGAGCCATTCTTGGTCCCCCTGCTCTATCCCAGACACTGTGTGACTGTAGGTGAGTCGCTCTGTGCCTCTGTTTCCCCCTCTGTGACACAGCTGCTGGTAGGCCTGGTTCAGCTCATTCTATGATGGCAAACTGGGTTGTGGGAAAACTAGAAGTGTCCGACCGCACTGTTTATCCGCGGGTTGCTACCTGTCCAGGCTTTACCTGGACAATATGGTTTTGGCTTCTGTGTCCGGGTATTATTTAGGGTTGCTAGATGCCCAGTTTTCAACTGGAAAGTCCAGTATAAAAGTCTGGTTACCATGGGCTGGGGGGGAAGGCGGAGAAGGGGTGGATCCTCAGGGGAAGAGGTGGAGCAGAGGCAGGGCCTTGGGGAAAGGGGTAGGGCAGGGGGCAGGACCTCAGGGGTCCATTGCCAGCAGTTAGGAAGGTGGCCACTTTAGTCTGTCCCTGCAGGAGGAGGAGAAGCAGGAGATGCGGGGCACCATCCAGGAGCTGACGACAGAGGTAGGGCCGTGGCGGGTGTGGAGGGGAAAGCTGGTGCGCCCTGCTGGGGCGCGGGCCATTGGCCCATTCGCTCTCACAGCGCTGCCTGATTTCACCTGCAGAATCTCACCCTGACCAAGGGGAACTTCCGAAGCCACCAGCAGCTCCTGGAGGTGCAGCAAGCCGTGAAGCAGCTAAAGGTGAGCGGCCCCCAGATTCTCCGTTCTCCTGGAGCCACGCAAAGAGGGAGTCCCCGGGGTGACCTCTCAGTGTGGGAGCTCCAGACCGGGATGCCGGAGGCCTGGGTTCTGTTCTCAGCTCTTCCCCAGCCCTGCTGTGTGACCTGGGGCAACTCACTGCTCCTCTCGGTAACTTGGTTTCCCCTCGCACCCCGGGCACTTTCTTTGGCCCAGGGAATTTCATTCACTTTGTGTCTGGGCCGTGCCCGGCACGACAGGGGACCCTTATCTGGGACGGGGTCTGGGCAGCGCCCAGCACGACAGGGGACCCTTATCTGGGTCGAGGTCTGTGCAGCGCCCGGCACGACAGGGGATCCTTATCTGGGTCGAGGTCTGTGCAGCGCCCGGCACGACAGGGGATCCTTATCTGGGTCGAGGTCTGTGCAGCGCCCGGCACGACAGGGGATCCTTATCTGAGTCGAGGTCTGTGCAGCGCCCGGCACGACAGGGGACCCTGATCTGAGTCGGGGTCTGGGCAGCGCCCGGCACGACAGGGGACCCTGATCTAGGTCAGGGTCTGGGCAGCGCCCAGCATGACAGGGGACCCTGATCTCAGTCGGGGTCTGGGCAGCGCCCGGCACGACAGGGGACCCTGATCTGGGTTGGGGTCTGGGCAGCGCCGGGCATGACAGGGGACCCTGATCTAGGTCGGGGTCTGGGCAGCGCCCGGCACGACAGGGGACCCTGATCTAGGTCAGGGTCTGGGCAGTGCCCGGCACGACAGGGGACCTTGCTCTCGATCGGGGTCTGGGCAGCACCCAGCATGACAGAGGACCCTGATCTGGGTCAGGGTCTGGGCAGCGCCTGGCACGGTGGGGCCTTGAGCTGAGTCGGGCTCCTCTACGCACACCTGTTACACACCACGCCAACCCTGCCTGGCTCTCTCTATCCAGGCTGGTGTTCAGTGCACCCCAGAGCTCCCCCCTTCCACGCACAAACCCTACGCCACTGGCTGTAACTGACCAGGAGGCCGGACCCCTGCCATGCAGCATCACTGCCCTGAGATTGCTTCCATGGCAGGAAAGACTCCCCCACAGGGATGGGTGTTTGACAGGTGCGGGGCCCCAGGTGTGGGTTTGGCGGGGGAGGTGGGGCTGACCCAGCAGGAGATGCCCATGTTCTGCGTAATTAATTGGGGCACGTTGTGGCGAGAACGTGTGTGACCCCAACCCAGCCGCCCTGCCCCCCGGCCCAGCCTCTCTTAAAGCGCTCTCCCTGTCCCTAGGCGGAACTGCAGCGAGTCAAGGAAGAGAGAGACGTGCAGGGGAAGGAGCTGGCCAAGGTAAACAGGCCAAGATGTAAATTTCTCGCTCACGGGCTTCTTCCTGCCAAAGAACGGTCGCTTTGCCCAGGTGATTGTCCGTTCGCTGGCTGAGGCGTCAGTTTGCCTTTTGTCTCTGAGGAACGGGTAAGAAGCCCAGGTGCCGAAGCCGTGGGTGCTCCGGGTCTGACGCGCCTTTGGTTTTTCCACTTGAGCAGCAAGTAGCCAGGTCTTCCATGGTTTATTCCCGTGGGTCTCAAGCTATTGCACTGGGGACCCCTTCCATGTAGCAAGCCTCTGAGTACGACCCCCCTTCTACATTAAAAACACTTGTTTATATATTTAACACCTTTATAAATGCTGGAGGCAAAGCGGGGTTTGGGGTGGAGGCTGACAGCTTGCGACCCCCCCCCATGTAATAACCTCATGACCCCCTGAGGAAGTCCCGCCCCGCAGTTTGAGAACACCTGGTTTATTCGGACGCAGTGCCCCAAAAGCTGCGTGGCGGGTCGAAACCGGGAGGGCAGCTTATTGGGTCAGTGATAATGTGCTTGCTTGGAACGCGGGGAAGAGGTCCAGACGTTTCGCCGTTCCCTAGCTGGAGCCAGAGATGTGAGGCTTTTGTCATTTCAGGAGTGGTTGGTTTATGTTGTCTATAACCTACGGGATGGGACGTTCTGGGTAGTCTTTGGTGTGTTATTTTGTTGCTAATACAGAAAGCCACAGTAGAGCCATCGATTTTAAAGTTCCTGTGATAATTCTCATGGTCTGATTCAGCTGCTCATCCCTAAGTTGGGGAGGATAACTCCATGTCCACATCTATCCAGCTGTGTGCACCAGGGTCAAGGCCGATGTGCATAGCACCGGGACCATTGACCCAGACGTTGTTCCTTCTACCTTTTGGGTAAAGTTGACGCGAGTCTTTGCTTTGGAGGCTACTTTCTTGAGGTTGTCATGGTATAATTCCCCACTCTGAACCTTAGCGTCCAAAAGATGGGGTACCAGCATGAATTCCTCTAAGCTCAATTACCAGCTTAGAACTTGTAGCGCTGCCACCAACCAGGAATTCCAGTGCCTGGTACACTCTGGTCCCCCCAAAACCTTGCCCGGGGACCCCCAAGACCCAGTCCCTCTGGATCTTAACACAAAGAAAGTAAACACTTTCCCTCACCGTTGCCTCTCCCAGGCTTTCCCTCCCTGGGTTACCCTGGAAGATCACTGTGATTCAAACTCCTTGAATCTTAAAACAGAGAGGAAAATTCACCTTCCCCCCTTCTTCTCTCTCCCCCTCCCAGACTCTCCCTGAGAGAGAAAGTAATACTAACACAGAGAGAAATTAGCCTCTCTCTCCCCCTTCCCTCCTTTCTCCCCACCAAATCTCTGGTGAATCCAGACCCAGTTCCCTGGGGTCTCACCAGAATAAAAAAACAATCAGGTTATTAAACAAGAAAAGCTTTTAATTAAAGAAAGAAAAAACAGTAAAAATCATCTTTGTAAATTTAAGATGGATTAGGTACAGAGTCTTTCAGCTATAGACACTGGGAATACCCTCCCAGCCTAAGGATACAAATACAAAAATCCTTTCAGCCAAATACACATTTGCAAATAAAGAAAACACCATAAGCCTAACTCGCTTTATCTACCTAGTACTCACTATTCTGAACTTGTAAGAGCCTGTATCGGAGAGATTGGAGAGAAACCTGGTTGCACGTCTAGTCCCTCTGAGCCCCAGAGTGAACAACAACCAAATTCTAACAGCACACACCCAAACTAACACCACACACAAAAACTTCCCTCCTTCAAGATTTAAAAGTCTCCTGTCCCCTGATTGCTCCTCTGGTCAGGTGACAGCTTGGCTCGCTGAGCTTGTTAACCCTTTACAGGCAAAAGAGAGATGAAGTACTTCTGTTCTATTAACTCTTACTTATCTGTTTATGACAGAGGTGGTCACAGAAGGGGCAAGCACGCAGTGAAAAACGACCCCACAATAGGCTGGCATTGGGTCGTAATGCCCTGTTTCACCCCAAAACTTGACAGTCGGAGTGTTTCATGTGGTTCTGTTCTCAAGGTGGAAAGTAGAGACTCCCGATGTGCTTGGATTTGATCTTGGCCCCATTTGTGGAAGTGCTCCTCCATGCGCTGAAGGTCAGATGTAAGGGTCCCTTCACGGTCCTGAGTGCTACAGGCCTCAGTTGCGTGAGTCAAATCATTGGCATATGCGAACTTCTGCCCTATAGTTTCAGGCACATCACTTACATAGACATTGAAGAGTGTTGGGGCAAGTAACGTTCTCTATGGGATAACGTTCCTCCACGGGATATTGTTCCTCCATGTGGTATCATTCCTCCATAGGTCATTGTTCTCTATGGGGTACTGTTCCTACGTGGGGTAACGTTCCTCCACAGGGTATTGTTCTCCATAGAGTATCAGTCCTCCATGGGGTATTGTTCTCTATGGGGTAGCATTCCTCCATGGGATATTGTTCCTGAATGAGGTATTGTTCCTGCATGGGTCATTGTTCTCCACTGGGTATTGTTCTCCATGGGGTATTGTTCCTCTGTGGGATATTGTTCTCCATGGGATATTGTCCTTTATGGGATATTGTTCTCCATAGGGTATTGTTCCTCCATGGATCATTGTTCTCCACGGGGTATTATTCTTCATGGTTCATTGTTCTCCACGGGGTATTGTTCTCCATGGGTCATTGTTCTCCATGGGGTATTGTTCCTCCATTGGTCATTGTTCTCCACAGGGCATTGTTCTCCATGGGTCATTGTTCTCCATGAGGTATTGTTCTCCATGGGGTATTGTTCCTTCATGGATCATTGTTCTCCACAGTGTATTGTTCTCCACAGTGTATTGTTCTCCATGGGGTATTGTTCCTCCATGCAGTATTGTTCTCCATGGCATATCATTACTTTGCCACTCCCCTGATGCCAGCTTGTTTTGTGTTGGTCACCAGGCTACCCCCAAACATTTGCCTGGGCTTCTTTTTCAGGAAAAGCTCCGCTCCTCTGAGCTGACAGAGACGATTCGGGAGCAACGGGAGATCCAGGAGGTATTGGATTTTATTGCCGTACAGATCATAACACTCTGGAGCAGCCCAGTTCGATGCACGGTATCCCGGGCAGTGCACATGGGGGGTGGGACCTCTGACTGCAGGGGGCCTATGAAGATTACACCAGCTGGGACCATCCAGGGGGCTGCCGTAGTGTGGGGCAGGAGACAGTCGCACTCTGTGTTCTTACTTCCTGACCTTGTATTTTAAGGTCCTTCAGAGCAAAATAAACCAACTGAAAGAAGAGCTGGAGGATTCGGAGCAGCAGAACGCGCTGTAAGTCAAAAGGTGTGGGCCAGACTCCCAGGTAGGGTCCATTGGCCATAGCTCTCTCGGAGTCAATGGGGCCAGACCCCCAACTGGAGTCAATGGGACGTGGCTCCATTGGAGTCAATGGAGCAGCCTGGGTCAATGGGATGTTGTTCCATTGGAGTCAATATCTCAAATGCCCCATGGTCCTTTTTGCATGAACCCAAGTGTTTTGCATCCCTAATTCTAGCTTTGGGCTCTGGCACTTTCAGAACACTGGACTTGGCTGAAATGTGGCCAAATGATGGAATATGTATTCTATTTTCACCTGACCCCGTTGACCTGGGACAGATGTCCAGTAAGGGCCCCCATGTGCTTGACGAGGGATCCTGGCTATCGCAAATGTCTACGGCAATGAATCAGCTAGTGACCCATTGAGAGAGGTTTTTAGCTTTTTAGGAATGACTCATTGTCCGATGCGTTTTCTAGAAGAGGGACTTAGTCCTGGAGACCTTCGGCTGGTTGAGCAGGGGAGCTGAGATACCCAAAAATGAAAGCTACCCATACATTCGTTATGGTGAAGGAATCATCTTTGTCCCAAGCACAAAATATAAAGAGAGTCTTTTCTGGGAGTGACTCCAATCTTCGGGATAGGCTCCCGCTCAAAGTGGGGATGCCCCAGCTGGGTCTCTCAGGGGTGGTCCAATAAAAAGATCTGATCTTGTCTCAAGAGACGTAGTTAAGCCAAGCTTAACCTCTTGCAGTGGTGGGTTTAGATAGAGGCAGGAGAACCCATCCCGCCGTTGGAGTAAGTGTCTACCCAGGAGCCCAGCAGTGTAGCCGTCAGGTGGATTGGGGACCACGTCACCGACCCGCCCGTGTTGGTCTTTGCCCACTGATCTTTGAGGAATATATTTCCAACTGATTCTGATCCGTTCACCTCTTCTGAAGACCAGATCCAAGTGGGAACCCGACGCCATGGACCTTCAGCCTCTCCCTCTTGCTTTTCACAGCCAGAAGCTAGAACAGGGCGAGGATCTCTCCGGGTCACTGCTGTGCGAGATAGTGGAAGCCAAGCTGGTAAGGAACGGGGCCCCCAAAATGCCGGTGAGCCAGGCTTGGCAGAGAGAGCTGGGCTGTGATGCTGGCAGAGATTCTGCCCCACAATGAAGCACCACATTCCTGGGGGAGGAGAGCCCAGGTTCAGCCCAGGGAGGAATTGGGAGCCTAGTGGTTCGTGAATCTGGGTCCGGCTGCCAATTTCCAGCTGTGCCCAGCGACGACATGGATCATCCTGGGCTAGGCTGGGAACTTGGGTCTCAACTGTGTAAATGGAGAGAGAAAAACCTTCCGTTGTTGGTCTTGTCTGTTTAGACTGTGAGCTTTTAGGGGCAGGGACTGTCTCTCATTCTGGGTCTGGGCAGTGCCCGGCATGATGGGGGGCCCTGATCTCGGTCGGGGTCTGGGCAGCGCCCGGCACGATGAGGGGGCCCTGATCTCGGTCGGGGTCTGGGCAGCACCTGGCGCAATGGGGCATCGATCTTGATCAATTTCTCTGCAGCGCCCAGCATGCAATGGGGGGCCCGGATCTCCGCGGAGGTCAAGGCCCTGCTGCAATACAAACGCTAATAAAACTTCCCACTGGGGGCTATTCTGCAGGAGACTCGACTAGTGGCGAAGAGACGCGGCATCACCTACTGGCTGTGGTGAGCGGAGCGTTCGCATCTCGGGGGGTCAGGACACCTGGGTTCTTGCTATCAGTTAATGCACGATACAGTGGCCGGACTGCATCACTCTTTCTTTCTTTCTTTCTTTCTTTCTTTCTTTCTTTCTTTCTTTCTTTCTTTCTTTCTTTCTTTCTTTCTTTCTTCAGTCCATGGCTGAGTTTTTATTTCTTGGTGTATTACTGGTGCAATCATTTCCCTAATTGTTGATTATTTATTTAATGTATTTACTCCCTGCTGGAATTATGCCAGGGCTTTTTCCCCATTGGCAGCCGTTAATCAGCAAGTCCACAGGGATATGGCTAAAAGGAATCAGCCCATCTAGCCCGGTATCCCGTCTCCAACAGAGGTGCAAGACACCCCCTAGTGGGCGGTGCTGGAATAACCCGCCCATCAGGGCCCATGCTACCTCACCCTCATTGGTTTGAGGTTGGCTTCTGCCCTGCATCAGGAGGGTTTTGATACCCTCCACAGCTCTGGAGCCGGATCCCCAGCTCCGGCTCTTCGGTGTCTGCCTGCTGACGACTCCAGAGATTGACACCCACTGGGGTTCTGGTCCGAGGTTTCCATCCCATTGGGTGTGTCAGTCTGAAAGCGACACTGCAGCTTGGCCACACGTCATGGGGCTGGGTACAAAACTAGCTGAGGGTGGGGGTGGGATCTCCAGCCAGGGATACGTGGTGAGATCCAAATGGCCCCTTGTGACCTTAAAACCCAGGAACATCACATCAACATCCAGTTCCTGTTTGGAGCCCCACTGAGATCCAGTGGTGGGGAGTTCCGCAGTCGCTCTGATCGCTCTTTCCCCACAGGACGCTGGCCTCCCTCTGCATCTGGCTGCAGCTCCTCGCTGGCTCCCTCGTGGCCACGGCCGTCCTCTACACATACTTCTTCGACGGGGAGTTCATCTACCGCACACTGCCCCTGGTGCTTTCGGAGCACAGCTATGACCAGCTGGCCTCTGGCCTGGGCGGCCACCTCACCCTGCACAGCCAGGGGCTCCTGCCCTTCTGAGATCCCTGGCCATGGCCACGGCTGGCTGTGGTGCCGCGGGCTATTAGTGTGTGCGGGGGGGTGCGTGTGCGTCTGGAGGAAAACCCAGTAGAGGCCCCTGAGTGATTAAACTATTTAACTGCCATATGTTCTCTACTGTGCCTCCCACAGCTCGGCGAGGACACTGCATCCCACCCCTTCTCCTGTGGGACTGATCCTACCCCACAGGCTTCGGTGAACAACCTAGTGCTTCCTGGGCACAGGCTGTTGTGAATCCCAGCCCTGTCTCTCAGGGGGCGGCTCTCCTGCTCCAGGCTACTGGGAGGCAGGGGAAACTGAGGCACATGAGCAGGCGTCTCAGAGTCTCTCCCCCATCTGGGCTACCTCTACTCCCCAGTATCTGGTAAGTGCCCTGGGCCCAGCAGGGGCAAGAGACCCAGTTGTGGGGGAAGGCTGCAGCTGTTACTTACCAGGCATGTCCTGATTCCATCCCCTGGCGGCACCAGGTGGAAGGAAGGATGCGTGGATGGGTGGGTGGACGGAAGGATGGATGGATAGGTGGCTGAGAATGAATGGATGGATGTGTGGGTGGAAGGATAGAGGGGAGGGATAGGTGGATGGATGGATGGATGTGTGGAAGTCTGGCTGGCTGGCTGGACGAGTGAGTGGGTGGATGGATAGATTTTATCTTTGGGAAATCATGGGAGACGGGGGAGATTCCAGAAGACTGGAAAAGGGCAAATATAGTGCCCATCTATAACAAGGGAAATAAAAACAACCCAGGAAACTACAGACCAGTTAGTTCAACTTCTGTGCCAAGGAAGATAATGGAGCAAGTAATTAAAGAAATCATCTGCAAACACTTGGAAGGTGGTAAGGTGATAGGGAATAGCCAGCATGGATTTGTAAAGAACAAATCGTGTCAAACTAATCTGATAGCATTCTTGGATAGGATAACGAGCCTTGTGGATAAGGGAGAAGCGGTGGATGTGATATACCTAGACTTTAGTAAGGCATTTGATGCGGTCTCGCATGATATTCTTATAGATAAACTAGGAAAGTACAATTTAGATGGGGCTACTATAAGGTGGGTGCATAACTGGCTGGATAACCATACTCAGAGAGTAGTTATTAATGGCTCCCAATCCTGCTGGAAAGGTATAACAAGTGGGGTTCCCCAGGGGTCTGTTTTGGGACCGGCTCTGTTCAATATCTTCATCAACGATTTAGATGTTGGCATAGAAAGTACGCTTGTTAAGTTTGCAGATGATACCAAACTGGGAGGGATTGCAACTGCTTTGGAGGACAGGGTCAAAATTCAAAATGATCTGAACAAATTGGAGAAATGGTCTGAGGTAAACAGGATGAAGTTCAATAAAGATAAATGCAAAGTGCTCCACTTAGGAAGGAACAATCAGTTTCACACATACAGAATGGGAGGAGACTGTCTAGGAAGCAGTATGGCAGAAAGAGGTCTAGGGGTCATAGTGGACCACAAGCTTAATATGAGTCAACACTGTGATACTGTTGCAAAAAAAGCAAATGTGATTCTGGGATGCATTAACAGGTGTGTTGTAAACAAGGAACGAGAAGTCATTCTTCCGCTTTACTCTGCGCTGGTCAGGCCTCAACTGGAGTATTGTGTCCAGTTCTGGGCACCGCATTTCAAGAAAGATGTGGAGAAATTGGAGAGGGTCCAGAGAAGAGCAACGAGAATGATTAAAGGTCTTGAGAACATGACCTATGAGGAAGGCTGAAGGAATTGGGTTTGTTTAGTTTGGAAAAGAGAAGACTGAGAGGGGACATGATAGCAGTTTTCAGGTATCTAAAAGGGTGTCATCAGGAGGAGGGAGAAAACTTGTTCACCTTAGCCTCCAATGATAGAACAAGAAGCAATGGGCTTAAACTGCAGCAAGGGAGATTTAGGCTGGACATTAGGAAAAAGTTCCTAACTGTCAGGGTAGTTAAACTCTGGAATAGATTGCCTAGGGAAGTTGTGGAATCTCCATCTCTGGAGATATTTAAGAGTAGGTTAGATAAATGTCTATTAGGGATGGTCTAGACAGTATTTGGTCCTGCCATGAGGGCAGGGGACTGAACTCGATGACCTCTCGAGGTCCCTTCCAGTCCTAGAGTCTATGAGTCTATGTGTGGGTGGAAGGATGGATGGACGGGTGGGTCCCGATCCGAATCAGGGTTATCTAGTGACTGACATGGCATTGTCGCACGGTACTTTGCGGAATTAGGAGACATTGTTGGAGCTGCCTCTGTCCCCCTAGTCTATCTTTGCCAATTGTTGTACGTGGTGTCGGAGCCACATCAGTCTCACCTTGTCTAGCTTTGCCGATTGCTGTTGGAGCTGGGTTGGTCCCATCCTGTCTGTCTTTGCCGATTCTTGTCTGCAGCGTTGTTGTAGCTGCATCTGTCCCACCATGTCCAGCTTTACCGATTGTCAAACGCGGTGTTGTGGGAGCCGTGTCGGTCCCTCTTTGTTTTGCTTTGCTGATTGTAAGCAGCGCGGTTGGAGCCGCGTCATTCCCACCGTCTGTCTCTTTGCCCAAGCAGTTCCCTGTCTTACATCACGTTCCCTGCATCACCAGCCCTCTAGGTGAGGGGACCCAACAGGCCCAGAGGGTGCCGGCCCCTACAGCCATCACACAGGGGAGTTTGTTCCCCATATGTTCCCCCAAGTCTCTTGTCTCTGCTTCAAGAGTGGGGAAGGATTCCTGCGGGCTGGACATTGTCCCCCCATCCTGCTCCCCGTTTCACTCCCTGTGAATGTACGTTTCTTTCTCTCTGCCAGGCATCCAGCCGATCGGCCGGGTAAATCCACACTCCATGTCTAGGGCAGGCTGGGTTTCCATGTGAGACCCTGTTTCCAGCCCACATCTCAGACTCACTGAACCCAACCCGGACATGCCCCATGCAGGGATTTTCGGGACCAGCGCAGCCCCAGGTCACATACGAGGCCTTACAAGACACCTCCCAGGAGAGAGGTTACAGGCCGGGGCATGGCCCAGACCCTGTAACTCTCTGGCAGAGCCTCAGCAAGGGGCGCTGCCCTCTAGGGCTGTGAAAGGTTCCCGGGCGCTTTCCCGAATGTGGCCTTTAACTCTGTTTTGGGGCCAGGTCCCCGAGTCCCATGGAGCGCGGGCTGGTGCCATGAAACTGCGGCCATCCCTGGCTGGGCTGGGCGTCCCTAGTTATTATCAGCCTCCTCGCTTCGCTGATCTGCAGTGTGATTGGCGGGGATTATAGACCCCACTACCGGCCAAGAGGTGCGGAGAGAACCCAGGAGTCATGGCTCCCAGCCCCACCCTGCTCTAACCACTAGACCCCTCTCCCCTCCCAGAGCCGGGGAAAGAACCCAGGAGTCCAGGCTCCCATCCCTCCAGCTCTAACCACTAGACACCACTCCTCTCCCAGTGCTGGGGAGAGAACCCAGGCGTCCTGGCTCCCAGCTCCCCCCCCGCTTCAACCACTAGCTCCCACTCCCCTCCCCTCCCAGTGCTGGGGATAGAACCCAGGCGTCCTGGCTCCCAGCCCCGACACAATGATTCAAATGCTCCTCCCCCAGACACGAGGCCCCTGCCCACCAAACAAGGACGAGTCGCTCTTGGTGCAGCAGTTCAGTGTTTATTGGGGACAGGGGAGAGGGTCGCAGCCCCCCACATCTGGGCGCTTTGGGGGCGCAGCCCCTGTGAGGCCAAGACCAGGCTGGAGTCAATGAGGCCTCTAGGGCAGCTTCTGCGACATGGGGCCTGAGACCACTGCCAGGCCTTTGCTGTTCAGCCCCCTTGCGCCAATGGCCGTCCATTCCCACGTGGGCCTCGCTGGCTGTGGTCTGCTGGCCCCCCTGCCATGCTCAGCCCCTTGCCAGCTCCCTGGCCCCCTTCCCTGCCCCTCTGGCCCCTTCTCCCTCAAGCTGCCATTAATCCCTATACTTAGCTGTCCCCCCAATATCTAGCCAGCCTCTCAAGCCCCTTTAGCACCATCTGCACCCCTCTGTCTACCCCTCCATCCTATGCCCCACCTCCAGCTGTCAGTGCGACTGTCTCTGGGCTCTAGCATCCCCTGACGAACGGCCGCAAATTCTTTCCCCTGCAATGTTTCCTCCACGCAACCCTGCCAGAGAAGAGCAGAGAGTGAGTCAGGAGGAGAAGGGGCCAGCGGGCTGGTGCTCTGGCCCTGCCAGTGGCCAGCTGGACATGGTGCATCTGGCCCTGGTGGAGAGGGCAGGCGTGGCAGAGAGGGGTGGGTGGCATGGGACCCTACACTCTATCAGTGTCGGGGGGGCCGGGAGGTGATTGGGGTCTAGTGGTCAGAGGGAGACAGAGCTGGGACCCAGGACTCCTGGGTTCTCTCCTGAGCTCTGAGAGAGGAGTGGGGTCTAGTGGTTAGAGCAGGGGGAGCTGGGAGCCAGGACTCCTGGGTTCTTTCACTGGCTCTGGGAGGGGAGTGGGGTCTAGTGGTTAGAGCAGGGGGAGCTGGGAGCCAGGACTCCTGGGTTCTTTCACCAGCTCTGGAAGGGTAGTGGGATCTAGTGGTTAGAGTGGGAGGGGCTGGGAGCCAGGACTCCTGGGTTCTTTCCCTGGCTACAAGAGGGGAATGGGGTCTAGTGGTTAGAGCCAGGTATAGAACCAGGACTCCTGGGTTCTACGCCCAGCTCTCTCCACCTGCTGCTTCCCTCCTGGGACCACCTGGGCCATTTCCTCTTCCTGCCCTACACTTCCCACCCCCCCAGTACCAGTGAAACTCACCAGGGCGTGAGGCCACGCGCCTGCCGTGCGATGAGCTTAGCGCATTTGATGTCATCCGTGATATTGTCATCCAGGAACTCTGGGGGGAAGAGAGAGGGGTGGGGTGAGCCAGGGGGCATGGGGAGGGTGTGGGGACTGAGGGAGGTGTGTGGGGCGGGAGGATGGATGGAGAGGTGGGTGGGTGGATGGCCAGATGGAGGGACATGAGGCGCGGACACGCACGGATGGAGGGGTGGGGGGATGGATAGATGGAGGGGCCAGAAGGGAGGATGGATGGCTGGATGGATGGAGAGGCGGGGGGGTAGATCCATGGATGGATGGATGGACAGATGGAGGGACATGAGGCGTGAGGCCTGGACACACACGGATGGACAGGTGGGTGGATGGATGGGTGGAGGAGCCAGAGGGGAGGACGGACAGCTGGATGGATGGAGAGTGAGTGGTGGAGGGGGTGGCATGGCTGTGTCGGGTGGGTCCCTGCCCCCCTTCCCTGCCCCTCTTACTTCTGCAGTGGATGCGGCAGCCGTTGCTGGCCCCCGGTGTCCGCCCGTCGTAGCACCAGTACTTGCTGTTGATCTGGAAGATCCCGTAGTCTGAGCTGCCATTCTTGTTGCGGTTGATGGCCCTGGTGTTGTAACTGCTCTCGTGCTTTGCCAGGCAGACCCCTGTGTGCAGGGAGAGGCAGGGTGAGGGGGGGGACCCTTCCTGGCCGGGTCCCTGGGGCTCAATCCACAACCCACCACTCAGCGGCTGCCTAGCCTTGGAGGTGCCTAACTCCCCTGGGCCCCCTGCCCTCAATCCACCTCCCCAGCTCTATACTGGGCCGGGAGTGCTGATGCCAGGGGCAACCTTGTGCCTAGTGGTTAGAGCATGCAGCTGGCATGTTGAAAATCTAGGGTCTTCCCCCCCCCTCCACATGCCTGCCACGGAAAAGGGATTCTGAATGGATGTGGGAGGGAGAACGCCCTGGCCTCTGGGCCACACCGGGTGGCCTCCATCTCCTGTATAGCAGAGGGGGGCCCCAGGGCAGGGGGACTGCACGCTGGGTCCCCCCTAAGAGCTGGCTGGGAGCAAGTGTCGGCCCTTTAATTCTTTGGGAGGAGCTGGACGTGGGAGCCCTGGGGGGAGCCGGCCCTGGGAGTGGTGGGTAGATGGGGGCAGCTACACACAATCAGCCACTTTTCTGCCGACGAAGCCCTCCAGACTTTGCTGCCGGAAGATCCGCACCAGCCGGCACCGGGGAATGATGATGCCCTGGCAGCCGGGGGGCATCACGGCCAGCAGCACGAGGAGAAGCGGGAGCCCGAGGAGCAGGAGTGGCTTCATGGTGGCCGAGTGTTGGAGCAGCCGCTCAGGGGCCCCCCTTTTATCCCAGCTCAGGGGCAGGGAGCCCAGGCCCCCGCCCAGCACACCCAGCTGGGAACAGGTCCAGGGGCAGCCGCCCAGGCATGTCTGTTCCCAGCAGCCACCTCCCACGTGGTAATTCAGATTGCATCAGGGACTTCTGGTTAAAGGCCACCTGGTCCCAAGGCCTCTGAAATCCACCAGCTTTGGCGGAGCCCTTTGAAATGTGGTGCCCCTCAGGAGGGTGTGGAGGAGGGTTTAGTGACCCTGATTTGGGAGCATTTGAGCCTCGGATGCCGGAGATATCGCCTGCCCCAAAAGAGCCGCTTTTCAAAAAGTTTCCATGCTGTTGTTTTTTGCTCAGAGCGAGAGAAAAGGAATGACTGACGTGCTGCAGACCAAAATGACCTTGGTGTGTTGAGTTTTAGCCAACGGAGTATGTGGCACCCACAAAATCTTCAGGGGACCCATACCGAGAAAGATATTAAAGAAAACGTCCCTTTGCTCTTTAACACTGCGGCTGCACCCGGGCCGGAAACAAGCTAGTGGGTTTCCACACGCGCTAGAAGCCGAATCATTACTTGGCTTGCTTTAAATTTGGTGTGGCTCACGGGGGATGCAGGACAGCATTGGAGATCCAAATCTGGGGTCATTGGACCCAGGGGTTCCTGAGTGACAGCCTCCTCTCCACCCTGAAGCCAGTTTCCATCTGCTGCCGGGTGCTGTTAAACTGAGAGGGCGTAATGACCGGGTGAATCACAGCCCTCATTGTGTTTGATAGCCATGAACTCACCCTTCAATTAACTTAAGGATAAGTTGAGTGCTAGGCTTTTTGGACTGACGCCTTGTCTTCACTTCAAAGGTAGGTGGATACAGCTACATGGGTGAGAGGTATGAAAAAATCCACTGCCCCCCAAACGATGTGGTGTAGCTGTGGCTAGGTTGACCGCTGTCTGCTTCCATTGACTAAGCCACCGCCACATGGGAAGGTGATTTCATCTTCCATCAGCACAGCCTGCGTCTACAGGGGGCTGGGGTTTGCTGAAGGGCAAATGGGAGAATATAAATATTCAAAATAGGGTCCTGAATTCAAGGGCGGGGTCTGTGAAGACAGGGCAGAAAAGAGCTGGAAATGTGCTCTGGAATTTGGGTACGGCTGGTTTCCCGTAGCAAGGTCAGCTGGCTTGTGATCTTTGTTTTCCATAAATTGTAGGTGCTGGTGATTGTGCCAATAGGCAGAGCCTAAGAGCTCTTGCCCTGTTTGTATCCATATATTTAGTTATTTTAATGAGAAAAGCTAAGAAAAGCCACTCTCTCTCTCTCTCTCTCTCTCTCTCTCTCTCTCTCTCTCTCATGTGTGTGACCAAACCAACAAGAATCAGCTACCAGAAAGAAGCTGTAGTAGCAATAAATTGCCTAAGGGTAAGGAATAATTTGCTACACCACTAATTCCTACCAACAGCGTGTCTTTCCCTGTTTGACAAGGTAGGAGAGCTGATGCCAAACCCCAATGTTAGCAGAGAGCCAGGGTTGATTGGGGGTCGGTCGTGCCCTTGTAGAACGGCTGAGTGGATCATAACGCAAATCTCTGAAATCTGGGAACTGCACAGTTAAGGCTGCCTTTGTCACCTTAACTCTGCCCTCTGTTGGCACAACCCCAGTATGCCCCATTAACATGCATGCCTTAAGTCTGCCAGCCCCACAGTGGTTGAAATGTACACGCTCCCCATCTCCTTTTACAACCTGTTTGCATTGCCTGGTTGCCAGCTGTTTGGATTTTGTTCAATTCCCTGTTCTGCAAGGGGACAACATACCTCCAAGCAACCTGTGTTAGTGTCGCCATGTACTACCAAGGTTTGGGAGGGGACTGGGGGCTAGTGGGTTAGAGTGGGGGCAAGGCCAGAGCCGGCTCTGTATGACCTTGGGTAAGTCTTTCCCTGGCTCTGTTTCTCCTCCTGTCTCTCCTGCAAAATGCGGAGATGAAATTTCATTTCCTTTTAAAGCCTTTTTGGACTGAAACCCAATCAGAACTGAGCTGATGCTCCCTGGATTGTTGATTCCCTCCCCTCCCCTCCCACCCCGCATCCCTGGCAATGGGGAGCCGCCCCATGCCACCCCCACACTGAGGTGGGGAGAGATTGGCACTGCTCATTTGGCAGGCAGAAGTGAGCAGGCTGGTCTTCTGCTCTGGATAACCAGCCAGGCCTGCCCAGTCAGATGGGAAAACTGTGATCTTGGAAGGTGAGAATGTCCCCTGCCCTCTTCTTCCATCACTCGGCTGCGTCTTCCTCCATCACCCGTGTGGCACAGCCGCCACTCATGCCAAGAAGAAAGGAGCTGATCGGGTAAATGGTGGTGCCCAGATGCCCCGATTGTCCCAGCAGATGCCAGAGAACAGCAAAAAACCCACCACAGTTCCTGCCTCACTGACATGGAGTGAGCCAGAGCTGAGCACGGGAGTGGGCCCACCAACCAGCCTTTTTCTGAACCATCTCAAAGCTCCCAGTCCATTTCTGATGATTTAAAGGAGAGTTTCGGGGTAGGGGGGAATCCAGAGTGCATCTGGCTCACTGTGCATCTGAGAGTCGGAGTGGGAGACTTTCCTGACTCTGCAGGCCACGCCCTGAAGCATGAGACTGGATTGGAAAAGGCTTCCTAGATTCAAAGGTTCCCTAGGCCACAGGGGACCCCCATGCCTACCCCACCCACGCCAGATTGTGGCACATGCCACAGCATCAACATCAAAGCCTGCCTTTTGGAGAGACAGCTCATTTCACTGCCGCCACGGCCGCCGGGAACCAGGGTGATCAGCCAATCTGGCCTCCACAGCCCAGAACCCTGTCCCCAAATAATTCCCTGGGCAGATCTTTAGGAAAACTTCCCAGGACGGCAGGAAAATGGTCCAGGCTGGAGAAGCCACTCCCCTCTTGGGCAATTGTTTGGTGGTTAATTCCCTTGGGGGCAGGGGGTTGAAAAATTTCCACCCTAAGTCCCTGGCTGAATTTATCCCACTTCAGACCTGCCTGACTCTGCAGGCCACGCCCCGAAGCATGAGACTGGATTGGAAAAGGCTTCCTAGATTCAAAGGTTCCCTAGGCCAGAGGGGACCCCCATGCCTACCCCACCCAAGCCAGATTGTGGCACATGCCACAGCATCAACATCAAACATTCCTTTCCAGTTTGCCCAAGGAGGCAGAGCGAGTGTCCCTCCCCACCCCCCACCACAAGGAGGAGCAACAATGGGCCGGCATGGGAATCGGCTGTAATATTTGTACGAATCACGTGCGTTCCTCAGTTTCCCCCCTGCCCCCTGTGGGCTGCACTGCCACCTAGGGGGGTGGGAGAGGGCGGTCAACTCCCTGCAGAAGCCAAGAGATGGAAGTGGGATGGGCCCCAGGGTGTCTCAGAGTCTAGGTCAATGAGTCTCTCCCTCTCAATCTCTGTGCTCAAGCCGGGTCAGGGAGGTGAATCTATGAACAGCTTCCCTTAGCTTGGGACAAACATCCTGGTAATGACCCCAAACTCCCACTGAAAGCCATCAGCTGCTCCTCCTCAGCCCCCAGTCCCGTCCCCAAGGGCCGCGGCTGCTAACGACTCCCAGAGCAGCAGGGAACCGTTACTAGTAACTAAGACACTGGGGATGGATCACAGCGGGAAGCAGGGGTGTAGCCCAGGGGAGGGCCTTGCTGCCTTCCCCAACTCCGTCTGCTCCCGCGAGACCCACGCCTGGTGCTTGAGCTGCCCGCTGCCCTCTTAGCTCAACACACCTTGGTCAAAAGTCCTTGATACAGAGCAAACTGAACCCCAAGACAGACACGTCCCTCACAGACCTGACAAACTCACTACACCAAAGCTGGCAGGAGGATGTTTAATCACCAAGAAGGAGGTGGGGCGGAACATGAGATTGTGACAAAGTGGGAATTTTGGTAATGGTTTTTGTAGGCTGCCCATGTGTGCCTCAGTTTCCCCCTTTTTGTGCGTTGCTACCCAGTGTGTCTGTGGGAGGGGACAGGATTGAGTTTGCTCTCAGGACAAGTGAAGACCCGGCGGCGTGTGTTTGCATCGCCCGGCTGTGTGGGTGGACTGAACCAAGCCATGACAGGGTCTGTTTACACGGCAAGGTTAGCCCAGGGTGAGTAGAACTGGAGAGAGCAGATGCTGAGTTTGTTAACCCAGGGCTTGAGCATCTACACTCATGGGTAAGTCCAGGAATTGTGGAACGTCGGGTCCCAATCTACAGCCACGTTGCATTATGCCAGCCTGCGTCCAACCACCCTTGATCCAGGTTTCCCAGCCCCCTCCCAAAACATGACCGTCTCCCAGACTCAATGAGCCAGAGGACAAAGGAAGTTGGGCTCATGGGATGCTTTTGGCGGACTCCCCAGTGGGGCCCTGTCTACATGGCAAAGTGATAATGCTTGAACCCTGGCTCCTGGCTTGACTCAACCCCCGTGGGATCCTGGGACAGTGGGGTCCCCTCAGTTTTCCAGCAGGTGATCCTTTTCACACTGCTTTGCTGTGCGAGACACCGCTCCTGGTCTGCTCACACGCAGCCTCCAATGTGTAAATCACGCCCCGGCTCGACTGTCAGCCACCCAGGAATAACCCTGCAGAGCGACACAGGCAAATTCCCAGCCCCCCAGCACTGTACGGCGTTCAACGCCCAGCATCCTCTTGGACAACATGAGCTTGTCCATAGCTGGTCATTTCATTAACAGAAAACGAGAGGCACAAGGAGTCCCCGGGACACTTCCATCCAAACCCACACAGGTGTCGCTAAAATAAGTACAGTTTCTTAGCTCCAGACCGACAGAGGTTAAATTGATTACAAGTGAAGAGGCATAAAAGTCAGAGTTGGTTACAAAGACATAAAAGGTAAAAATGCAAACTAATCCCTTCACTTAACAAGCGACGTGAACTTAAAGTGAAAGGGTCTATCTCTCTCTCTCATCACATGTTCTTTTGTGGGCTTAGCGGATGGATCTTTCAACCAGGATCACTCCTCAATCCAACATCTTTTAAGTCAATGCAGTGAGTAGAAATGAAGGGAGAGAGAATTTGTGGCCTCTGTTCCTCAGTTTTATCTTTTTCCTCTTTGACAATCATCCCCAGCCGAGGTTCAGCAGACAGGAACTTCCAGATGTTCTTTTGGCCAGGATATAACTTTGCTGCTCACACATTGCTTTCTGCCAAAGAATGGCCGCCTAACCAGGCGATGGTCCGTTTGATGCCTAGCCTAGGCATCAGTTTACATTTTGTCTTTGAGGAACTCGTCTGAGCCTGCTTTTCTAAACTTGGAACATGGCTCAGAAATGTCATACAGCGGAATCTTATAACTTTACATGCAATGTTGTTACACATATTTTAGGAGGCCACTAATGTTCAGCAGATTATTAGTTTTCAAATGATATTGTACAAGGCATACTTGGTACAAAATGTATCATAGTCTTGAAAAAAGGATGAATGCACTGAGGACGATTTGTGTGTAGACAGAAAGAGGTTAGGTTTGCCCTTGTCTTTGAGCCCCGGGCTTTCTCTGTAGTGCAGACATTCCCTAAGGAATTGGTTGAAATCGACCTGGACCAACAAGGCACCTAGATTATCACTATGTCTAAGATTTCCAAAGGGATCCGCACCTCCATCTGAAATTTTTGGGGGGTCTGCAAATGAAAAAAAGGTTATAGAACCACTGGGCTAGATAGCCAAGGTCTCCCCAGTCTGAGGACAGGGCTGGAAGCTGTGAGGCGGTGAAGCCGCGGGACCTGCCCTAAAGGAAGAGTGAGACCCCCTCCTTTGCAGTCCTGCACATGAAAGGGCTCCCCCCCTGAGAGACTGTTCCAAAGCTGGTCCTGGCGGGAAGCTCAGACCTTGTTAAGATGCATAAGCATGGTGAGATGTATTACAGGTTATACCTACAGCATCATGGATTTATATTGACAGTCGCATTCCTGACCATCTTGCCTAATAGCCATCACTGGATTTATCCTCCACCAACGTCTCTCGTTCTGTTTCGAGCCTGGTTCTTCTCTTGGCTTCCACAACATCCTCCAGCAGTGAGTTCCATGGGTTGACTGTGCATCCAAAGAGTCAAAACCACAGGGACAAGGGACACCGTGGCAGGAGCTAGTCCTGGCTATGAATAATGACAAAAGTTTGTGGTCATTATCATAGAGTGTCGGGAAAGGCTCTATTCCCTGAGGAAAACCCGTTGGCAAGCTAGCTTTCATGACTGTTTGGATCCTGGGTCTTGTGGACCCAGCCAACTGATGCTGAGCTGGCCAGGCTCACAAAAAACAGAATATGACTGTTTGCTCTTCGGGAGAAGGGGGAAACCAACCTTATTAGCTAGGGAAGTCACAGTATAGGCTAGCCTTACGTTGTGTGATTCTTGTTTTGTCTTGTAACTGTTCTCTCTCCTGGCTCATGGAAATCCTTGTTCTTTCTTAAATGAGCCATCTTTGGTTTTATTAGAAGTGCTCACGGGTGGTGCCCAGGAGCTGGGGGGTGGGGGAGATAAGGGAAAATGGGTAAACTGAGGCATGCTGCACCTTTTGGGGGGAGAGGAAGTGGAATTTCTGTGAGTTGCCTGTTTTCAGAGACTGGATAGCACAGGGGAGCGATTCAGAGGACTTGGAGACTGGCTGCCCTATGATGGTCTGTGGGGAGATCTACTAAGATGACAGGAGTCCCCCTGAGCCTGCCAGCTTTGGGGGCAGCTCAGCTGAGCATTAATGACTGTTTTCTCAGTCACTGTCTCCCAGGGGCTAATTAAGGCCAGCTCTGCTGCCCCCAGGGCCTGGTTTCTGGAGTTCATCTTTATGGATGGGTGGCCATTCCTCTGCAGATGTTGGGAGAAGGCAGGCGCCAGGTATCCTTGTCTGAGGTGAGGCTGCATATCGGGGATAGGGGGATGGCAGGGGAGAGTCTGGGATTTCAATGCAGGTTGGATGGGGGAGTGGGCCTGGGAGCTGGGGGGCAGGGCCTGGGACAGATGGGGGAGCAGGACAGAAGAGGAAAAAAAAACCCATGTCCTGTGCATCCATCTGTCCTTTCTTCCCCTGGTATCTAGGCTCTGAACAGAAAGATGTTCCCCACTCAGATTTGCCTCAGGCAGTCCCTCACCCAGCCCCGGCCCCTCCATCTCCACCCTCTTGCGTCACCCTGTCTAGCCAAGTGCTTTGACGATTCCGGGGGAAGGACCCCATGTGCTGGTGGGTCCCTCCTCAGCAGACCCTTGCTTGCCAAATGGAACTCTGTCTCCAATCTTCATCTTTCCCCTTGCACGAGGAGATGGGGGCTCTCAGGACACCTTCAGCATGAGCATCGATTTCCTGGGAAGACCGCGTCTCCACGTAGTGACCAGCTCAAACCAAGAGCTCAGAGGGGGGAACGTGTTTCATACGCAGACCCCTGAGAAAGAGCCGTGAAAAATTGGAGCCTTTTCATCAAACCTTTCCCAGGCTTTTCATGGACAGAAGGGGCCATTTCCCACAATACTCTTGGGTGACTGTATTGAAGTCAGTTGAATTCTCTTTGGGGTCCTTTGCATTCATTGGAAAGGTTCTGCATTATTAGGGACCGGGATGACATGACACTTTTCTAAGGGGGCAGGTGGGATGGGACATGGTATAGCCGGAGGCTGAAGCTAGACAAAATTGACCTGTAAACAAAAGCGTAAATTTATAACCATGAGTGTATTTAACAATGGGCACCATCTACTGATGGGCCCTGTGGATTCACCACCCCTGACAATTTTTAAGCCGAGATGGGATGTTTTTTTAAAAGATCCAAGCTAGAAATTAAATCAAGGAAGATCTCTAGAGGTGGCTGTCAGCCTTTCCAGACGAATGGACCCCTTTCAGGAGTCTAATTGGTCTTGCCTCCCGCCAAGTTTCCCCTCACTTAAAAACGACTTGCTTCTGAAATCAGACGTAAAAATACAGGCGTGTCAGCGGCCACTATGGTGACAAATTGTTGACATTCTCATTTTTACCATCTAATTATCAAGTATACCCACTGAAATATAAATCCTGTAATTGCATTTCAGTGTATAGCGCTGAGAGCAGCATAAACAAGTAACTATCTGTATAAAATTTTAGTTCGGACAGAGTTCCCTGGTGCCTTTTCTGTAGCCTGTTGTAAAATTAGGCAAAGATCTAGATGAGCTGCTGCACCCCCCTGGAAGACCTTAGTGTACTCCCGGGGTGCATGTCCCCCTGGCTGCGAATCACTGTGCTAGAGGTGGTCACGAACCCACCCGTCTATGCATCAGTGAGAAAACACTTCAAAAGCCCAGAGGAAGCGATGCGTCAAATAAGAACAGAAATGTGGCCAAGCAGTGTCAAGAGGCTTGCATGGGGGATGTCATAGACTCATAGCCTTTAAGGTCAGAAGGGACCATTATGATCATCTAGTCTGACCTCCTGAACAATGCAGGCCACACAATCTCACCCATCCACTTCTATAACAAACCCCTAACCTATGTCTCAAATTGTGGTTTGAAGACCGCAAGCTGCAGAGAATCCTCCAGCAAGTGACCCATGCCCCATGCTGCAGAGGAAGGTGAAAAACCTCCAGGGCCTCTGCCAGTCTTGCCCTGGAGGAAAATTCCTTCCCGACCCCAAATATGGCAATCAGTTAAACCCTGAGCATGTGGGCAAGACACACCAGCCAGCACCCAGGAAAGAATTCTCTGTAGTAACTCAGATCCCACCCCATCTAACATCCCATCACAGACCACTGGGCATACCTACCTGCTGATAATCAAAGATCAACTGCCAAATTAATTGCCAAAATTAGGCTATCTCATCATACCATCCCTTCCATGAACTTATCAAGCTTAGTCTTAAAGCCAGATATGTCTTTTGCCCCCATTACTCCCCTTGGAAGGCTGTTCCAGAACTTCACTCCTCTAATGGTTAGAAATCTTCATCTAAGAAGACATAAATTTCAGTTATGCATAAAACCCACCACAGCCTTTTGAAGCTATGCCCTGAAGCTACACCCTTCTGATAGGTTGGTGGTCATGGTCTGTTATGAACTTGCTAAGTGTAAAGGACAGACCCCAACCAGGGCCCTGGGGTGATCTCTGGGAAGCTTCTTAGCCATGTGTGTTGTTGTTTTAAGGTGTTTTCTCTGTCCTGCTTTCACCTTATGACTCGAATCACAGAAATGTAGGACTGGAAGAGCCCTCAATCTATCCACTCTCTTGAGACAGGACTAAATATTATCTAGACCATCCCCGACAGGGGGTTGACTAACCTGTTATTCAAAGCATCCCAAGGCAGAGATTCCACCAAATGCCCTGGGTCATTTCTCCCAGGGCTTCACTAGCCTGTTAGAAAGTGTCTCGTAACATCTAACCTAAACCTCCCTTGCTGCAATTTAATAAAGGGGTGTGCTTCATTAGAGCTGCATGCTCATTTATACATGTGGGCAAATCTGCAGTTAATAGCCCCTGGAAAGAAAGACAAATACCTGAAAATCCAAAGATTTTTTTTTCACGATTTTAGCCTAAAATGTTAGGGTTTTGCTGGCCCCAAACTGAGAAAAACTTTGGGCTTTTTCAAGGGAAAGCTGGGAATTTTCCATAAAGGTGGGACATTTCCCATTTTATTGAAAAAAATTAATAGTTTTCTACCTACTGAGGGGAAGGGGAAATCCATCTGCTGGGAAATTTCTGACTTGTGCAGGTGTAAATATTTTGAGGGAAAGGTTGGGTTGAAGGAGACAAAATCAGAGCCTTTTGCTGGCCATCAAAGATATATCATGAATGATGGTGCTTGGGTGTGAGTTGAAAATGGGGGATCCGGTGTAGAAATGGCCAGACTGGGTCAGAATAATCCCCTTTTCACACAGAATCCATCCCCGACCCGGGCCAATCTCGCAAGCTGTGTCAGCAGGTATAATAAAAACCTGCAGAAGAAGGTGGGGACCTGCACACACAACTCGTGTGAAATTCCCTTTTGTCTTTTGAATTTCTCACTGTAAGTTCATTGGGCTGTCTCCTTGTTCCTGTGCCATGTGACAGGGAGGGCAGAACCCCCCAGGCTCTTTTCTCTGTTCCATTTTCATTGTGTCATGCTCCCCCTTATGCTTTACACAACCCTAATCTTTCTCATTGTGACGTTATTGATATAAACTGGGACCATATAGAACATGGGTTGCAACCAAGGTCCAGTAGTGGCACCAAATCCTATGGAATTGATTCCATTTAACCAATTCTAGCTCTCATCTCTATCTTTTTCCTTTATGAATAAACCTTTAGATTTTAGATTCTAAAGGACTGGCAACAGTGTGATTTGTGGGTAAGATCTGATGTGTATATTGACCTGGGTCTGGGGCTTGGTCCTTTGGAATCGAGAGAACCTTTTTCTTTTACTGGGGTGTTGGTTTTCATAACCATTCATCCCCAGGACGGGTGGCACTGGTGGTGATACGGGGAGACTGGAGTGTCTAAGGAAATTGCTTGTGTGACTTGTGGTTAGCCAGTGGGGTGAAACTGAAGTCCTTTTTGTCTGGCTGGTTTGGTTTGCCTTAGAGGTGGAAAACCCCCAGCCTTGGGCTGTGACTGCCCTGTTTGAGCAATTGGTCCTGAACTGGCACTCTCAGTTGGGTCCCGCCAGAACCGCATCGTCACACTCGTCTCTCTTCACAGGAGAGTTTTCCTAGAGCTTGACCTGTCCCCAAGCCCCTGGTCATTCTGCATTTCCCGTGTGGTGCTGGGAGGGATCCAGGGATGCAGGCAGGATCCAGATGCAGGCAAAGGGCTGTGAGAGTGTTTCCAAACTGGTACCAAGTCCCCTCTTCGCCGGCTCTTCGATGAAATAAGAGACTGAGCACCTGTCAGGTAGGTTTTCTGGGCATCCTGTGTAGCAGCTATGCATGCTTGGAAATATGCAGTGGTGTGCTCGGCATGATGTGCCTCTCATTAACTTTACCCCGAATCTTGTGGTGTCTAGGGCTTTCCTACAGGCCCCCTCCTGACTCATGGACTCAAGTCCAGGCTATCACGGCTGCCATGTCTAGCTTCAACTACCAGCCACTGGATGGGGTTAGACTGTTCTCTACAAGATCAAAAAGCCCATTATTCAAATGATTGTTCCCTGTGGTGGTACTTCTAGACTGGGATCGAGTCACCCTTTAACCTTCTCTTTGTGTAGCTAAAGAGCTCGACTTCCTTGCATCTCTCACTGTCAGGCAGGTTTTCCAATCCATTAATCATTTCCGGGGCTCTTCTCTGAACCCTTTCCAACTGACCAACCTCCTTCTTGAATTCTGGGGCCCGCTAACACCAGTTAAGCTGTTTTCCAAGTGGAAGGTTATTTCAGAACCTCCCTCCTGTCTCTCCTTGGACTCTATGAATCCCCTTTTCACCCCTTCATGGGCATTGCAGAGAACAGAATTACTTGCATTTCCCTCAGCATGCCTGTAACACTTGGAGCTCGGTATTATAACAATGACTAGAATGCAATCTCATGCTTCAGGGCTTCAGTTGGTCATCTGAAGTGGTCAGGAAGTTATTCCCCTCCTCCAGTGTAGTCTAGATGAAATTACTATAAAGTGGATGTACAACTGGCCAAAAGACTATCCTCAAAGAATAGTTTTCATGGTTCTCAGTCAAACTGGGAAGATATATCTAGCGGGGTCCTGCAGGGGTCAGTCCAGGGTCTGGGACTAGTCAATATTTTCATTAGTGACTTGGATAATGGAGTGGAGGGTGCACTTATGAAATGTACAGCTGATTCCAAGCTCGGAGGGGTTGCAAGCACTTTGGAGGCCAGGATGCGAATTCAAAGCCACCTCAACAAATCAGAGAATTGGTCTGAATTCAACAAGCTGTCACTGAAAAAATGACAAGTGTAAAGTACTTCACTGAGGGGGCGGGGAAAGTCGAAGGTGAGTCAATAAAGTGAAACGGCTGTGAAAAAAGCCTAATATTCTGGGGCGTGTTAATAGGAGTGTTGTATATCAGACATAGGATGTAACTGTCCAGCCTTACTTGGCACTGGTGAGGTCTCAGGTGGAGTACTGTGTCCAGTTCTGGGCACCACACTTCCAGACAGATGTGGTCAAACTGGAGAGAGTCCAGAGGAGAGCAACAGGAATGAGGAAAAGTTTAGAAAATTGACCTAGGAGAGAAGGTTAAAAACACAGGGCATGTTTAGTCCTGAGAAAAGAAGAATCGTTTTTGCATTTGTTACGGGTTGTTATAATGAGGACGGGACTCCATTGTTCTCCATGTCCACATAATCTGCAGCAAGGGAGGTTTAGGTTAGAGGTTAGGAAAAAGTCCCCACCCTGGCCCCATCTCTTCCCTGCCTCTTCCCATAAGTGCACCACATTCCCGCTCCTCCTCCTTCCCTCCCACAGCTTTTTATGCTGCGAAACAGCTGTTTTGCAGCGGCAAGCGCTGGGAGGAGAAGCAGGGATGGCACACTCAGGAGAGGAGGTGGAGGTGAGCTGTGGCTGGGGAGCTGCCGGTGGGTGCAGAGCACCCTCCAATTTTTCCCTGTGGGTGCTCCAGCCCCAGAGCACCCACAGAGTTGGCGCCTATGTCTGTAGTGATCAACGGCCACTTCCACCAAAAATCCTGCCACATTCAGGTTGCTTCCAGTCCCCAAAGACAATGCCCGTAACCACCCTGGAATAAAGGTTTATTAACTAGGAAAAAGAAAGAAGAGAGTCGTTCACAGGTTAAAGTGAGCAAATACATACACATCAATGAGTTGTCATTGAAATCCTGTGACTGACCGACTTGTAGAGAGATCTGTCCCTTCAAAATGACTTTGTTTTATTTCCTTCATTCCGCTTCTGAGACCCCAGGATGAACCTTCTTGCACATAGCATTTCAAAGGTGTGACAGGGCCATTAACCAGTCCATTGCATTACAATGATCCTTGGTGGCCCATCTGATCTGGATAATCCTTCTGGATGGGGGGGGGAGGGTTCCCAAGTTCAGAGCAAACATTTTCTATAAAGCAAAACATACATATTTTCTTATAGCTTGGAATACCAACATTGTAAGTGAGATTAATGCCAGCAGCAATTTACAAGCGTTACATAGAGTTGAAACGCCAAATACATTCTTATGAGACTACTCCTTGTTTTGAGCTAAACTACCATACAGGTGAATTGCTTTGGCCTCCAGTATGAGTTTGTTAGTTCTTAGCTTTCTCCTGCTGTCTTGGCAAGGGCAGGCGCTTGGTTTGCCAGTGTCATGGTGCATCAGTCTGGTAGACAAAGGAACACTGAGTGCCAGTGTCTGGAAGTCAAAGCTAGACAAATTCAAATAAGACATAAGGTGTAAATTTTTAAAAGTGAGGGTCAGTAAACATGAGCAGAAATTAGTGAGGGTTGGGTTGGAATCTCCAACATGGAACAACTTTAAAACAAGATCGAGCTGTTAAACCATTATCCAAAGAGGGCTGGCACAATTCGTCAGCACATTAAATCACTGGTGACTCCCTTCTCCTCCCCACTCAGATTCCAGTGAGGTCCCTTGCCATGGACGACACCAACTGGACGTCCATCTCTGAGTTCGTGCTTCTGGGTCTGTCCGAACGTCAGGACCTGCAGCCACTGATCTTCGCAGGGCTCCTGACCACATATCTGGTGAACCTAGCGGGCAACTCTCTGCTGCTTGGGGCAGTGTGGGCTGACCCCCAGCTCCGCAGCCCCATGTACTTCCTCCTCAGCCAGCTGGCTGTGGTGGATGTGAGCTTCGCCTCCATCACCCTGCCCCAGGCCCTGGTGCACGTCCTGACCCAGCACCGGGCTGTCCCCTTTGCCAGCTGCATGGCCCAGCTCTTCATCTTCATGGCTGTGGGCAACATGGAGGGCTACCTGCTGGCCGCCATGGCCTATGACCGTTATGTGGCCATCTGCAACCCGCTGCATTATGCCACCATGGTGACACGGCCCCTGTGCCTCAAGATGGCCGCCATCTCCTGGGCCGTGGTGATCCCCCACTCCCTGCTGCACACAGTCATGGCCGCTCGGCTGCGCTACTGCAGCCGCCGCTTGCAGCACTTCTTCTGCGATCTGCCGCCCCTGCTGCACCTTTCCTGCACCCGGCCCTTCTACAACGAGTTGGCTGCCTTCACCGAAGGTGTCCTGGTGGTGCTGGCCCCTTTTGTCTTCATCCTGGCCTCCTATGCCTGCATCGGGGTCACTGTGGGCCGCCTGCGCTCCGCCCACGGCCTGCGCAAGGCCCTCTCCACCTGCGGCTCTCACCTGACAGTGGTGATTCTCTTTTATGGCACTGTGGCCTGGCTCTATTTCCGCCCAGCCTCCAGCTATTCCCAGGAGCGTGACCGGCAGGTGGCCATCTTCTACACAGCAGTGGCGCCCGCCCTGAACCCCCTCATCTACAGCCTGAGGAACAAGGATGTGGCAGTGGCCCTGAGGAGGGCAAGGAGGAAGGTCCTGGCTCAGGGTGCGTGAGACCAGCATGCGGCTCCATCACTGCACTGGATATGAACTTTTCAACCAAGATGTCTCCAGGGAACCTTTCCCCCTTAGATCCACCAGGATACCTGGGTTCTTTTCTCCTCAGGCATGAGGCTGGTGGAACTAACACATATGCAGGGTCTCACACACACACACACACACACACACACACACACACACACACACACACACACACACACACACACACACACACACACACACACACACACCAAGTCTTTCCATAGAAAAAGGGGTAAATTAAGGGATGTTCTCAAGGGCATGGCCAGACTGGATCAGCCACAAGGCCTGTTGTATTAATTTAGTTAGTATAAATGGGCCCAACAAGTCAAAATTGTGAACATAAGTGTGGCCATATTGGGTCAGACCAAAGGTCGATCTATCTCAGTGTCCTGTCTGCTAACAGTGGCCGATGCCGGGTGCCCCAGAGGGAATGAACAGAGCAGGAATCATCGTGTCCATCTCTTGTTGCCTGTTCCCAACTTCTGACAAACAGAGGCTAGGGACACCATCCCTGCCCATCCCGGCTAATAGCCATTGATGAACCTATCTTTCATGAACTTATCTAGTTCTTCTTTTAACCCTGTTATAGTCTTGACCTTCACAACATAGTGTGGCAAGGAGTTCCACAGGCTGACTGTGTGTTATGTGAAAAAAATACTTCCTTTTGTTTGTTTTAAACCTGCTGCCTACTCATTTAATCGGGTGACTCTTAGTTGTTGTGTTATGAGGAGTAAATAACACTTCCTTATTTACTTTCTCCACACTGGTCATGATTTTATAGACCTCTCTCATATCCCCCCTTAGTGGTCTCTTTTCCAAGCTGAAAAATCCCAGTCTTCTTCATCTGTCCTCATGTGGAAGCTGTTCCATGTCCCTAACCACGTTTGTTGCCCTTTTCTGAATCTTTTCCAGGGCAATCTATCTTCTTTGAGATGGGGCGACCAGATCTGCACACAGTTTTCAAGGTGCAGGCATACCATGTATTTATATAGGGGCACTATGATATTTTCTGTCTTATTATCTGTCCCTTTCCTAATGACTCCCAAGACTCTGCTTTTTGGACTGTTGCTGCACATCGAGAGGAGATGGGAATTATCTGGGGGCCATTCTCTGGCCTGGTCAGAGTAGATGATGACAGTGGCCTGAGAATCCATGAAAAAGCCACAGCCCCTGGGAAGAAATCATGCCTAGGACCTTTGGCTAGAACTGCAGGATCTGGTACAACCTCATAAAGTCCTGCTGGTGGCTTAGCCACTGGGCAAGAAGCCGTGACAGAGGCGCCTTGGTGAAGGGTCCCCAGGTCTTTGCAACTCAATCCAGACAAACTCACTCCACCAAACACCCATCTTATGGGATCTTTAGCCATAAAGAGGAGCCTGTGAGGTATCCACAGAAAGCTTGTGACTTATCACGACTGTGAGATGTGTGTCTGGGTAATATTTAAGTAATAAAGCAACTCTATTGAAAGTCCACTTGTGACTGATTGCCCCTCTTTGGCATGCCACCTGTTGTACTGGGATACCTCTGAGTCCACCTGTTCCACCAGCCTGGTCTCCGTTTACCTTCTCTTGCTGAGCTCCGCAAGCCTCTTCCAGCCACGCACACAGACAGGCCATGCCCAGCTGCAGAAAGACACAGACTCTCAGATCAGCTCTGGGAAGACTTAGCTCTTTGCCCCTTCCAGTTCCTAACTGCACAAACTAGGTTATGGTATAAACAAGAAAGAAGTTTGTGAACTACAAAAGGTAGATTTTCAGTGGTTATAAGAGATAGCAAATGGAACAAAGCAGATCCCTTTAGTAAACAAACAAAACACGCAAACTAAACATATCACACTAAAGAGAGAAACTATACATTAGCAAATTCTCACCCCAAGTGATAAACGGGCAGGCAAATTCTTAAGGCACAACCTGGCTAAGCTTTGCAGCGTGCATTTCCCAGGTTTTCATACTCAGGATAGGCATCTCTCTTGCCTGGGACTGTCACTTCTCATAGTTCAGTCTTTGTGCCTCAGGTGTTTCCAGGTGTGTTGTTGCAGGAAGAATGAAGTTCTCTCCCTTCTCCCCCAATATCATTGTCCCCCCTTTATCTCTTTTTTCCCCTTGCTGGAAAGCTCTTTTGCTGTAGGGTGACCAGATGTCCCGATTTTATAGGGACAGTGCTGATTTTTGGGTCTTTTTCTCATATAGATTCCTATTACCCCCCACCCCCTGTCCTGATTTTTCACACTTGCTGTCTGGTCCCCCTATTTTGCTGTGACCTGAGTCAAACAGTTCCCACTGTGTAGAGCTATCTCTGAAAGGTTTCTACTGAACACAGCTCTTGGGGTAAGCCTAGTGCTTGTGTAACACATCCGTAGCCAACCTCCATAACTTCCCATACAATGCTAACACATCCAATCCAATGAGACACGGATGTCTCCCAGATCCAGATTTTTAGAATGATACCTCACAAGACCTATCATGTACAAAACATCTCCTAATGACGTGACAGCGGTGAATATTGGGGTGTCAAGGTGTCACCCCACTTTATGGACTGTGTGTGAAAATGAGTCCTGGGGTTCATGCGTCCGGGTGACAGCCCGTTTAAGCAGGAGAGAGTTGTCATGCTTTTCCTGGATGGCTGAGGGGGCATAATGCAAGTTGTCTAGCCTTGCTCCATCACTACCCTATCAAGCGGAAACCATCGGAAGGTCCATCCCTAGTGGGGTGCGGGGCCCAGGACAACCCCCCCCCCGTCCCAGGCCCTGCCCCCACGCCACTCCTTCCCCCAAGCCTCCGCCTCACATCTTCCCGCCCCTGCCACACCCTGCCACCATTCCACCCCTTCACTCCCTTTCCTAAGAGACGCTGGGAGTGGAGCAGGGTGGTCACTCTGCCACCCTAGCCCCGCATACCCCTGAAGCTTGGGACCCCCCAAAATGCTGGGTACGGAGCAACCACCCTGAACTGTCCTATGGATGGGGTGGCTCTGACCATCAGAGACTGCTGCAAACAATTGAAACCATCAAAAGTACCAGTACAACGGGTGGGCGCTCGCCCTGGCTATAGATCGAGACAAGACTGTTTTCGGGATGACCCGTGTGGGGAAAGGCATTCATTTAGCACAGCCCCTGGGAAAAGTGGGAGTTTTCATGAAGGTTTGGATCCTGGTTCTTTGTAAAGCCAGGCCGCCCTGCAACAGACTGAATCTTTTTGCAGGGTAGGGGGAACCTACCTGCTAAGTACAAGCAAGACATTCTCTGGGTAGAAGCATGGAGAGGTAGCCAGGGGGGTTCCCCAAGGTACGTCACAGATGCTAAGTGCGACAGCTCAGACTGTGCCAGCCCCCGGTGAGTCTGACCCAAGGCCACATGTGTCTGGACCAGATGTGAACATCTAGGGTGAAGGATTCATAAGCCAAGGCAGGGTCTGCCGTGAAGCACTCGGAGAGGGATCCCACTTCTCCCACCACACTCAGAAGCAATTTGCAGTGTGTAACAGCATTTCTGTTGAGCTTATGGACAAGGCTGTGGATATATATTAGGGCTGTCGATTAATTGCAGTTAACTCATGCGATTAACTAAAAACATATTAATCGCGATTACAAAAATGAATTGTAAATAATTACAGTTTTATTTGCACTGTTAAACAATAGAATACCAATTGAAATGTATTAAATATTTTTGGATATTTTTCTACATTTTCAAATATATTGATTACAATTACAACACAGAATACAAAGTGCGCAGTGCTCACTTTATATTATTTCATTACAAATATTTGCACTGTAAAAATGACAACAGAAATAGTATCTTTCAATTCATCTGATACAAGCACTGCAGTGCAATCTCTTTATCATGACTGTGTAACTTAAAAATGTAGATTTTTTTTGTTACTTAACTACACTCAGACACTAAACCATGTAAAACTTTAGAGCCTACAAGGCCACTCAGTCCTACTTCTCGTTCAGCCAATCGCTCAGACAAATCAGTTTATTTACATTTATGGGAGATAATGTCACCTGATTCTTATTTACAATGTCACCTGAAGATGAGACCAGGCATTCACATGGCACTTTTGTAGCCGACATTGCAAGATATTTACATGCCAGATATGCTGAACATTGGTATATCCCTTCATGCTTTGACCACCATGCCAGAGGATATGTTTCCATGCTGATGATGCTTGTTAAAAAAATAATGCATTTATTAAATTTGTGACCGAACTCCTTGGGGGAGAATTGCATGTCCCCTGCTCGGTTTTACCCGCATTCTGCCATCTATTTCATGTTATAGCTGTCTCGGATGATGACCCATCACATGTTGTTCATTTTAAGAATATTTTTCACTGTAGATCGACAAAATGCAAAGAAGGTACCAATGTGAGATTTCTAAAGATAGCTACAGCACTCAATCCAAGATCACGGCTAGCAAGCGTTATCTTTTTGAGCCGCAATGTCGATGGTCACGAAGCGATGATTCGCCAACCTCTCCCGTAATTTCCTGCAACTTAAATAACAAGATTAAAAAATTTTAAATGCTTCGACCGCATCCTTTTGCAGCAGTATGAAAACATAACTGGGCTTAGACGCTTTTTAACTAAATGCCGATGTTTTTGTATAGGCAGCAATATGACTGTAATGAGTGGCTATTTCTGGGGGAGAGCGAATGGGATAAGTGGGCCTTTTCCCTCTAGGGAGCACCGACTCTAATTTGGCATCAGGGCAGTGCACTAGCCGGCTCTGGTGGGCAAGGAATGAGACACGGGCCTTCCCTGTACTGGGGGCACCAGCTCCCATCCAGTTCAAAATTCAACAGCCACTCCTGGACCTCGTGTGCCAGTGGCCCCATCCTGTCTCCATACTTCAAAGCCCCTTAAATGCTCAGCCCTCAGTAGGGGGGCTCTGGATGGGACACAGCCCAGCTGCACCTTCTCCTAACCCTTTGAAATCATCTGGTCTCCTCCACCTGTCTTTTGGACACAGGGATGTGGGGTGTCATGGGCATCCCAACTCTGTGCACCATAATTGGGAGGTGCTTATCGACTCCAAGCATCTCGCAGAGCTCTGGGCTTGCACCCGGGGGAGAATCTCCGAACTCCGTCCCCTGGACAATGCCCTGCTGGGAGACATCGTGGGACAAACGTCCTGTTGTTTACCACAAACTTCCACGTCAGCCCGTCAGCCGCTCCACCTCCACCCCCAGCTGGTGGGGGCTGCAGGGTGCAGAATTCATAGGGGGCTGATGGGGCCTGGATTGTGTGGGGGCTTGGAACAGCAGAATTGTTGGGGGGCACAACTGATGGGATGCTGGAGGGGGCAGAATTGTGGGGGGCAGGTTTGAGTTTGGGACTGAAAAGCAGAGCAAATTTCTGGGCAGGAGGATGGGCTGCTGTGGGGGTGACGGGAGCCCCCCGCTTCTGTGCTTACTGCTTTCAGCACCAGGACATTCCCTTTAGGGTGCCCAGGGACATAAGCTGCTGCATCTCCCCTCTGCCTCTGTGAGAGCAAGTGTGGCTGGAAATCAGTTCCCTGCCGCGCCCCCCCCCCAGACACCGCTCCCGGCCAAGAGGTGCAGAGAGAACTCAGGAGTCCTGGTTCCCAGTCCCCCCACCCCCCCCCCCCGCTCTAACCCACGAGCCCCCAGAGCTGGGGATAGAACCCGGGAGTCCTCATTCCCCGATCTCCTCCTGGGCTAACCACTAGGTATTATCCCCACACACACATGCACAAGGCAATGGGGCCCCTTCCAAGACTAGAGAATTCACACCCTAAGGTGAAAGCCCAGCTCCGGGAGGGGAGTGGGGTCTAGTGGTCAGAGCAGGGAGGCTGGGAGCCAGGACTCCTAGATTCTCTCACCAGCTCCGGGAGGGGAGAGGGGTTTAGTGGTTAGAGCAGGGGGGAGCTGGGAGCCAGGAGCCAGGGTTCTGTCCCCGGTTCTGGAAGCGGAGTGAGGTCTCAAAAAGCACAGGTGCCCAGCCTTGGAAGCACATGGGATGGTGTCTCCCTCACACCACACTGGGTGCAAAGGGCCAAGCCCTCGGTGCCACCCAGGGGCTGGCCTCTCTTGGCAGCAGGGCAGAAGATCCAAGGCTGGTTCTGCTCTAACGTGGGTTACTGGGAGCACTGGGGGGAAAGGGGGGAGCTTCCTGTGGCCAAGCAGCCTCCCCACCCCACCCCCTGCTGCACACCTGGGACTTCCTGTGCAATTAGCCGCTTACGTCTGAATCCGTGCTGGCAGGAAAGGGGGGTGATGAGCTCCCAGCCCCTCTGTCTGTGGGGCCCGGCTGGCACGGTGGGGATTGGTTCAGGCAGGAGCCCTGGGAGTCAGTGCCAGGGGAGGACTCGTGGATGCCAGAGAAAGGGGCCATAAAAGCCCCGGCGCCGCCCGGGTGGAAAGCAGCAGGCACCAGCACCGACAGAGACACAGACCCTGCCGCTGCCCAGGTAGGGCGGGTGCCATGGGGCAGGGACCGGACATGGGGCCTTTCCTGGGTAGGGACACCCCCTCTGCACTGACCCCCATCACCTCCTCGCTGGCTGACACCATCTCTGGTCAGGCGCCTGTCCAGCCACAGTCAGTGGGAGCCAGGACGCCTGGGTTCTCTCCCTGGCACTGGGAGGTGAGTGGGGTCTGGTGATTAGAGTGGGGAGGGCTGGGAGCCAGGACTCCTGGGTTCTCAATGGTGAATCACTCCACGCTCAGTCCCTCGATCTCTCAGCAGGCGGCAATTTTCCTTCATTCTCTGTCTACTCCCTGCCCTGCTTGGGGGATGAATGCCCTTAGCGATTACTCCCCCCCCCCTCAGTACCTCTCAGCCTCGGCCTCCCTGTGTTAGTCCTTCTCTCCTCTGCCAGGCCTGGGGCTCTTCTCTGAACCCCTCTCCCCCGGCCTTGTGGGTCCAGTTCAGTCTGGGATGGAGGGATCAGTGTTTAGGGCAGGAGGGGGGGCTGCCCAAAGCTGTCTGGACCACCCCCTCTCTCCTCTACTCTGACTGTGCATCCCTGATCACACCTGGGCTTGGGGCTCCCAGTCACCAACCCCGTCCCGTCCAAGAGCCAGGCTGGGGACTAGGTCCCTCCACACTTTAGGGGGGATGTGTATTATGGTACCACTAGGAGGCTGCAGATGACTCGGGGGTGGGGGCAGGTGTTGCGCTAAGCGCTGTTCAGATCAGGGCTCCGTCATGCCGGGCGCTGCCCAGACCCCGACCAAGATCAGGGCCCCCTGTTGTGCCGGGCGCTGCCCAGACCCCGACTGAGATCATGGCCCCCTGGTGTGCCGGGCGCTGCCCAGACCCTGACCAAGATCAGGGCCCTCTGGTGTGCCGGGCGCTGCCCAGACCCCGACCAAGATCACGGCCCCCTGGTGTGCCGGGCGCTGCCCAGACCCCGACCAAGATCACGGCCCCCTGTTGTTCCAGGTGCTGCCCAGACCCCAACCAAGGTCACGGCCCCCTGTTGTTCCAGGTGCTGCCCAGACCCCAACCAAGATCAGGGCCCCCTGTTGTTCCAGGTGCTGCCCAGACCCCAACCAAGGTCACGGCCCCCTGTTGTTCCAGGTGCTGCCCAGACCCCAACCAAGATGCGGGCCCCCTGTTGTGCCAGGCGCTGCCCAGACCCCGACCAAGATCAAGGCCCCCTGGTGTGCCAGGCGCTGCCTAGACCCCGACCAAGATCACGGCCCACTGTTGTGCCAGGCGCTGCCTAGACCCCAACCAAGATCAGGGCCCTCTGGTGTGCTGGGCACTGCCTACACCCCGACCAAGATCAGGGCCCCCTGTTGTTCCAGGTGCTGCCCAGACCCCAACCAAGATGCGGGCCCCCTGTTGTTCCGGGTGCTGCCCAGACCCTGACCAAGATCAGGGCCCCCTGTGTGCCGTGCGCTGCCCAGACCCCGACCAAGATCAAGGCCCCCTGATGTGCCGGGCGCTGCCTAGACCCCGACCAAGATCACGGCCCCCTGTTGTGCCGGGCGCTGCACAGACCCGACCAAGATGTGGGCCCCCTGTTGTGCCGGGCACTGCCCAGACCCCAACCAAGATCAGGGCTCCCTGTTGTGCCGGGCGCTGCCCATACCCCGACCAAGATCACGGCCCCCTGTTGTGCTGGGCACTGCCCAGACCCCAACCAAGATGCGGGCCCCCTGTTGTTCCAGGTGCTGCCCAGACCCCGACTGAGATCAGGGCCCCTTGTTGTGCCGGGCACTGCCCAGACCCTGACCAAGATCAGGGCCCCCTGTTGTTCTGGGTGCTGCCCAGACCCCAACTGAGATTAGGGTCCCGTGTTGTGCCTGGCGCTGAACAGACCCCGACCGAGATCAGGGCCCTCTGTTGTGCCGGACGCTGCGCAGACCTCGACTGAGATCAGGGCTCCATCATGCCAGGTGCTGCCCAGTTCCCGACCGAGATCAGGGCCCCCTGTTGTGCCGGGCACTGCCCAGACCCCAACCAAGATCAGGGCTCCCTGTTGTTCCAGGTGCTGCCCAGACCCCGACTGAGATCAGGGCCCCTTGTTGTGCTGGGCACTGCCCAGACCCTGACCAAGATCAGGGCCCCCTGTTGTTCTGGGTGCTGCCCAGACCCCAACTGAGATCAGGGTCCCGTGTTGTGCCGGGCGCTGAACAGACCCCGACCGAGATCAGGGCCCTCTGTTGTGCCGGATGCTGCGCAGACCTCGACTGAGATCAGGGCTCCATCATGCCAGGTGCTGCCCAGTTCCCGACCGAGATCAGGGCCCCCTGTTGTGCCAGGTGCTGTCCAGACCCTGACCGAGATCAGGGCCCCGTCTTTCCAGACGCTGCCCAGACACACAAGGAGAGACTGGCTCTGCCCTCGAGAGCTCCCAGTTTGAATGCACCAGCGGAAGCAGAGCCCTAGAGCTGGGCAGTAACTTGCCCAGCATAACCCAGCTGGTCAGTAACGGAGCTGCGAAGAGAACCCAGGAGTCCCGAGTGCCCGTCCTGCTGTCTGCCCACATCACATTGCCAAGCTGCCGCCGGGTCCCTCTAGCTCATCTCCCTGCTCCAGGCTTCGCTCCCCCACCAGCTCAGTAGCTCCTGCAGATTTAAATCACCGCCTCCTCTTTCCAAAGGGAACTCCATGAACCCCGCTTTCCTCACCAACGCCTTTCACCTGATAACGTCCGTCAGGGCCGCCCAGAGGGGGGGCAAGTGGAGCAATTTGCCCCGGGCCCCACAGAAGCCACCATGAGAATATAGTATTCTATAATATTGTAATTTTTTTTTATGGAAGGGGCCCCCCGAAATTGCTTTGCTCCAGGCCCCCTGAATGCTCTGGGAGGCCCTGACATCCCTAAAGATATGTTTGGATGTTAGCTTATTCTTTGCTTTGTAGCCTAAATTGTTACATGGTGTTATGTGCGGCTGTTCCCCAGCTCCCCCAACACAGAGGTGGCTGCATCTCTCTGCCAGACCAGCCCTCCCCAAACACCAAATCCTTGACACTAGGAGAGGGCAGTGCCAGCCCCACCCTGGGCCAAGGGCACTGGCAAAGGGGCAGGCTCTCACCCACACTCTCTCCCCAGAGATCCGTGCTCCCCATGGCCAGGCCAAACCGGACAGCAGTGACTGACTTCCTCCTTGTGGGCTTCCCCTCCCATCGAGACCTAAGTCTGCTCCTCTTCTCACTCGCGCTGCCCATCTTCCTGCTGGGCCTGGTGGGGAACCTGGGCCTGGCGGTTCTGATCTGGGTCGAGCGCTCCCTCCACACCCCCATGTACTACTTCCTCAGCCACTTGGCGCTGCTGGACCTCTGCTCCTGCTGTGCCGTGGGCCCTGTCATGCTGTGGGGCCTGCTGGCCGGCCAGGCTGCCCTCCCCGGCCCAGCCTGCGCCCTCCAGATGTTCCTCTTCGCCACTGCGGGGGACGCCGAGTGTTGCCTGCTGGCTGTCATGGCCTACGACCGCTACGCCGCCATCTGCCACCCGCTGCATTACCAGGCTGCTGTGCCACCCCGCCTCTGCCACGGGCTGGTGTTGGGCTCCTACGCGGCCGGGGCAGCCAGTGCAGCTGTGCACTCTAGCCTGGCCTTCCGCCTCCCCTTCTGCCGCAGCCACACCCTTGACCACTTCTTCTGCATCATCCCGTCCGTGCTGGAGCTGGCCTGTGCCGACACCAGCCTCAACCAGGCCCTGCTGCTGGCCATCTGTGGAGCCATCCAGAGCGTTACCCTGCTGACCATCCTGGCCTCCTATGGGCTCATCCTCAGGGCCGTGGGGCGGGCGGGCTTGCGCCGGGCTGCCTCCACCTGCGGCTCCCACCTGGCTGCTGTAGCTGTGCTCTACGGGACCATCATCTTCATGTACCTGCGGCCCGAAGGCAGCTACGCCGCACAGGCCGACAAGATGGCCGCTGCCTTCTACACCGTGGTCATCCCCACCCTCAACCCTGCCATCTACAGCCTGCGCAATGCCGACGTCAAGGGGGCCCTGGCCAGGCGGCTCCTGGGCGGGCGCCGCATCAGGGGGAGCTGAGGAAGGGGCTGGAGGAGGGGTGGCCAAGGAAAGGGGAGATGGGGCAAGATGGCTGCTTAAGGTCTTCCATGGCATTGATGTAGTGCTTCAGTGCCAACGCAGCCTACTCCGATGGGTGAGGGAGGGTAATACACCTCCCAAGGAGGTGGTCACTAGGTCTTACAAAGCAATTCTTCCACCGACCCAGTGCTGTGCACACTGGGGGTTAGCTGGGTTTAGCTACTTCTCTCCGGGATGTGGATTTTTCACTCCCTGGAGTGATGTCGTTGGGGTGACCAACTTCTTAGCATAGCCCCGGCCTGAGTAAGATGATCAAAAACTAATCCATAGCCCTTCTGGTTCCCTGCTCTAGCCATGAGCACTTTTTCTGTAGACCGTATCCCGTCCTCATTCGGACAAATGCCCACTGGAAACTAACAGGGGCATTTACCTGAATGCAAACACTGCCCCCTAGTCCCTGTGTGACACCAGGGTGACAACGTGAAACCCTAATGGCTAATGGCCCCATCCTGTCTCCACATTTTACAGCCCCTTACATGCTTGGCCCCTAGGAGCTGGCTTTGGATGGGACAGAGTCTGTCCACATCTTCTCCTCACCCTTTGGAATCAGATGGTCTCCTGCAGACATTGCTGGGGCAGAGGGAATCCCTCTAGAATTGGACACAGCAATCTGGGGTGCAGCCCAACCTCTATAGACCATAGTCAGGGGGTCTTAATGACCCCAAGCATCTCACCGAGCTCTGCGCTCACACCAGAGGACAAATCTCTGAACTCCATCACCTGGACAATGCCAGTTTGGAGACAAATGTCCTGTTAATTACCACAAACTCCACTGCAACTCATCAGCCACTCCTCCTTCACCCCCAGCTCCCATCCCCAAGGGCAGCAGTGCCTAATGATGTGCAGAGCAGCGTGGATTCATTATCAGTAATGGACACACAGGAGATGAGTTGGACATGGGAGCACGGGGGACCCGAACGGGGATGGGTGTGCCTATGCTGTGTATTCCTATGTTAGATAAACAGGGAATTCTTGACTAGATTGGAGATTGGTTCTCGTGCCTCTGTATTTGGCCCTGGGGAGACCATAGTCCTAGTTAGGGTGAGCTGATGTCCCTATAACACCAGGACTGTCCCGATATCAGGGGTTTTGTCTTATATATGCAACTATACTCCCCAAAAAAACAAGTCTCCCAATTTGGAAACCCTGCCATGTAGTGATAGAAGCCAGGAGCTCAATCTGTTTAGCCAAACAAAGAGAAGGTGAAAAGATGACTCAAGCCCGACATGGGGGATAAATATTCAATAACAGGCTCTTCAGTCTAGCAGAGGAAGGTCTAACCCGATCCAGTGGCTGGACAGTGAAGCTAGACATGTTCAGACAGGAAATAAGACGTACATTTTGTCCATCCCTGACGATTTTTCAGTCAAGTTGGGGTGTTTCTCTAGGAGATCTGCTCTAGGAATTGTCTCGGAGCTGTTCTCCAGCCTGTTTGATGGGGAATCCCACTAGATGATCCCAGTTTGGAGTCAATCGATAATCTCAAAACTCTCTGTAACAAAGCGGCCTCTGGCGGGGTACAACTGAGAGTATCAGTTCAGGACAAATTGTTTAGAATAGGGCAGTTACAGCCCAAGGCTGCGGTTCCTTTATTATTAAAGCACACCAAACCAGCCAAACAGAGAGGACTTCAGTTTTACCCCACTGGCCAACCAGAAGTCATATAAGCAATTCCCTTAGACACTCCCCTCCCCTTGTATCACCACCAGCACCACTCCTTATGTGGATGAATGATTATGAAAACCATTACCCTAATAAACGAAATAAGGTTCTCCCGATCCCAAAGGACCAAGCCCCAGACCCAGGTCAATAGACAAGTCAGATCTTACTCACAAATCAGAGTGTTGCCAATCCTTTAGAATCTAAAATCTAGAGGTTTATTCATAAAAGAAAGAAATATAGATGAGGGTTAAAATTGGATAAATGGAATTGAATACATACAACAATTGAAAAGTTATTGGTTCAGGCTTATAGCAGTGGTGGAATCATATCTCCGGAGTAGATCCACAGCTGGGATGGGTCATTCAGTCCTTTGTTCAGACCTTCAGTTTGTAGCAAAGTTCCTCCAGAGGTAAGAAGCAGAATTGAAGACAAAATGAAGAAGATGCAGCTGCCTTTTATAGACTCTTGCCATGCGGCCTGTGCTTCCTTTGTTTCAAACACAAGCTGCCCAGCACGTGGTGTGACGGGTTGGGTCATAGAAACCCCCTTGGGGCTGCCAACTGATGTGCCAAGACTATTTCTGCCCCTGCTTTCTTGGCCTGGCAGCTTAGGACTTCAGTGCCCTGCCTGGTTTGAGCCAGACCCGCTAGCCTGCTGCAAACCCAGACCCAGGGTCTGAACCACATCCCTTGACAGCTGTAGGCTTAACTGAAAGCAATTTACAGAAGTGTTCCTGTCTTTAACACTCAGATGTCCAACTCCCAGTGGGGTCCAAACCCCAAATAAATCTGTGTTACCCTGTATAAATCTTATACAGGGTAAAATCATACATTGTTCGCCCTTTATAATACTGATGGAGAGCTATGCACAGCAGTTTGCTCCCCCCAGGGATTAATACATACTCTAGAGCAATTAATAAGTAAAAAGTGATTTTATTAAATACACAAAGTAGGATTTAAGTGGTTCCAAGTAGTAACAGACAGAACAAAGTGAATTACCAAACAAAATAAGATAAAACACTCAAGTCTATGTCTAAGAAACTGAATACAGATAAAAACCTCACCCAGTAAGCTTCCTTTTACCGACTAGTCTCCTTCTAGTCTGGGTCCAGAAATCACTCACCCCCCCTGTAGTTACTGTCCTTTGTTCCAGTTTCTTTCAGCTATCCTTGGGGGTGGAGAGGTTCTCTCTTTTAGCCAGCTGAAAACAAAATGGAGAGGTCTCCCAGGGGTTTAAATAGACTTTCTCTTGTGGGTGGAGACCCCCTCCTCACTCCTCTGCAAAGTCCAGCTCCCACATGGAGTTTTGGAGTCACATGGGCAAGCCACATGTCCATGCATGACTCAGTTTTTACCAGCCAAGCCACACTCCTGGGAAGGCTCAGATGTGGATTGGCATCTTCAAGTTCATTGTTGGCTTAAATGGTTTTTGACTGGGCACTTAATTTGCACTTTTGTCAAGAAGCCGACCAAACGTTTTACTAGGCTAGTTAAAATCAAGCCAGTACTCAGCCAATGTTCATAACGTCAATACAAAAATGATACATGCATACAAATAGGATGAATACATGCAATAGATCATAACTTTTACATCAATATGCTACATGGCATATGTAGCCTAAAACATATTCCAGTTATGTCACATATACAGTCATAAGCATATTCCATAAAGCCTTATGGGGGGCACCGTGACACATGGCTTGGAAGTCTTTGAGTTCTCTCCAGATGCATGTCCCTGTTTGCCTTGCTGAGTCACAAGGTGTATCTGCCTTCTCTCGATGGGTCAATAGTATAGCTGATGGTCCTTAGTGGGCTACCAAACAGGCTAGGCAGTGCTGATGCCAAACTGTCTGGGGTGTCACCCAGAAACATAGCACAAGTTTGAAATACTGACAGTATAGAGCCAATACTTATAACTTTAAATACAAAAATGATACTTCTATACAGATAGCATAATCATAACCAGCAAATCACAACCTTTCCACAGACCCCTTACTTGACCTCCTTTGTACATGATTTGGTGCCACTATAAGACCTTGGTTGCAACAATGATCTATATGGTCACAGTTCATGTCAGTAACGTCACACTGTCTCAACTCTGAGTGCAAGAGAAAGGACAGGGCAAGACGTGCTGCCGGCCGATGGCTCAGATCCCTCAACCCTATGGACCAAGGGTGCTTGCCTAAAAGATTGGCTCTAGTTCAAACAGGAATGAACCCAGGGCCTTCCTAGGGCCTGGGCCATATGGGGACAAGGCCGGGGGGTTAGATGGGATGAGCCCAACTGGCCTTTCTGGCCTTGGCTTTTAAGACTCATCTTGTGGGAGCTAAGTATCAGAGGGTAGCCGTGTTAGTCTGGATCTTTAAAAGCAGCAAAGAATCCTGTGGCACCTTATAGACTAACAGAAGTTTTGGAGCATGAGCTTTCGTGGGTGAATACCCACTTCCTCAGATGCATGTAATGGAAATATCCAGGGGCAGGTATATATATGTGTGCTAGCAAGCAAGCTAGAGATATGATATCTGTCTGTATTTGTGCAAGTTTCTTCATGAGGTTGATGGATTTCCATTCCATATGGCTAAATTTGGAGCATGAGCTTTCGTGGGTGAATACACACTTCCTCAGATGCATGTAATGGAAATATCCAGGGGCAGGTATATATATGTGTGCTAGCAAGCAAGCTAGAGATATGATATCTGTCTGTATTTGTGCAAGTTTCTTCATGAGGTTGATGGATTTCCATTCCATACGGCTCGTTCATTCACCGATTCAGTCATGCAAGATGGCTCCTTTCTCATGGCGTCGTCCCCATCGCTGCGCCGAGAAACCCAGCTGCCTGGGACATATAAGCCTTATAAGGCTTTTGACACAGTCCCCCAGGACATGCGGGTCAGACAAAAGTATAAGGCTGGAGCATAACTGGTTGAAAGGCAGTACTCAAAGCACAGTCATCAATGGTTCGCTGTCAAACTGGGAGGGCGTATCAAGACTCATAGACTTTAAGGTCAAAAGGAACTATCATGACCATCTAGTCGGACCTCCTGCACTTTGCAGGCCACAGAACCTCACCCTGTGACGTAGTAGGGAGTGGGGCAGATTGACCGGGGAGTGTTGCAAGGGGTGTTTTGTTGGGACTTTCTGCATTGGTCATGGGCTACCAGAGTGTGACTTCACTTGAGGGACGATACCTTTTAATACCTGAGCATGTAACCTGAACCCAGGATGGGGGTTGGGGCCAGGGGACACCTTTTGCCCAGGAAACTGGACAAAGACTGGAGGAGGAGCCAGAGAGAGGCTGCTGGAGGGGGTTTCAGTTTGGAGCTGACTGGAAAAATGGAGGGAACCCCAGGATTGGGGTCTAAGCTCCCTGACCCCCAGAAGGACTTGACTGAGGGGTCCTGGTTGTACCTACAAGCTCTGTTTGGGACTGTGTTCCTGTCATCCAATAAACCTTTCATTTTACTGGCCATTTGAGAGTCACGGTGAATCGCAGGAAGTAGGGGTGCAGGGCCCTGACTCCCACCCACTCTGTGACACACCCACTCTTGCAATAGACCCCTAACCTCTGGCTGAGTTACTGACATCCTCAAATCATGATTTAAAGACTTCAAGTTACAGAGAATCCACCATTTACACTAGTTTAAACCTGCAAGTGACCCATGACCCACGCTGCAGAGGAAGGCAAAAACCCTCAGGATCTCTGCCAATCTGGCCCAGGGGAATATTCCTTCAACTTTCCCTCCCTGGTATTTATCCATCTGATGTATTTATAGAGAGCAATCACATCTCCCCCCAACCTTCGTTTGGTTAGGTTAAACAAGTCAAGCTCTTTGAATCTCCTCTTGTAGGGTAGGTTTTCCATTCCTCAGATCATCCTAGTAGCCCTTCTCTGCACCTGTTTCAGTTTGAGTCCATCTTTCATGAACATGGGAGCCCAGCACTGAACACAGTATTCCAGGGGGTCTTACCAGTGCCTTGTATAACGGTACTAACACTCCCTTGTCTCTACTAGAAATATCTTGCCTGACGCATTAGGACTGCATTAGCTTTTTTCATGGCTGCATCACATTGGAGGCTCATAGTCTTTAGTGGGATCAATCCTGGGTTCAGACCTATCCAATATGTTCATTAATGACTTGGATAATGGACTGGAGCGGATGCTTATAAAATGTGCAGGTGACACCAAGTTGGGAGGGGTTGCAAGCACTTCCAAGGGCAGGATTAGGTTTCAAAATGACCTCACCAAATTGGAGAACAGGTCTGAAATCAACAAGACGACACTCCATAAAGACAAGTGTGGTTCATGCTGTGGAGCGTTGGTGGTGCTGCCAATGCGGCTATTCTCGGAGCTCCGGTGTTACCTGGATTAGCAGAGAGTGCCATGTGCTGGTTCTGCAGACCTCAATGTTATTCCTAAAGAATACTTGGTCAGTACTTGGTCCTGCTAGTGAAGGCAGGGGGCTGGACTCGATGACCTTTCAAGGTCCCTTCCAGTTCTAGGAGATTGGTATATCTCCAATTATTATATTATTATAAGAAACCACAGGCTCGGGTTGGTGGCAAAGTTGCTCAGCCAGGGTTTATTGTCAGCAAAGTACAGTCCTAGCCTGTCCAATGCCCTGGCACAGGGATACTAACATATGTATGTCCGCAACAAAGTAAAGGCTTGGTCAACATAACAGGATGCTGTCCCCTTGGCTGATACAAAGATGTCTTCTCCTTTTATACATCAATACAAACAAGTTACGTATTATACTCCAGATGTTATTCGTTATCTCCCTTATACCTTGTACCTAATAGTTCAAAATTAACCATCCTCATCCATTATCCTGCCATCCCATCCTTATCTTACAAGGGCTCAGTGTATTCCTGTACAATCTCTTGGGAATTTGTATACATATTTACTTGAGAACGCTGGGTGTTTTTGTACCATCCTCTCCAGACAGGAATGAGCTTACTTGGTTAGCCAAGCCAAAACCTGGTTTGTTACCATACTGTCAAGGCCTACTCTAGTTTCCCATAGTTCAGATGGAAGGAAAGACAGCCCAGCTCAGAAAGGCAGCAGAGTGGACCCCCAAAAAGGAGTGGAAGTAAATCTACTCTCCAAAACAGGAGAGTGAGAAATCCTCAAAATCTTCCTGTGACTTACCTATCTAATAGAACTGGAAGGGACCCTGAAAGCTCATGGAGTCCAGCCCCTTGCCTTCACTAGCAGGACCAAGTACTGATTTTGACCCAGATCCCTAAGTGGCTCCCTCAAGGACTGAGCTCACAACCCTGGGTTTAAAAGGCCAATGTCCAAACCACTGATCTGACTTAAACCTGGCCCCAGCACAGAGGGTCAGAAAAGCTTAAATCAGAGCCCAGAAACAGCAGAGGGATCAGCCAGGAGAAGGAGAAAGACCCTGTCAGTGTCCTAAATGTGGGAAAAGGTTTGACTGGAGCTCAGACTTGATTACATACCAAAGGATCCACCAGGAGAGAAACCCTATAGATGTCCTGAATGTGGGAAAGGAGTCAATGGGAGATCAAAGCTTAGTGTCCATCAGAGAATCAACTCAGGGGTGCTCACCTGAGCATCGTGAATGTGGGAAAAGATTTGGTGGGAATTCAAAGCCCACTAAGCACCTGATAATCCACACAGGAGACCCCATCAATGTGATGAGTGTGGGAGAGATCAGACTTCATCACCCATCAGAGGGTGCACAGAGGAACATAAGAACTTAAGGAACATAAGAACTTAAGGAAGACCATACTGGTTCAGACCCTGGGGCACTGGGACAGGGGAGACCTGGGAGCCATGGCCCCATCACTTTTTATCCAAGGTAAGGGCAAGCAAGGGGGGAAGGGGGGCAAAGAAGAGTGAGCAGGGGGCGGGGTTTGAGGGAGAAGAGGTGGCACAGAGTGAGTTCTCCGGGGAAGGAGCAATGTGAGGGTGGGGCCTTGGGGAAAAAGTGGTGTGATGGTGGGTCCTTGGGGACAATGGGTGGCATCAGGGCGGGGCCTTGGGGAGAAGGGGTGGTGCAGGGGCAGAGTGACAGTTCAGTCACCAGTGGCCCTCACACTTTTAGAGAATTTCCACTGCGCATGGTCAGACCAATGGTCCATCTAGCCCAGTTTTCTGTCTTCTGACAATGGCCAGTGCCAGATGCTTCAGAGGGAATGAACAGAAGAGGGAAATTATCAAGTAATCCATTCCTTGTCATCCAGTCCCAGCTTCTGGCAGTCAGAGGTTTAGGGACACCTGGAGCACGGGCTTGCATCCCTAACTATCTTGGCCAATAGTCAATGATGGACCTGTCCTCCATGAAGAGAGTCCCCAACAATCCCCTGAATGTGGGAGATGTCAGACCTTGGTAGCCAAGGATAAAAGATATCAGGTGTATTTAGGGCATAGAGGTGAAATACAAGTATTAATTCATGCCATAACATAGAGCCTACAGGTCTTAGGTTTGTAAGATATTTAGCTTAGAGAAACAAGTCTTCAAGCCTAAAGACGTGACATAAGCCACTACCCAATAAGCAGGGCTTAATATGTGCCAGGGCTTGCCAGAGCTGAGCCCCTGTGCCTCTGCACTTGCTGTGTCAGTTATTAATGTAAAAACACTGCTTGAGCCCCGGTACCTCTTTCATTACAAATCAAGCACGGCCAATAAGTGACTCTAGATCAGAAGCTGTCACAAGATTGCAATGACTTTAGATCACAGGATGTCATAAGGTAGAATACTGCATTCAGTAAGTGTTCATCTGCTGCTATTTAGGAAACTTTATTGCAATGTACCCGTTAAAGATAGTCAGAGTATTAGGTGGATTTTTGCAGACACAGAGGGCCGGCAGCAATCTGCAAAGCACAAGTTGTTATGGTGACTGACTGACATAAAGATCAGTGAGTATAAGAGGAATGAACCAATTAGTCGCCTATGAAAAATGGAGCAGCCCACAAGTTGTGGGGTGGGGAAGCTCAAAAAAGTAAAAGGGGTCAAAACCTTCATAAATGTATGCAAACTCCAGTGAGCACAGTATAGCAGCGGTGTTTCGGCCTGCGTGCCTTGGGAGACACCAGGATGACGCCTGCTGATGGTGAGGATGAAGATGAGGAGGATGAGACACTGTGGGCATTTCTGCAAGGAATGGCATGCAGAATGCAAAGGCAGGATGCTCCACTGCAGTGTGCGTATTGTGGTTTGGTTGGCTGATAAAACTCCTGATTACAGAAATACTGCCATGGACTATCGATACTCTCTCAACTGTAGTGAAGCTTGGGGCTGAATGCTCACAGATTAAACTAGGTGCAAACTCTCACTCGGGGGTGGGTGATTAGTTAAAGCAGCAGTTCTCAAATTCTGGGAGGGGCCTACCAAGGAAGGTGCGGAAGTGTGGCCAGGGAGGCGTGAGCTGTGTGCCTTTTTTTTCATTTAAAGAGCTCTGGCTGTCAGCCCTGAGTAGCTGGAGATCATGCAGAAGGACCATGCACACCCAAGAGGCAGGATAAAGGCAACAGCTGGAGCCCCACCACCAGGGCTTGGGCTCCCCTCCTCCAGCCAATCCTTCACCAGGAGGTGGCTTGGGCTTGGGGTCTCCTTCCCCTCCCTACTGGGAGGCAGCCCGGGCTTGGGCTCTTCTTCCCGTCCCCCTCCCCTATCACTTGGCTGTCAGCCCCAGGGTGGCAGCAACAGCACAGAAGTAAAGGTGGCCATCGGGCACTAAGTCTGCTGTAAAAAGTGATACTGACAAATATAACTTTTCACATGGCCTCCTTTACTTCTGCGCTGCTGCTGGCGGTGGTGCTGCCTTTAGAGCTGGGCACCTGGCCAGCAGCTGCTGCTCTCCACTCTGTCTTCAGAGCTGGGTAATGGTATATATACTTGGAGGAAGTGGGTAAATGACTACAGAAGGGAGGACCCGATCAAATAAGTTTGAGAACCACTGAGTTAAAGTAACCCATGATTATAGATAAGGCTACCCCCTATCATCCATCAGAGAGTCCATGCACGAGAGAGACCCTATCAATGTGCTGAGTGTGGGAAAGGATTCAGTCCATGCTTGAAGCTTATCCCGTATCAGTGAGTCCACCCAGGAGATAAATCCCACCCCTGGAGCTCAAATCTAGCAAGACACAGAGGCTCCCGGTCAGCTAGAGACCGAGGCAGACCAGACATGTTTGTCCACCCTTTCGTGTTTCAGACTGTTTTTCATTATAGGCGTTTCACTTTTTACATGGCCTCTGTATGTAGATATGCTGGTATGACCACCATTAGACCAGCTTTTACTGAAGCTTTCACATGACATTATTGAAGGATAAATGCTATTAAAGCAGTGTGCTAGGTGTAAGGAGTTTGACAGGCCTCTTGGGAGTTAACAGTGAACTCTTGGTAGTTGGCATCGAGAGGTTCTTTAGAGTTACTTAAGTAAAGTTTTCATTTTAACAACATCCCTTGTTCCCTGTCTCTTTAGCTGGAGAGTTTTTCTTAGAAAGAAACTCCCCCTTTCTGACTGTCTCTTGGGTAATAATTTGCCAATATTTAAGAGGGAGGGGGATTAACCATAGGAACAGCTTGCCGAGGGGTGTGGTGACTTCTTAATCACTTGTAGTCCATTGCATCGAGACTGGAAGTCTCTTTCTAAGAGAGAAACTTTAGTTCACCCCAGTGCTGGCTGGTGAGTCTTGCTCACATGCTCAGGGTTTAGCTGATCGCCATATTTGGGGTCGGGAAGGAATTTTCCTCCAGGGCAGATTGGCAGGGGCCCTGGAGGTTTTTCGCCTTCCCCTGCAGCGTGGGGCACGGGTCGCTTGCTGGTGGATTCTCTGCAGCTTGAGGTCTTCAAACCAATTTTGAGGATTTCAATAACTCAGTCCTGGGTTAGGGGTTGTTATAAAAGTGGATGGATAGGGTTCTGTAGCCTGCCTCGTGCAGGAGGTCAGACTAGATGATCATATTGGTCCCTTCTGACCTATGGGGCTATGAGCTCTTGGCTGGATGTAGGAAGGGCTCTGGGTGTTGGGCCTGGAGGGTGCAGTAAGTGAGGTGAGATGGGTCAGAACCGTCCCTTTCTGGGTGTAGAACATGTGACCATTGGCTAGGTTCATCGTGGGTCTCCATCGCCCTTGGAGCCCATTCTCAGCTGAGCATTCGACTTCATGGCTCAAATCTCCTCTCTGCAGGGACCTTGGAGCCATGAAGCAGGGGAACCAGACCAGCATCTCCGGGTTCATGCTGCTGGGTCTCTCACACTGGCCAGAGCTTTGGCACCTTCTCTTCCTCTTCATGTGCCTGCTGAAGCTCCTGGGGAACTTGCACATTGCCCTGCTTATCCGCTCTGACTTCTTGTGATGTTATGATTGTAATATAATATCTCATTGAAAAGTGACACAGGGCCAGAAAGAGTTAATTAACTCCCAGACTGACCTGACCCATGGCTGAACTTTAAACACTTGTTAGGAAGATATGTAAATGAACAGAACTTTGAAATGTAGCCTGCATTGTTAGAGATAGAAGGGTAGATGTTTGCTCAGGTCTTGTGATGTAAGCAAACAAGTCTTGTCTATTACTATTACAGTATGCTAACATTTTTATGGTTGACTTAGAACAATGCTTCCTTAGCTCTCGTCTCCTAACGCCCCTACTCTTCTTGCGCTACACTGATGACAGCTTCATCATCTGGACCCATGGAAAAGAAGCCCTTGAGGAATTCCACCATGATTTCAACGATTTCCATCCCACCATCAACCTTAGCCTAGACCAATCCACACAAACGGTCCATTTCCTGGACACTACTGTGCTAGTAAGTGATGGTCACATAAACACCACCCTATACCAGAAACCTACTGACCGCTATACTTACCTACATGTCTCCAGCTTCCATTCAGGACACACCACATGATCCATTTTCTACAGCCAAGCTCTAAGATACAAACACATTTGCTCTAATCCCTCAGACAGAGACAAACACCTTCAAGATCTCTATCAAGCATTCTTAAAACTACAATAACCACCTGATGAAGTGAAAAAACAGATTGACAGAGCCAGAAGAGTAGCCAGAAGTCACCTACTACAGGACAGGCCCAACAAAGAAAATAACACAACGCCACTAGCCGTCACCTTCAGCCCCCAACTAAAACCTCTCCAGCGCATCATCAAAGATCTACAACCTATCCTGAAAGATCTCTCACAGATCTTGGGAGACCGACCAGTCCTCGCTTACAGACAGCCCACCAACCTGAAGCAAATACTCACCAGCAACCACACACCACACAACAAAAACACTAACCCAGGAACCTATCCTTGCAACAAAGCCCGATGCCAACTCTGTCCACGTATTTATTCAAATGACACCATCATAGGACTTAATCACATTAGCCACGCCATCAGGGGCTCGTTCACCTGGACATACCAATGTGATATATGCCATCATGTGCCAGCAATGCTCCTCTGCCATGTACACTGGTCAAACCGGACAATCTCTACATAAAAGAATAAATGGACACAAATCTGACATCAGGAATCATAATATTCAAAAAACAGTAGGACAACACTTCAACCTCTCTGGTCACTCAGTAACGGACTTAAAGGTGACAATTTTGCAACAGAAAAGCTTCAAAAACAGACTCCAACGAGAAACTGCTGAGCTTGAATTAATATGCAAACTAGATACCAATAACTTGGGTTTGACTAGAGACTGGGAGTGGCTGAGTAATTACACATATTGAATCTATTTCCCCATGTTTAGTATCCTCACGCATTCTTGTCAACTGTCTAAAATGGGCCATCTTGATTATCGCTACAAAAGTCTTTTTCCTCCTGCTGATAATAGCTCATCTTAATTAATTAGCCTCTTACAGTTGGTATAGCTACTTCCACTTCTTCATGTTCTCTGTATGTATATATATATATCTTCTTACTAAATATTCCATTCTATGCATTTGACGAAGTGGGTTGTAGTCCACAAAAGCTTATGCTCAAATAAATTTGTCACACGTATTCCTGTTCTTTTTGCGGATACAGACTAACACTGTTGCTAGTCTGAAACCTATTTCAGGGGAGTAAATTCAGACCCATGTGGTGGGGGAGGGGGAGTAAATCCAGCCCCATGTGGTGGAGGAATGACTCCCACAAGATCGGGCTATGGGTGTCCATGAAGTGAGGTAGTTCATCGAAAACATGCCACCTATAGGATTGTAAATTTTGGTTGGCCGTATTCCTGGAGGTTTCATCACATGACATCATCTTTAATTAAAGATCCATCTTTAATTATTGGAGACTCCAGGGCAATCCTGGAGGGTTGGCCACTCTCACCACCTGCTGTTAACATAGATACCAGAGCCAGAAGAGCCTATTGGGATCATCTAATCTGAACCAACCCATAGATCCCAGACCTAGGACAGTTCTGGATTCTTTGGAGTTGGGAGAGTTTCGAGATCATCCATCAATTCCACACTTGGACCATCTACTGGGACCCCCCGTCACAGGCCAGAGAAAGGCCCCAAGACAATTTCCTAGAGCAGATCTCCTAAAGAAACACCCCAGCTTGACTGAAAAATTGTCAGGGATGGAAAATCCATCATGACCCTTGCTCAGTTGTCCCAATGGTTAATTCCCCTCATCGCTAAAAATGTATGTTTTATTTCCTGTGTGAACGTGTCTAGCTTCACCGTCCAGCCATTGGATCGGGTTAGACCTTCCTCTGCTAGACTGAAGAGCCTATTATTAAATATTTATCCCCCATGTTGGTACTTACAGACTGTGGGCGCACCAGGGCCAATTACAGGGGAACTAGATCCAATCTCCTGTTCCTCTCGAGTCCCCTGTTTATCTACCTAACAGGAATACACGGCACAGGCACAACCGTCCCCACCTGGGTCTCCCTGTATTCCCGTCTCCAACTCATCCCCTGGTGTGTTCATTACTGATAATGAAGCCACACCGCTCTGGGCATCGTTAGGTGCTGGTGCCCTTGAGGATGGAAGCTGGGGGTGGAGGTGGAGTGGCTGATGAGTTGCGGTGGCAGTTTGTGGTAATTAACAGGATGTTTGTCCCATGATATCTCCAAGCTGGGCATTCCCAAGGGTCCAAGTTCAGAGATTCAGCCTTGGGTGCGAGCCTAGAGTGTTAGGACATAGATAGGCCTATACTGTAAGAATGTAGGTATATGTTTATCATTTAGCTAGTTATAGAGGTATAAAAGAAAGAATCAAAATCACTGTCTGCCTGAATAGGGCCTTTTCTCACTGTGACAGTCTGAGGTCTTTGGCTAAGCAGCAGAGGCAACCATAAGCTGGAAAACATATGGTCCCATCCTTACATTCCACTAGTCACACTGAAATAAGGTGCTATGGGGCCGTTAGGAATACAGTCTTGGCCTGATAATATCCATCACCTCCAGAGAAAGGGAAGAGCCTAGAATATTTAAAGAAAACGTAGTTTAATAGCATTCTGTCTGGCAAGGACTCACTTTTCCATAGCAGGGGTGTGAAATCCTCATTTCTTTGTTGTTCTAGCACTGTAGTCTCCACTACGGAACAGGAATTAATCTGCAAAATGGACACCATTAAATTAGGCTTGAATAAAGACTGGGAGTGGATGAGTCATGAGACATTTTAAACTATTTCCCCATGCTAATGTTCCCCCTACTGTTACTCACACCTTCTTGTCAACTGTTGGAAATGGGCCATCATGATTATCACTACAAAAGTTTTTTCTTCTGCTGATAATAGCCCACCTTCATCAATTAGTCTCATTAGAGTTGGTATGGGAACACCCATTTTTTCATATCTATATCTATATCTATATCTATATCTATATCTTCCTACTGTATTTTCCGCTGCATGCATCTGATGAAGTGGGCTTTAGCCCATGAAAGCTCATGCCCAAATAAATTTGTTAATCTCTAAGGTGCTACAAGTACTACTCATTCTTTTCACTTCCCTATTGTTTGTCTATATAATCTCTGTCTGGTTTTGTGATTGTTTCTGTCTTCAATTTTGCTGGGTGTAAACCAATTAAGGTGTTGGGATATAATTGGTTAGAAAATCCTGTTACAATATGTTAGGATTGGTTAGTTAAATTTCAGTAAAATGATTGGTTAAGATATGGCTAAGCAGAACGCAAGTTTTACTATATAATCTGCAGTCGATCAGGAAGTAAGGGGGGAAATGGGAACAGGGAATGGGGGTGGGAGAGTGGAATCATATTTTGCTAAGGGGGTGGGTGGGAACAGGGACACAGGCCAGGCTCTGTAGTGTCAGAGCTGGGAAGGGGGACACTGAGGAAGGAAATTGGAATCATGCTTGCTGGAAGTTCTCCCCAATAAACATTGAATTGTTTGCACCTTCGGACTTCGGGTATTGTTGCTCTCTGTTCATGCGAGAAGGACCCTGGAAGTAAGCCCTCTAACAGCCCAGAGCTCTGTGAGATGCTTGGAGTCATTTAGGAGAAGGCGAGGATGGGCCGTGTCCCATCCAGAGCCCCCTTCTAGGGAGCGAGCATTTAAGGGGCCGTGAAATGCAGAGACAGGACAGGGCCACTGGCTGCGGGACTCTTTGCCTGAGGATGTTGCCAGGGTCAAGACTATAACCGGGTTGAAAAAGGAACTAGATCGGTCCATGAAGAATAGGTCCACCATAGCCAGGCTGGGCAGGGATGGTGTCCCAAGTCTCTGATTGCTAGAAGCTGGGAATGGGTGACAGGGGATGGATCACTTGATGATTCCCTGTTCTGTTCATTCCCTCTGGGGCACCTGGCATGGGTCACTGTCGGAAAACAGGATACTGGGCTAGATGAACCTTTGGTCTGACCCAATCTGGCCATTGTTATGTTCTTATGTACTTAGACTAGGGTGACCAGACAGCAAATGTGAAAAATCAGGACAGGGTGTGGGGGGGTAATAGGCGCCTATATAAGAAAAAGACCCAAAAATCGGGACTGTTCCTATAAAATTGGGATATCTGGTCACCCTAACTTAGACCTGGGCTACACTAAGTTGGTTGACCCAGCAATGTCGCTCCAGGGTGTGAAAAAGCCACACCCAGGAGAGATGTGTGCACAGCACTGAGTCGGTGGAAGAATTGCTCCGTAAGACTTGGTGACCGCCTCGCTCACCCATCAGAGTAGGTTGCGTCGGCACTGAAACACTACACCAATGCCGTGGCAGAACTTAAGCAGCCACCTTGCCCCTTTGCCACCCCTCTTCTGGCCCCTTCCTCAGCAGGGGCGGCTCTAGGCATTTTGCTGCCCCACACGGCAGGAAGGCTGCCTTTGGCGACTTGCCCGCGGGAGGTCCCCGGTCCCGTGAATTCAGCAGCCTGCGGGAGGTCCGCCGAAGCCGCGGCACCAGTGGACCCTCCGCAGGCATGCCACTGAAGGCAACCTGCCTGCCACCCTCGCGGGGACCGACAGAGCGCCCCACCCATGGCTTGCCACCCCAAGCACGTGCTTGGCGTGCTGGTGCCTGGGGCCGCCCCTGTTCCTCAGCCCTCCCAGATGCGGCGCCTGCCCAGAAGCAGCCTGGCCAGGGCCCCCTTGACGTCGGCATTGCGCAGGCTGTAGATGGCAGGGTTGAGAGTGGGGATGACCACGGTATACAAGACAGCGGCCATCTTGTCGGCCTGGGGAGCGTAGCTGCCTTCGGGCCGCAGGTACATGAAGATGAGGGTCCCGTAGAGCACAGCTACAGCTGCCAGGTGGGAGCCGCAGGTGGAGGCAGCCCGGCACAAGCCCGCCCGCCCCACAGCCCCGAGGATGAGCCCGTATGAGGCCAGGATGGCCAGCAAGGTGACGCTCTGGATGGCTCTGCAGATGGCCAGCAGCAGGGCCTGGTTGAGGCTGGTGTCGGCGCAGGCCAGCTCCAGCACAGGTGGGATGTCACAGAAGAAGCTGTTGACGGCACGGCTGCAGCAGAAGGGGAGGCGGAAGGCCAGGCTAGAGTGCACAGCCCCGCTGGCTGCCCCGGCCGCGTAGGAGCCCAGCACCAGCCCGTGGCAGAGGCGGGGTGGCACAGCAGCCTGGTAGTGCTGCGGGCGGCAGATGGCGGCGTAGCGGTCGTAGGCCATGACAGCCAGCAGGCAACACTCGGCGTCCGTGGCAGCGGCGAAGAGGAACATCTGGAGGGCGCAGGCTGGGCCGGGGAGTGCAACCCGGCCGGCCAGCAGGCCCCACAGCATGACGGGGCCCACGGCACAGCAGGAGCAGAGGTCCAGCAGCGCCAAGTGGCTGAGGAAGTAGTACATGGGGGTGTGGAGGGAGCGCTCGACCCAGATCAGAACCGCCAGGCCCAGGTTCCCCACCAGGCCCAGCAGGAAGATGGGCAGCGCGAGTGAGAAGAGGAGCAGACTTAGGTCTCGGCGGGAGGGGAAGCCCGCAAGGAGGAAGTCAGTCACTCCTGTCTGGTTTGGCCTGGCCATGTGTGGGGACACAGATCTGTGGGGAGAGAGCGTGGGTGAGAGCCTGCCCCTCTGCCAGTGCACTCGGCCCAGGGTGGGGCTGGCACTGCCCTTTTCTAGTGTCAAGGATTTGGTGTTTGGGGAGGGCTGGTCTGGCAGAGAGATGCAACCACTTCTGGGTTGGGGCAGCTGGGGAACAGCTGCACATAACATCACGTAACAATTTAGGCTACGAAGCAAAGAATAAGCCAACATCCAAACATATCTTTAGGGACATTATCAGGTGAAAGGTGTTGGTGAGGAAAGCAGGGTTCACGGAGTTCCTTTTGGAAAGAGGAGGCCGTGATTTAAATCTGCAGGAGCTACTGAGCTGGTGGGGGAGCGATGCCTGGGGCAGGGAGATGAACTAGAGGGACCCGGAGGCAGCGTGGCAATGTGATGTGGGCAGACAGCAGGATGGGCACTCAGGACTCCTGGGTTCTCTTCGCAGCTCCGCTACTGACCACCTGGGTTATGCTGGGCAAGACACTGCCCAGCTCTAGGGCTCTGCTTCCGCTGGCGTATTTAGACTGGGAGCTCTCGAGGGCAGAGCCAGTTTCTCCTTATGTGTCTGGCAGCACCTGGCAAGACGGGACCCTGATCTCGGCTGGGGTCTGGGCAGTGCCTGGCACGACGGGACCCAGATCTCAGCTGGGGTCTGGGCACCATATGGCACAAGGGGCTTCCTGATCTCGGCTGGGGTCTGGGCAGTGCCTGGCACAAGGGACACCCTGACCTTAGCTGGGGTCTGGGCAGTGCCCGGCACAAGGGACACCCTGACCTTGGCTGGGGTCTGGGCAGTGCCTGGCGCAAGGGGCACCCTGATCTCGGCTGGGGTCTGGGCAGTGCCTGGCACAAGGGACACCCTGACCTTAGCTGGGTTCTGGGCACCGCCTGGCGCAAGGGGCACCCTGATCTTGGCTGGGTTCTGGGCACCGCCTGGCGCAAGGGGCACCCTGATCTTGGCTGGGTTCTGGGCACCGCCTGGCGCAAGGGGCACCCTGATCACGGCTGGGGTCTGGGCAGCGCCTGGCAAGACGGGACCCTGATCTCAGCTGGGGTCTGGGCAGCACCTGGCACAAGGGGGCGTCCTGATCTCGGCTGGGGTCTGGGCAGTGCCTGGCACAAGGGACACCCTGACCTTGGCTGGGGTCTGGGCAGCACCTGGCAAGACGGGACCCTGATCTCGGCTGGGTTCTGGGCACCGCCTGGCACAAGGGGGCTTCCTGATCACAGCTGGGGTCTGGGCAGCGCCTGGCAAGACGGGACCCTGATCTCGGCTGGGGTCTGGGCACCATATGGCACAAGGGGGCTTCCTGATCTCGGCTGGGGTCTGGGCAGTGCCTGGCACAAGGGGCACCCTGATCTTGGCTGGGTTCTGGGCAGCGCCTGGCACAAGGGGCACCCTGAGCTCAGCTGGGGTCTGGGCAGCGCCTGGCAAGACGGGACCCTGATCTCAGCTGGGGTCTGGGCAGCACCTGGCACAAGGGGCACCCTGATCTCAGCTGGGATCTGGGCAGCGCCTGGCACAAGGGGGCACCCTGATCTCGGCAGTGCTCAATGTCATTGTCCACACCGCAATTTCATCTGCAGCCTCCTACCGGGACCATAACAAACATCCTCATAAAGATGGGATGGGGACACCTGGTCAGGGTTGATGGCTGAGAGCCCCAAGGCTGGGTGTAATGATCGGGGTTGCATATTCAGAGGAAAGAGGGGGGGATGGTCCAGACAGCTTTGGGGAGCCCCCCCCCCGGCCCTAAACACTGATCTCTCCATCCCAGATGGAACTGGGAACACAGCCAGGGGACAGGGGTTTGGGGAGGGGCCCCAGGTCTGGGAAAGGAGGGAAGAACTAGCAGGAGGGGCTCTGGCTGAGAGGTACCAAGGGGGATGGGGTAACCAGATGGGGGGATCCTCTGAGCAGGGCAGATATTAGAAAGGGGGACGAAAGAAGAGAAGGAAGGAAATTGCCTCCCGCTGAGAGATAGAGGGAATGGGATGGGATGAGAGCCCTTTATGGGCAAAGCATGGAAGGATTCGCCCCTGAGAACCCAGGAGTCCTGGGTCCTAGCCTCCTGCTCTAACCCACCAGATCCCACTCCCCTCCCAGAGCCAGGGACAGAACCCAGGCGTCCTGGCTCCCACTGACTGTGGCTGGACAGCCCCCTGACCAGAGATGATGTCAGCCAGCGAGGAGGTGATGGGGGTCAGTGCAGAGGGGGTGTCCCTACCCAGGAAAGGCCCCATGTCCGGTTGCTGCCCCATGGCACCCGCCCTACCTGGGCAGTGGCAGGGTCTGCGTCTCTGTCGGTGCCCGCTGCTTTCCACCCGGGCGGCACCGGGGCTTTTATGACCCCTTTCCCTGGCATCCACAAGTCCTCCCCTGGCACCGACTCCCAGGGCTCCTACCTGAGCCAATCCCCACCGTGCCAGCTGGGCCCACAGACAGAGGGGCTGGGAGCTCATCACCCCCCGCCTCCTGCCCGCACAGATTCAGACGCAGGTGGCTAATTGCACAGGAAATTGGTGTCTGGGATGTGGGGGCTGCTGGGCCACAGCTCCACACACACACACACACACACACACACACACACACACACACACACACACACACACACACACACACACACACAATAGAGTGCTCCCAGTAACCCGCATCAGAGTAGGGCCAGCCTCAGATCTTCTGCCCTGCTGCCAGCCCCGTGTGACACCGAGGGCTGGGCCCTTTGCACCCAGTGTGGTGTGAGGGACAGGTCATCCCTGGCACTTCCATGCCTGGGTGCCTGGGCTTTGTTAGACCCCAATCCCTTCAGAGGGATGAGGAAAGAACCCAGGAGTCCTGGCTCCCAGCCCCCCCAGCTCCCAACTCCTCGTTCTCATCCACACCACTCCCCTCCAAGAGCCAGGGAGAGAACCCAGGAGTCCTGGCTGCCAGCCCCCCCGCTCTAATCATAGACCCCACTCCTCCTGAGAACTAGGGTGACCAGACAGTAAATGTGAAAAATCGGGACTGGAGCTGGGGGGGTAATAGGAGCCTATATAAGAGAAAGACCCAAAAATCTGGACTGTCCCTATAAAATCGGGACATCTGGTCACTCTACTGAGAACTGTTGAGAACCCAGGGGTCCTGGCTCCCAGCCCCCTCAGCTCTGACCCCTATACCCCACCCCCTCCCAAAGCTGGGCTGTCATTTAGGGGATTATTTCTCCAGTCTCAGAGGGGCCCCAATAACAGCTGCATTGAGCCCCATTGCCTTGTGCACGTGTGAGGAGGTAGTGGAAACCCAGCCTGCCCTAGACATGGAGTGTGGATTTACCCGGCCGAGCGGCTGGATGCCCAGAAGAGAGAAAGAAACGTACATTCACAGCCCTCAAGTGAAATGGGGAGCAGGCCGCGGAGACATTATCCAGCCTGCAGGAATCCTTCCTGGCTCTTGAGCCAGAGACAATGGATTTGGGGGATACACAAGGAGCAAAAGGACCCTTTAAGTGTCCCCTCCTTGGTGGATGTAGGGGCCAGCACTCTCCGGGCCTGTTCAGTCCCCTGACCTGGAGGGCTGGGCTTGCCGGGAACTTGATGTAAGACAGAAAATTGGTTGGGGTAAGATAGAGAGACAAGGTGGGACTGACATGGCTCCAATTACACTATGTACAACAATCGGCAAAGATAGACAATGGGGGACCAATGCGACTCCAACAACACTTCATGCAACAACTGGAAAACGTAGACAAAGTGAGGCTGACATGGCTCCAATTCTGCTGTATACAATCGGCAAAGATAAAGAAGGTGAGACTGACGTGGCTCCAACAACGCTACCTACAACAATTGGCAAAGATAGACAAGGTGGGATGGACACATCTCTGACAACACCACCTTAAACACTCGGCAAAGTAGCCCCGTGCGACAATGCCGTGTCCGTCACTAGAAAAGCACAGTTTGGTGCCTTTTTCTCTAGCTCAGCATCATTTAAATCTCAGTTCTTCGTTGCCACGCTCAGCGCTGGATTTGCTAGAACCCGGCTGTGCAATGGGGTGTTGGAGTCAGGCGCAAGGCTCAGCTGGGCAAACAGACTAGGGCAGGACAGGACACAGTTCAAGGATGGCTCTGGGGGTGCCGGGGGTGGAGGGTCACCTACAAGGCTGGTGGTGTCTCTGGGGGGTTGCCAGTGAGACAGACAGGCCAGCATGGCAGGGAACTGATTTCCAGCCACACTCGCTCTCGCAGAGGCAGAGGGGCAAGTGTGACGATGCGGTTCTGGCGGGACCCAACTGAGGTGCCAGTTCAGGACCAATTGCTCAAACAGGGCAGTTACAGCCCCAGGCTGGGGGTTTTCCACCTCTAAGGCAAACCAAACCAGCCCGACAAAAAGGACTTTGGTTTCACCCCACTGGCTAACCACAAGTCACACAAGCAATTTCCTTAGACACTCCAGTCTCCCAGTGTCACCACCAGTGCCACCCGTCCTGGGGATGAATCGTTATGAAAACCAACACCCCAGTAAAAGAAAAAGGTTCTCTCGATCCCAAAGGACCAAGCCCAGACCAGGTCAATACACACATCAGATCTTACCCACAAATCATGCTGTTGCCAATCCTTTAGAATCTAAAATCTAAAGGTTTATTCATAAAGGGAAAGAGGTAGAGATGAGAGCTAGAATTGGTTAAATGGAATCAATTCCATACAGTGATGGCAAAGTTCTTAGTTCAGGCTTGTAGCAGCGATGGAGTAAACTGCAGGTTTAAATCAAGTCTCTGGAGAACATCCCCCGCTGGGATGGGTCATCAGTCCTTTGTGTAGATGTTTAGTAAGCAGGATTGAAGACAAGATGGAGATGAGGCATCCGCCTTATATAGGCTCTTCCAGGTGTAAGAACACTTCTTTGTTCTTACTGTGGAAAATTACAGCAAAATGGAATTTGCAGTCACATGGGCCAGTTTCTGCACACCCTGCTGAGTTACAAAGCGTATCTGCCTCCTCTCAATGGGTCAGTTGTGTAGCTGATGGTCCTTAATGGGCCATCAAGCAGGTTAAGCAGAGCTAACACCAACTTGTCTGGGGTGTTTCCCAGAACTGCAGCACCAATTTGAAATACAGACAGTATACAGCCAATACTTATAACTTCAATTACAAAATGATACAGACATACAGACAGCATCATCATAACCAGCAACCCATAACCTGGTCTTAGACACCTTATATGACCCCCTTTACATAGGATTTGGTGCCACTACAGGACCTTGGTTGCAACCCATGTTCTATATGGTCCCAGTTTATATCAATAACGTTACAGCAAGGAAGCGGCTTGTGACCCTGGGCATTCTGACGAGAACATCCCGGTGCTGAAAGTGCTCGGAACGGAAGGGGGGCCCCCATCGCCCCCACAGAGGCTCATTCCCCTGCCCAGCAGTTTGTTCTGCCTCCCAGCCCCGAAATGAAGCCTGGCCCCCATTAATTCTGCCCCCTCCAGCACCCCATCAATTGTTCCCTCCAAGAATTCTACTGTTTCAAGCCCCCCACGAGCTGCGGTGAGAGTTTGTGGTAATTAACAGGACGTTTGTCCCACGATCTCTCCAAGCCAGGCATTGTCCAGGGGACGGAGTTCGGAGATTCGCCCCCGGGTGCGAGCTCAGAACTCTGCGAGATGCTTGGAGCCATTAAGCACCTCCCAATTATGGTGCACGGAGGTTGGGGTGCAACCCCAGATCACTGGGTCCAATTCCAGGGAGACTCCCCCCCAGCGATGTGGGGAGGAGCCCATCCCATCCCAAAGGGTTAGGAGAAGGTGGGGACGGGCATGTCCCATCCAGAGCCCCCCTCCAAGGGGCCGGGTGTTTAAGGGGCTGTGAAGTGCAGAGATAGGTTGGGGCCACTGGCCTTTAGGGTCTCATATAGGTCTGACGGACTGAGAACAACCCTCGTTGTCTCCAGGAATGGCTGTTGGATTTTGGACTGGATGAGAGCTGGTACCCCCTGTGGGAGGAAGGCCCCCTGTCCCAAGAGCCAGGCATCTAGACAAAGGATTGTCTGGACCAGCTCCAAGCCCCAACCAGCAGTGGCTGATCTCCAGTGCTTCAGAGGAAGGCAGGGGAAAAAAGAGATTAAAAATATAGAATCATAGAAACGTCGGGCTGGGAAGGACCTCGAGACCTCATCAAGTCCAGCCCCTGTTGCCGTGGTAGGACCAAATAAACCTAGACCAGGTGTTTCTCCAACCTCTTCTTAGAAACCGCCAATGACCAGAGATCTTACAACCGCCCTTGGAAGCTGGTTCTGGAGTTCAACTATCCTCAGAGTTAGAAAGTTTTTCCTAACCTCTAACATAAACCTTCCTGGCTGCAGATCAAACCCTTTACTTCTTGTCCTGCCTTCAGCAAACACGGAGAACAACTGATTCCCCGGCCTCATATAACAGCCTGGAACAAATGTGGAGATTGTTCTTCTTTTCTCAGGACTAAACATGTCCTGTGTTTGTAACCATTCTTCCTAGGTCAGGTTTTCAAAACCTTTCCTCCTTCCAGTCGCTCGCCTCTGGACTCTCTCCAGTTTGACCACATCTGTCCTGAAGTGCAGTGCCCGGAACAGGACACAATATTGACTAGTCCCAGACCCAGGGCTGATCCCTGAAGGACCCCACTAGATATGACCTCCTGGTTTGACCGTGAACTGTGATAACTACTCTTTGAGTACGGTTTTGTGACCAGTTGTACATCCATCTTCTAGTAATTTCATCTAAACCTCACTGGGGGAAAGCATTCCTTCCTGACCGCAGCAGATGACCAACTGAAGCCTTGAAGCATGAGATTAGATTCTAGTCATTGTTATAATACTGAGCTCCAAGTGTTACAGACATGCCAAGGGAAATGCAGGTCATTCTGTTCTCCAAAAGGCCCATAGAGTCCAAGGCCAGATGGAAGGGAGGTTCTGAAATAACCTTCCATTTGGAAAACCTGCCTGATAGTGAGAGATTCAAGGATCACAAGCTATTTAGTTGAACAAAGAGAAGGTTAAAGAGTGACTTGATCCCAATATTGAAGTATCGCCATGGGGAACAAATATTTAATAACGGGCTCCAGCAGAGAAAGGTCTAACCCAATCCAGTGGCTGGGAGTTGAAGCTAGACATGGCGGCCATGATAGCAGGGACTGGAGTCTGTGACTCAGGAGGGCCCAAAGAAAGGCGCTAGAGACCACAAGATTGGGGATAAAGCTAAACAGGACATCTGGAAGACCTCTCTTAGAGGCTAGTGGGGTCTGGTCTGCTTAGCTCATCGAAGAGCCGGTGAAGAGAGGACTAGGTACCAGTTTGGAAACACGCTTGCAGCCCCTCACCAGTATCTGGATCCTGCATGCAGCCCTGGGCCCCATCAGCACCACACGGGAAAGGCAGAATGAGCAGGGGCTCAGGGACAGTTCAGGCTCTAGAAAAACTATCCTGTGAAGAGATACTAGAAAGATCAGGGTTGCATAAAGCATAAGAAGGAGCATAACACAACGAAAATAGGACAGAGAAAAGAGCCTGGGGGATTCTGTCTTCCCTGTTGCATGGCACAAGAACGAAGGGACTGCCCAGGAAATTACAGTGGAAAATTCAAAAGACATACTGATGCCCTCAGTGACTGTGGAACTCATTGCCACAGGATGATGCCGAGGCTAACACCTAGCAAGATTCAAAAAGGGACTGGACATTTCCATAGGGAAAAGGAGCATCCAGAGTTAGATTTGCTCAGACTAACTAAAGGTTGTGGAAGGGATATTAAACCTCATGCTTCAGGGTTGTACGGAACCTCTTGTTATGAGCGATCAGGAGGGAATTTTCATTGGGGCAGATCATCCCCTGCTCCTGCAGGTTCTTATACCTGCCTCCGCAGCATGTGGCACTGGCCCAGGTCAGGGATGGATTCTGAACCAGACGGAGTTTGTTCTGATCCATTTCTATACCAAACCCCGTCTTTCAACTCACAGAGAAGCACCATTGTTCATGAGAAATTTCCAATGGCCAACAAAGGGCCCTGATTTGCCTCCTCCAAACCAACCTGTCCTCAAAAAATTTCCTCCAGCATAAGTCAGAAATTTCCCACCAGATGGGATACCTGCCACCCTTCGCAGGTGGAAAAGTATTTATTTTTACAATAGAATGGGAACTGTCCCATATTTACGGAAAATCCCTGGCTTTCCCTTGAAAAAGCCCAACACTTTTCTCAGTTTGGGGCTGGCAAAACCCTAAAATTTTAGGCCAAAATCATGAAACAACATCTTTGGATTCTCAGGGGTTTGTTCTTTCTTTGCAGGGGCTATTAACAGCTCCTTTATTGAATTGCAGCAAGGATGATTTAGGTTAGACACTTTTGAACAGTCAGGGTAGCGAAGCATGGGAAGAAATGACCAAAGGAGATGGTGGAACAGGTTAGACAAACCCCTGTCTAGATAATATTTAGTACTGCCTCAAGAGACTGGATAGATCGAGGGCCCTTCTAGTCCTACATTTCTGTGATTCTAGTTGTAAGGTGAAAGCATGACAGAGAAAACATCTTAAAACCACAAAACACATGCTAAGAAGCTTCAGAGATGGCTCCAGGGCCCTGGCTGGGGTCTGTCCTTCAAACGCTTCATGCTCACAACAGAAGCGGAGCAAAACTAGCACAACTACGAATCGATCAGCAGGGATGAGCTTCAAAAGGCCGGGATTGGTTTTATTTTGCATAACCAGAATTTGCATTCATGTCCCCTTAGAAAGTCCCCACAACGCTGCTTAGCCATGAGGCCAGTCTTATCTGGTGCATTGTCCATTTGGTCCTTTGAAGTTTTTTCTCATAAATTCATAGATGCAAAGACAAGAAGGGTTCATGGTGACCCTCTAGGGCAGTGGTTCTCACATACCCCGGTCTACACTGAGGGCTTCCAGGAGATCCATCAACTCATCTAGATATTCGCCTAATTTACAACAGGCTACATAAAAAGTGCGAGCAAAGTCAGCACAACCTAAAATTTCGTCCAGGCAATGACCTGTTTATATGGCTCTATCTACTATCCACTGAAATGTAAGTACAATCTTTCTGTTCCAAACAATTTATTTTATAATCCCATGATACAAATGAGTAAGTCAGTCATTTCCCAGTAACTGCGCTCTGGGACACTTTTGCATGTTTACATCTGATTTCGGAAGAAAGTTGTTTTTAAGTGAGGTGAAACGTGGGGTTAGGCAAGACAAATCAGACTGCTGAAAGGAGGACAGTCATCTAGAAAGGCTGAGGGTCAAATCTAGGGATCTTCCCTCATTTCATTTCTAGCGCGGATCTTTTAGAAGAACATCTCGTCTCGGTTGAAAAATTGTCGTGGTGGTGAATCCACCATGCCTGTCAGTAGATTGTGCCCATTGTTAATTACGCTCTCGGTTATAAATTGACACCTTTGTTTCCAGGCTGATTTAGTCTAGCTTCAGCTTCTGGCCAGAACGCGTCATATCCTGCCTACCCCCTTAAAAAGATGTCTTGTCATCTTGGGTCCCGGTAAAGCAGAACCTTTGCGATGAAGGTAAAGGACCCCAAAGGAATTTGATTTAATTCCATAGTCGCCCGAGGGTATAGCAGGAAATAGCCCCCTCTGTCGATGAAAAGCCTGGGAAATAATGCTCCCTTTTTCACAGCTATTTGTCAGCAGCATGGGTAGAAAGCGCTCTTGGTAACTATGATGTATTGTGTTCTGTGACTGAACAACTCCACCATATGATTACAATGGAAATGTTAATGCTTTTAGTGTTGCTGTTCAGTTTAGGGTTAGGTTATCGTTGTAAAGGATGTAATAATAATAACACCTTCTATGTTCATCCTAACCGTGCATTGTCATTGCATCTAACCAAAACCCATGAGGCTGAAGCATTTGATCTGGAATCCGAAATATAAGGTTCGATGAACATGGAGGTTTAAGATTGGCAGTTGTGCTGGAAGCAAAAAAGGGGGGAGTGTGGAAGGGGAAAAGGAATAAAGGGAACTTGGATGCAGACATCTCAGACATGGACACTCCACCCAGCACATAGACGATGAGGCATGGGCCTGTCCGGTACTTGGCCACTGGCTTGTTCTTGTGCCAATGCCCGAAGCGGGGACTGACAGCAGCCTGGGAGCTGGTGGTAGGGACTGGATCTGACACAAAGGGCCACAGCTTCTTGTCCAGTTTGTTCTCAGCGATGTCCTCCGTGGCATCCTTGAGCATGGGGGTCCAGTGGGAGAGCTGGTAGGTGGACTCCAGCCGCACCTTCCTCTCAGGTCGCAGCTGCCCACTCCGAGGCACAAGAGAGATGCCCAGGAACTGCATGCTGTGGATGATGTTGCCCGGCTGCTGGATGTTGGCATACTGGATCAGCCTGATGAGGTTCCCCAAGCCTATACCATTCTTCAGGAAGATGTAGAGCAGGATGATGCAGATCTTGTCGTAGGCCTGCATGGGGCTGGGGTCCAGCAGGACAGGCACAATGATCTTCATGGGGTCCTTGATCATCTGCCCATCCATGTCTGTCCCCATGGCCAGGTCCTGCTCCACGCTGAACAGCTTCTCTACTGTCCATTTGAAGTGCTGCATGCAGTGCTCAGCCAGGTTCAGGTGCATGGAGTACTTGTTCAACTCTTTCTGGTACTGGGGCATCTTCAGGATCTGGGACGGGTCCTTGATGTTGGCCTTGTCCATGGTCAGCCTCTTATTCTCACAGAAGGTGTGCAGCAGCTCGGTCACCTTCTTGGAGATGTTAGCGATGTGCATGTGGTGTAGCTGCACCCAGAGTTCATCGTCTTCGTCCAGCAGTGCCTCTTTCTCCTGCGAGTCGCTGATGCCCATCGTCTCATACTTGTAGGTGCCATTCTCGATGCTGAGCAGGTCGTAGGCCATGGCCTGGTAGGTGAGCTTGTGCAGCAGTGGGGACACCAGGTCAAAGCTCCAGTCCACAATCAGCAGCTGAGAGCAGGCTTTGCTGGGGATTTCTCCCATGCGGGGCTCGTGTGCCTTGAATGCCTTGAGTTTGGCCAGCACAGCATGCGCCAGCTGGAAGTTATCTTCACGGTCCTTCCTGTAGCAGATGGCTGGATACTCCTTCGAGGTTACAATGTGGCAATCTGCTCTGCCAGCATCTCCATCTGCTTGTTCTTTTCCAAGAAGCGGTAGGAGCTGAACCAGTTGTGGAAGATCTGTGGCCCATCCAGGGAGTACACCAGGCTCTCGTAGGGCAGGAAGGCCACGTTGATCTCCCTGAGGATTTTGATGGCCTTGGTGATTCGTGACTTCCTCAGGTCATTGAACAGAGGCTCAGGACAGGTGTTGATGAAGACGATGTGAGCAGCCTTGTAGGGGAAGGCGGGGGTGCCCTGGAAGTCATTGATCAGAGCCTGCACCGACTTCTCCACAGGGCTGAACAGGTAGATGGCCTCCAGGCTGGGAATTGTCTCCCGGCGCTTATTAATATCTTCCACAAGCGTGATCCCTTTGTCCACGAAGTCAGACAGCATGCAGCATGATGAGAGGATGCGCATGCTAGGGTGGTCCATGATCAGCACCTTCCATTCTCCTTCCTTCTTCATGCTGCAAATGACACTGCTGAGGATCACTGTGCTCCAATAATAAGACCAGTGGCCCTTTCCAGTTGCTCTAATTTCTCATCATGTTGTTGGCCTTTGTAAATGTTCCAGATTGGTGTGCACTATTGGCACCATCCCATAGGGATCACTAAGGGGTAAAGGCCTTGGCCATTGGGTTTCATCAGAGTATATGGTATTGTCTGTATTAGGATGTGTTAGAGGGGTGGTGAGTGGCAATGAGGATAATGGCGGGGGCAGTGGTCGTGGCAGCAAGGCGCTTTTGGTATTCATCATCTGAAAGCCAATTAGGGATGGCTATACATGTCCAAAAGCACAGAGCCCAGTCCCCGGAATAAACCCAAACCACTACTCAATACCACAGTCCCAAGTGCAGTTCCCACAAGTTCCTCTCTGCCAGGTTACTATACTCCGTCTCTTCCACCAGGACCAATTCTTAATGTCTTTTGTAGTCAAGAATCCCTGGACTTTGGCGGTTTCAGTGGAACAAACATGCTGCCTTCTTCTTTCCCGGAAGAGTCGTGGTTCAGCATCATACAGGGGAGAAGTTACCAGCACATCACCCTGTAATAACTGGGTTCCTCCAGCAGATGGTGAATGTATGGTGGTTCTGTTAGTGGACAAGGGAGAGGTTACCAGCACTTCACCTTGCCCTTTTCTCCTGCTGTCCAGAAGGAAGAAAAGAAGTACCAGAAGGAGGGACAGGCTGATCAGCAGTCATCTTGAGGTGGAGGGGCCTTCTTGCAGTGAGACGCATGGGTCCAGGCAGTGAGTCCTTGGCACTTCACAGTGACGTTGGTAGTTAGCAGAACTTGGTAAAGGCCTTTCCAGTGCGGAGCCAGAGCGGTCTTTTGCTGATGGACCTTTATGTAGATCCAGTCTCCTGGTTCTAACGAATGACAGGGTTACTTAGGATCTTTGGGTAGCGCTTCTTTTACCTGCGAATAAAGAGACCTAACACATTTCATTAGTGCCTGGCAGTAATTAAGCATTGTATCTTCCATCAAATAAATGTCCATATGGGCAAGGGCCAGTGGGGGCGAAGCCGGTAGCCGTGTTGGGTGCCCTCTCAGGATCTCATGTGGGCTAAATCCAGTCTTTCGGTTGGGAGTGGCCCTCATGCTCATCAATGCTCATGGCAGGGCATTTGGCCATTATGAGTTTGTTTCTGCACAAATCTCGGCCAGGTTGTTTTTCAGAATCCCAATGTGATATGACCGTGAAAAAAGCTAATGAGGTCTTGGGATGCATCAGGCGAGGTATTTCTAGTAGAGATAAGGAGGTGTTAGTACCATTATACAAGGCGCTGGTGAGACCTCACCTGGAATACTGTGTGCAGTTCTGGTCTCCCATGTTTAAGAAGGATGAATTCAAATTGGAACAGGTTCAGAGAAGGGCGACTAGGATGATCCGAGGAATGGAAAACCTGTCTTATGAAAGGAGACTGAAAGAGCTTGGCTTGTTTAGCCTAACCAAAAGGCTGAGAGGGGCATGATTGCTCTCTATAAATATATCAGAGGAATAAATACCAGGGAGGGAGAGGAATTATTTAAGCTTAGTACCAGTGTAGATACAAGAACAAATGGATATAAACTGGCCATCAGGAAGTTTAGACTTGAAATTAGATGAAGGTTTCTAACCATCAGAGGAGTGAAGTTCTGGAACAGCCTCCCAAGGGGAGTAGTGGGGGCAAAAGACATATCTGGCTTTAAGACTAAGCTTGATAAGCTTATGGAGGGGACGATATAATGAGATTGGTCTTTGACTATTAGCGGTAAATATGCCCAATGACTTGTGATGGGATGTTAAATGGGGTGGGATCTGAGTTACTACAGAGGATTCTTTCCTGGGTGTCTGGCTGGTGAGTCTTGCCCACATGCTCAGAGTTTAGCTGATCGCCATATTTGCAGTCGGGAAGGAATTTTCCTCCGGGGCAGATTGGCAGAGGCCCTGGGGGGGTTCGCCTTCCTCTGCAGAATGGGGAACAGGTCACTTGCTGGAAGATCCTCTGCACATCGATGTTTTTAAACCATGATCTGAGGACTTCAATGGCTCAGACACAGGTTTGATACAGGAGTGGGTGGGTGAGATTCTGTGGCCTGCGCTGTGCAGGAGGTCAAACTAGATGATCATAGTGGTCCCTTCTGACCTTAAAGTCTATGATTCTGACATTTCACTGTCCCGGCAGACTGCGGGTGGTGGGGACAATGGAATTTGTGTTGGATCTGCAAGGCTGCACATAACTCCTTTACAATCTGTCCAGTAAAATGATTACTACGATCACTGTCGATACTCACAGGTATGCCAAACCTTGGAATGAAATTCTTAAGCAACATTTTCACAACAGACTTGGCGTCTGCCCTTCTGCAGAGGAAGGCTTCAACCCAGCTTGAAAAACATCAGCTAATACTAACACATACTCATAGTTACAACATTTAGACATTTGAATAAAATCAATCTGAATATTTACAAAGGGTCCCCAAGGTGTGCTGCTTTTCTAGATTTAACTGCTTTTTCAATATTATGTTGCTGACAGTATTATTCCAATATTATATTACTGACCTGTCATAACATTTCTTCCCAGATCTGGACCTTAGCGTCCAAAATATGGGTGTTAGCATGAAAACCTCCAAGCTTAGTTACCAGCTTGGACCTGGTAATTGCTGCCACCAGCTAGGAATTATAGAGTGCCTAGCTCACTGTGGTCCCCCAAAACCTTCCCTGGGGGACCCCCTGACTCAGATGCCTTGAGTCTTACAACAAAGGGAAATAACCCCCTCCCCTTGTTTCCTTGTTATTTCCTCCCAGGCTCCCCTCCCTGTACGACCCTAGGAGATTCCCTGCTTCCAGTCCTGGAAACACAAGTACCGAGAGATCTAATCTCTCTTCCCCCTCACCCAGAGGATATGCAAAGTCAGGCTTAGTAAATCTAACACAAAGAGATTTTCCCCCTGACTTCTTCCTCCCACCAATTCCCTGGTGAGCTGCAGACTCATTTCCCTGGAGTCCCCACTAAAGAAAAACTCCAACAGGTCTTAAAAAGAAAGCTTTATATAAAAAGAAAGAAAAAGACATTAAAAATAGTTTCTGTATAACGGTGACAATATACAGGGTCAATTGCTTAAGAAAAAAAGTGAATAAACAGCCTTATTCCAAAAGAATACAATTTAACACATTCCAGCAACTACACACATGTAAATACAAAAAATCAATATAAACCTATTGTTTTACTATCCTTGTACTTACAACTTGGAAACAGAAGATTAAAAAACCTGGAGATAGAAAAATCACTCTCAGAGCTGAGAAAAGAACAGACGCAAGACAAAGAACAAAGAACTCACACCCAAAACTTCCCTCCACCCAGATTTGAAAAAGTCTTGTTTCCTGATTGGTCCTCTGGTCAGGTGTTTCAGGTTACTGGTGTTACCCCTTTACAGGTAAAAGAACATTAACCCTTAGCTATCTGTTTATGACATGACCCTCCTCCCTCAGTGAGTCTCCAGGAAAGGAAGATCAGCAGTGTATGTGGCCAAGACTGTTGCAAGCATCACAAAGCATTTTGGGGAGGGTCAAAGGTATGTGAGTGGAAAGTGGAAGTTTCCTTTGCAAGTACGAGAGACCAAGGTGGGGAAGAGAAGAAGAAGAAAGGAGCAGAGAACAAATGAATTCAACACTGCAGCTAGCATACTCAGCCCGAAGATAAGATGCTGGCTCCCACCCAAGGACACTGCTCATAGCCAAGACTTGGCTGACAGCTGAGAAAGATGGGGGCTTGAATGTGCCCAAAATAAATCCAGCTGCACAGGCCTTCAAAATAGCAAGGCCAGCAGGAAGGAAAACAGCAGATCTAAGACTACAGAGATGGAAAACACCAACTACCAGGCAAATTAAAATTAAGTGCATACCAATCTCGTTAACTGCAACAATCATCCCCCCTTTGCTCAAAATAGGTCAAGAGCACCTGAGGCGCAACCAGGCTGGTGTCCGGGGAGTGCCAAAGCTGATCAGGATGGAAAGTGCACCCAGCAGCACCCCAAGAACATTTCTCAGCTTTTGGCACAGCCTCTGTCACGTATAATTAAACCTTAGTATTTCCTAATAGTATTCAAAGCACTTTGTATTCCCAGTTGGATAAAACAAGCATCTGCATTTAGCTCTAACCCTTTCATTTGGTTTTGAACTAGGGTGTCCTGTAGAAAATTAAACACAACAATTTCAGCCACAAGACAAAACATCGCAAGGACATAGGACATGGAACACAATTTATATTGTGCCAGTAAATGCATGGTATGTTGAATTGCTTTTTAGCTGGCATTAGCTTTCTCTAATTTTCTAAAAGATTTTCTGGGGCCATCAGTCATTGTTTAAAATATTTCTTTCTTATACAAATACCCTTGCTGATTGCAGGCAAAATGGAGGAATTACCCCCATATTTTTCTGTGTTTGTTTCATAGGCAGGCCACGTTTCAGCGGCTTCTACCTTATCAATCAGGTCATTTGCATTAGCACACAGATGCTTTCTGGCTTGCCTTTAGATCCAGAGCCATTCACAGGTTAAAAACTTTTACTTAAAAGGGACACAATTAACTTTTACCAGCGTTCTGATCACCTGTTACCTTTAACTCCTGATTTCAAAAACACAGTAATCTGAAAAGGAAAACACCACCTACTGTAGCCCCTTGGAGCCTAATAGGATTTTTCTTAAATAGCATTGCATATTTGCGTTTTCCTCACCCCTTTTACAATATACACCACACATTTCATTTCCTTGACATTCCTTTCATACATTTCGGGTGGCTAAATTCCCATAGACAAAATTTCTAATCCGACAAAAATGTTCATAGCCAAATGATTTTAATTAAATAGTCTATTTGCCTGGATTTATGTACAGACATTTCTTTGGAAAAGGGCCCATTCTTCCTTCAGAATGGCTGCAAAGAAACCGATAATTCTTTTTCTTTTTAGCGTTTTTACAAACTCCAACTGATAATTCCCTCCAGCAACTACAGTTAATGGCTTACTTTTTTTTTTCCTTAAATCACTTGCTTATTTTCCCAAACCAGCACCCCAATCAACTCAGATTTTACCATTCCAATTATTGTTCTAGGGGTTTAAATTCCCCATGCCTATACTTACTGCTTTCCGTTAGTCCTGCCACCAGGCCCCTCAGAGCTTCCAATCGGGTTTCCATTTTTTCCTTCTCTGCCTGCCTGTCTGCTTGTCTGGGCCTTGCTGCACCGTCCCTTTCCATGGGCACAGGCTTTGTTCCACTACCAATTTAGCAAGGAGGGTGGTCTTCTCAACTAACCCTCACCCCTCTTGGTCCTGTTCTTAAACATTCTCAGTCCTCACCCGTGAGGCTTACCACCTGGACAGAACGCACGGCCCACTGGCGTTTTAACTGTTCCGTTTTCTCTAGCTGGCAGGTACACATCTCGTCCCTTTTCCCCAACTCCTCTTATTGCCTGGTCCTGCTATGACCTGGGGTGGACCCACCTGCAACCTTTCTTTTTTCATACTCACAAACACGCTGCCTGGGCTGGCCAGGCCCAGGGGTAGGAGAAACAGAGAGAGAGAGAGAGAGAGAGAGAGAGAGAGAAGGGGGTGGACAGGAGGTTATCCTGTGCATAGGTTGTCCAGACGCATGGTGCAAAAAAATCTCCAACTTGCTTCCACTCTTGGGTTTTTCCGCCCTGGGGTCTCTTGGGGTGTCTCTTTCAGAGATCCTTGCTCAGCATCCCAGTCCAGGCTGGCTGCCTGTGGCTTCTTCAGTGTCCCCAAAGCACACCGGCTCCAGGATCGCAAAGGCAGACTGTTGGGTCTCACTGGGTGGCCAACCTCTGCAAATGTAATCTCAGTCCTGTCACTTGTGTTGCCTTTGGTTTGCCTTTGTCTACATTTTTTCACAGCCGGCTGGGTTTTCTGGTGCTTGGCATGGAAAGCAAGACAGACTGTGCTGATTCTTGACCTAGAACGCAGAGCAGCTTCCTCTTTATCTCTAGGCCAAGCTGACTTTTCAAATTAACCTGTTCCTTTCCCTGCTCCCTCCAGCCTTAACGAATTGGGGAGATAAGGAGCCGAGGGGGGTGATGAAGTGGTTTGGATAGGGAGGCAGCCGGATGCTTTACATTTTGTGTTTTAACCTGCACTTGAGTCTTTAATTTTTCCTGGGAGTCCTTCAAACTCCGCACTCGGGACTCATGGAGTCTCTTTGTAGCTTCCTCCCACCAATAGACAAATTGCTCCCACTGTTTGTTAGAGGTTTTTGGTGATGTAAAGGTTCCTCTGAGGTATATGATTTTATCCAGATCAAAGGTATCGTCTAGTGGGAATTGTTTAGATGGATTATCACGCGGGTAAAAATTCCAATTTTCTAAATACCTGCAGGTCCTAGAACCATAATGTCTATACATGTAGTACGCAGGGGATCCCTTCGGAGGTGTGGGGGGGGGCGGGATTTTAGACTGTCCCCCACCTATATTCCAACCACACAGGGGAGTATCCTCTCTGCTCAGCGGATCATCTCATGTCCACTCAGCAGCTCATAAGGGAAGATTTCCACACACTCACCCCGGGGAAAGGGTCCACTGGGTCACGGGTTTCACCGCCTCGCGGCTTAAGCCCGGACCTGGTCAGTGGCTCATGAGTAAGGGAAAATTCTCTGCTGGGTCATGGGGTTCGGATGACCTCCCCTTGCTTTCAGATCTCCCACATGGGGTATCCCTGGGGCAGCTGGAGTCATCTTAAGTCTTAGACCTGGTCAGCGGCTCATACCCTGCCTGTGTTCATTCCTACACACACATTCATTACCCATATCTAGAGGCATCACCTTTTAACAATAATCTTAATTCTTTATGTCCGGACTTAATATAACTGTTCCCTTATTTGAGGTGGCAAAAAACCCCTCAGCGCCGGTGCATTAATCTCATTGAGGGCGGCAAAACTATTCCTCAGAACGGCATTAACTAATCTTACTTGAGGGAAGCAACAAATTCTTCAGCACCAGTCGCATCTAACCTTGTTGCAAAATCAGTAAGTTCAGGTGCTAAACCCAGGGTTGTGAGTTCAATCCTTGAGGGGGCCATTTACAGAACTGGGGTAAAAATCTGGGGATTGGTCCTGCTTTGAGCAGGGGGTTGGACTAGATGATCTCCTGAGGTCCCTTCCAACCCTGGTATTCTATGGATGGCCTGAGCCCCAAAGGGACAGACGGCCCCACGGGCAGTCCTCCTCCGACACCCCAGTAGAGATTTCAAAAGGTCTCTTACCTCTTGACTGGTGCCTTGGGGTTCGAAGAGGAACGGTCCATAGCCGCCATCGCTGTCTCAGCCAGGCGCTGCCATCCGAGTCACGGCACCAAATTGTGGAAGAAAACGCAGTCTTTGCTGTTAGGTTGTTTGCAACATGTCAGAGACAGTTTATTCTCAAGCAACTGCAAGGGGGAGACATGCGCACGGACAGGGATTCCCCCGTTCCAGGCAGGTCTCGGCCAGATAAACGATTAGGGCAAAAGTTTATACCTTTTGTTGGCTACAATAATGATCAACAACCACATCTTGTTTATACATGTTCCTTCCTGATGTCTTACTTTTCTCAATAGTTCCTGCTACCATCTGCGTCCCATTCTTATCTAACACATGGTCAACCAGCATCTCTTACAGTTTTCCCACTCGCCCAGGCCCTGCCTTAAAGTCTCACGTTACTAGAGTTAGAGGTAGCTTGACCTTTGCTCTATTCTGTTGAAAACTAAGGTGTCTGCATCCAAATTCCCTTTATCCCTTTCTCCACTTCCACACTGCCCTAGCTAATACAGTCGGCTTCCCCCTTCCCCTGAACCTCAAGCACTTGGATCCTGGTTCTTGTGGACCCAGCCGGCCCGTTCACGAACGCTCCCTCGCCAAGGGGTTTTCCTCAGGGACTGAAGCCTTTCCCGACATTCTGTGACACTGACCGCAAACTTTTGTTGTTATTCGTGGCCAGGACTAGTGCTTGCCCGCAGTGATGTCCCTTGTCCCTGTGGTTTTCACTCTGTGGAGGCACAGTTAACCTGTGGAACTCGCAGCTGGGGGATGCTGTGGAAGCCGAGCCTTGAACCGGGCTCAAAACAGAATGAGAGACGTTCATGGAAGATAGGTCCAGTGATGGCTATTAGCCAAGATGGTCAGCGATGCGACTGTCAATATTAATCCATGATGCTGTAGGTATAACCTGTAATATGTCTCACTGTGCTTATGCATCTGAACCAGTGTGTGAGCTTCCCACCATGGATCGGGACCAGCTTTGGGACAGTCTCTTGGGGGGAGCACGTCCATGTCCCAGACCTCAAAGGATGGGATCTCACTCTTCCCCACAGGCCTCACGGCCTCGCACCTTCCAGCCCCGTGTCCTCAGGGTGGGGCGTCTTGTCTTAGATCCGCCTCAGCAAGCTGTTGATCCATGAGTCAGTTGGAGCAGGTGTCTGTCCAACCCAGGGATTCTTAAACCCTTTTTAATATGCGGACACCTGAAATACGTCAAATGGAGGTGCGGACCCCTTTGCAAATCTTAGACGTGGCCTGTGAACCACTGGGGTCTGCAGACCACAAGATGAAAACCACCAGTGAAAGTGCCTTATTGGGCCAGGTTAGTTTCAACCAGTTCCTTAGGGAATGTGTACACTGCAGAGGAAAGCCCAGGGCTCAAAGTTAAGAACAAACCTACCTCCTTTCTGTCTACACACAAATTGTGCTAACCCAGTGTGACAGGCTGGACCCTGATGTTCATTCTTTTTTCAAGACTATGATATATTTGTACCAAGTAGGTCTTGTGCTAGTATCATTCAAAAACTCATAATCTACTGAACATTATTGTACTGGAAAAAAATGCGTGGCAACACTGTATGTAAAGTTATACAAGTTCTACTGTATGACATTGCTGAGCCATGTTCCAAGTTTAGAAAAGCCAGCACAAACTGGTTCCTCAGAGACAAAAGGCAAACTGAGGACATCCTACAAAAAAATTACAAAAATTCCCACTTTGTCACAATCTCATATGTCTTCCCCACACACACACACCCTCCAGCCTTGGTGGCTAAACATCCTGCCAGACTTCGGGGTAGTGAGTTTGTCAGGTCTGCAAGGAACTGGTTTGTCATGGGAGTTGGCTCGGTTTGTCCCACGGACTTTCATCCAAGGTGCGTTGGCTTCAGAGAGCAGGAGGAAGCGACAGTCTCAGGCCCGGGTCTCGTGGGAGCAGACAGGCGGTAGGAGGTTTGACAGAGATGGGGAAGGCAGGATGTCCCTTCCCCGTGCTCCGTTCTTTGATCCATCCCCAGGGCCTTAATTACCGGTAATGGTTCCACGCTGGGTGTCATTAGCAGCCATGGCACTTGGGGACGGGAACCGTGGGCGGAGGAACAGCGGCTAATGGGTTGCAGCAGGAGTTTGGGGTAATTACCAGGATCTTTGTCCCATGCTGAGGCTCGATCGCTCCATGCTGGGCATTGGCCGGCTTGCCCAGGGGAGGCCGTTCATGGATTCACTCCCCCACCCCGTCCTGGTGTGAGAGCAGAGCTCTGTGAAATGCTGGGAGTTGTTAAGATCCTCCACCTCCATCTCCGGGCTGCTGCACCCACCCTCCAGGTGACAGTGCAGCCCACAGGGGGAAACTGAGGCACACACAGACTTCATGCAAAATATTATAGCTGGCCAATTCCCACGTCAGCCCACGTGTTGCAAGCAGGGTGGCTTCTCCATCCCGGGCCATTTTCCAGCCAGGCTGGGAGGTTTTCCTAAAAGATTTGCTCTGGGAATTAGTTCGTGGCAGGGCTCTGGGCTGCAGAGGTCAGACTGGCTGACCACAACAGTTCCCTCCAGCCATGGCAGCTCTGAAATTAGCCGCCCCTCTAAAAGGCAGGCTTTGATGCTGATGCTGGGTGATGTGCTACAACCTGGTGTGGGCGGGGTAGGCATGGGGTGCGGTCTGGCCTTGGGAACCTGTGAATCCAGGAAACCACCTGTTCATTCCTGTCCCTTTCCAATCCACTCTCATGCTTCAGGGCTTGGGCTGCAGGGTCAGGAAGGTTTGTTTCCCCCACCCTCTGAGGTACACAATGGACCAGGTGCATTTTTTCCCTCCCACTCTCCCCTGAATAATCAGTGATGGGATGGAGCTTTGAGACACTTCAGAAAAATCCCCTTTTTAAAGGTCCAGCTGGTGGGCCGTGCTATTCTGGCTTGCTCCAGGTCCGTGAGGTTGGGACTATGGGGGGGGGGGGGCTTCGCCATCTCCTAGAGCCTGCTGAGATGATTGGGACATATCCCTGCCGGCCAATTGCCTGCTCTCCTCGGATGCTGTTGGCCGCAGCAGCTCTCCTGTTCCCCAGCAGTTCAGTCTCCTGCGTTGATCTAACAAGGAGTTGCTATTTCTCAACTTCTCCCCATCACGCTGGGGCATTTCTATCCTTCCGTGCAGAGCAAATGAGCTGGGGGGGCCGGTCTGGCCCAGCCCAGCGCCACGTTGATTTCACACCCCTGTACCTGGTGAATGAATGCACCTCGCACAGAAGCACCGTGGGCTGCCAGTTTAGATTGGATGAGGGTGACCAGATGTCCCAGTTTGATAGGGACACTCCTGCTTTGGTTTTTTTTCTTATATAGGCTCCTATTACCCCCCATCCCCGTCTCGATTTTTCACTACTTGCTGTCTGGTCACCCTAGTTCGGATGCTCCTGGAAGTTTCATCCCACGGCATCATCTTTAATTCTTGGAGACTCCAGGCTAGTCCCAGAGCAGAAGTCCCTAGCCCTCGAGTGTGCAGCTAACACCCCTTAGTGGTGGCATCCATCACTGATTTAAGTGCTGCCTATAACCTGGCTCAGAAGAATTCAATATTTAATAGGTCAGTGTGTCGACATCAGCCACTCACACCCAAAGCTCTAGGAACAATTTGTCACTCCCAAGTGAAAGTCATAGATCAGCAACGCACGAAAAACACGCTGCCTGGAAACATACCAGCATGTGATGGAAAGATAGTTATACATTGTGACATGGAGCCTGTGTGTTTTGATGTGTCTTTATTGATCTCAAGTATCAGAGGGGTAGGCTGTGTTAGTCTGGATCTGTAAAAGCAGCAAAGAATCCTGTGGCACCTTATAGACTAACAGACATTTTGGAGCATGAGCTTTCGTGGGTGAATACCCACTTCCTCAGATGCATGTAATGGAAATTTCCAGGGGCAGGTTATATATATGCTAGCAAGCAAGCTAGAGATAACGAGATCAGTTCAATCAGGGAGGATGAGGCCCTGTTCTAGCAGTTGAGGTGTGAAAACCAAGAGAGGAGAAACTGGTTCTGTAATTGGCAAGCCATTCACAGTCTTTGTTCAATCCTGAGCTGATGGTGTCAAATTTGCAGATGAACTGAAGCTCAGCAGTTTCTCTTTGAAGTCTGGCCCTGAAGTTTTTTTGCTACGTCTACGTGAATTAAATACTTATTCCTTGACCCCTCGAGTGGCCGGCACTTGCCCAAAGAAAATCAAAAAATTTTAAATGCTTAAAATGCCCTGATTTTGTGCAACTGGGGAAATGCAAAATCGATAAAAACAAACGTAAAGCGAAACTGTGGAACAGAGGCTGGTTTCTCACTCACTCAGCGAGGGACGAAGTGAGTCCTCTGACAAAACCCGCTCAAGAAAGCAGCACCAGAGTCAGAACAGCTCAGAAATCTCACCACGGTCCAAGCGCTGGATCGCAGCCATGCTGGCTCTCCGGAAATGAAATCCACTCAACCCGCTGCAAGTCACCCATTTTCCCCGTCCCTCCATGACAAATCAGGCCCTGGCCGAGCCAGGAGGCTCCAGTTGCAGAGGGAAGCCACTTTTCTGAATACCACAGACCATGGCAACGCCGCTTGCTTCCAGCCGGGGGGCGTCTGCATCATCTGAATAATTTTTTATCAACATCCCCCCTTAGGAAAAGAGCCGGTGCTGGGTTTGGACGAGCCACTCAGGGAGATTTCTGAACTGATCTTTGCCGGAGCTGCCTTGCAACAAACGAAGCTGAATTCCAGATTAACAGCTTCCCATGCCAGAACAGACCCTTGTGAGCATCGTCTGAGCCCCTGTATGACCTGGCTAGAGACTTGCCCCCAAGTTATTCCTAGAGCCGATCTCTTAGGGGAAAAAACTTCCCAGCTTGATTTTAAAATGGTCAGGGATGGCAAATCCATTGCGCCCCTTCGGTAACTGACCCGATGGTTAATTCCTCTCGCTGGTAAAGATTTACACCTTATTTCCAGCCGGAATTTGTCTAGCTTCGGTCTAAAGCTGTCGGACCGTGTTAGATCTTCTAGGAGCCTGTTATTAAATATCTGTCCCCCCCGTCAGTACGTCCTGCCCTGAGCTAGTGGGTCACCCCTTCGCCATCTCTTTGTTCAGCTCGACAGCTGGAGCTGCTGGCGTCTCTCGTGCTCAGGCCAGTTTCTAGCCCTTTAAATCATTCTCATGGCTCTTCTCTGACCCCTTCCCGACTGATCGTGAATTGCAGGCAGCAGAACCAGTCGCAGCAGGCAGATTCCCCTGTCAGTGGAGATGGGAAAGGAACAGCCCCACCCTCCAAGGTCACTGTTTTCCCATCTGACTGGGCAGCCCCCACTGACTGGCCTGTCTCTCCCCAGCTTGGGGTGGGGTTGGCACAGGGCGGGTGCCATTGCCAGCTCATGCCCCAGGGATGCAGGGCAGGAGGGCGCGGATGGTGACCGACAATCCAGGGAGCCTCATCTCAGTTCTGATTTGGGTGTTGGTCCAAAAAGGCTTTAAAAGATTAAGCAGCAAAGAATCCTGTGGCACCTTATAGACTAAAGTTTTGGAGCATGAGCTTTCGTGGGTGAATACCCACTTCCTCAGATGCATAACATGGCATGACATGCATCTGAGGAAGTGGGTATTCACCCACAATAGCTCATGCTCCAAAACTTGTTAGTCTATAAGGTGCCACAGGATTCTTTGCTGCTTTTACAGATCCAGACTAACACGGCTACCCTCTGATACTTAAAAGATTAAATTTCATTTCCCAGGAGGGACGGATGGAGAAACAGAACAGAGGGAGTACTTACCCAAGGTCATCCAGAGCCAGGGAGAGAACCCAGGAGTCCTGGCTCCCAGCCCCCTCTCCCTGCTCTAACCACCAGACCCCACTCCCCTTCCAAACCCTGGTCATGGCTACACTAACCCAGAGGTGAGGTTGCTTGGAGGCATGCCGTCCACTTGCAGAACAGGGAACTGAGCAAAATCCAGAGCTGACAACCGGGCACTGCAAACAGGCTGTAAAAGGAGATGAGGAGCATGTACATTTCAGCCACTGTGGGGCTGGTGTATTAACGGGGCTATGCCAAAAGAGGGCAGAGTTAAGGTGACATGGACAGCATTAACTGTGCATTCTCCCACGTGCAGACATTTGAGTTCTGCTCCACTCAGCCGTGCTGCAAGGGCACGACCAACCCCCTCAATCAACCCTCTGTGCTAAGGGCGGGGACTGACTCTCCTGCCTTGTCGAGCAGGGACAGACACGCTGCTGGTGAGAATTAGTGGTGCAGCCTGATCTCTTACTGCATTCGGGCAACATATTCATTCTCCTTACGTGATTTATTACTGCTACAGAGTCTCTCCCTCTTGGGCAGCTGATTCGCATGGGCTGGTCACACCCGAGAGAGGTACTGGCTTTTCTTAGCACTCGTTAGGATCATTAAACATACAGCTACAAACTGCGAGTTTGTCACCCACGCCTACGATTTGTGGCAAACAAAGATCGCTGGTGGAGCACGGGCCAGTCGACCCAGCTACGGGAAAGCGGCCGGCCCCAAATTCCAGGGCACGTTTCCAGCTCTTTTCTACCCCGACGTCACGCGCCTCACCCTTGGCTTCAGGACTGTAGATAATCTGTATTCTCACACTCGCCCTCCAGCAGGTTCCAGGCTAAAAAGCGACTCAAACCTGTCAGCATTACACTCCGCGGCGTCCCTACAAAGCCACGATCGGCACATCTCGCAGAAGGCTCAGTAAAGGAAGTTCTCGCGGCATCGGCCACTGTCGGCAGGCAAGACACCGGACTAGACGGACCTTCGGCCTGACCCAGGCTGGCCACTCTTATGTTCCTATACCGCTCACCCACGTAACGCTGAACTGGGGACGAGACCTCGGTCCAAAACCACCTTCATGGTGGCTGGGGCCTGGCGCTTAGTTTAAGCTAATTGAAGGCTGAGCTCACGGCTATCAATCTCCAGGATGGCCACAATTTACCGAGTCATTACACCCACTCAGTGTAACAGCACCCGGCAGCAAGTGGAAACCAATTTCAGGGTGGGTCTAACAACCCCAAATTGGGCTCTCCAAGGCCGCCCAGTGCCCCCCACTACATTTCAAGGCAAGCAGAGTAACCTTTCAGCTGCTGGAGGGTATGGAAACCCACAAGCCCTTTTGTGGCCCGGGCGCAGCCACTGTGTTAAAACACACCAACAAAAACAAGGCACTTGGAAACATTGGGGAAAGGGCTTTTCTGGGACAGGCGATATCTCCGGCACCCGGTGCTCAAACGATCCCAAATCAGGGTCACTAACCCGGCCCCGCGCCCTCCTGAGGGGCACCACATTTCAAAGGGTGCCGCCGAAGCTGGTGGATTTTAGCTGCCTTTAACCAGGTCCCTGACTCAACCTGAATTACCGTGGGGGCGGTGGCTGCTGGGAACAGACACCCCTGGGCAGCTGCCCCTGGACCCATTCCTGGCCGGGTGTGCTGGGCTCCCTGCCCCGGAATAAAAGGGGGGCCCCTGCGCGGCTGCTCCGACACCCAGCCAGACGCAGCCTCGGCCACCCTGAAGCTCCCGCTTCTCCTCGTGCTGCTGGCCGCGAGGCCCCCCGGCTGCCAGGGCGTCGTCATTCCCCAGTGCCGGCTGGTGCAGCTCCTCCGGGGCACGTGCTGGAGGGCTTTGTCAGGAGAGCACTGGCTGATTGAGTGGGGCACCCCCCACCTGCTGTCCCACAGACCCCATCCCTCCTTCCCCTCTCCCCCCCCCCATCTACCCACCTACCACCAGGGCCGGCTCCCACACCCAGCTCCTCGCAAATAATTCAAGGGACTCATGGAGGGCTAGAGGGATGCACAGCTAGGGACAGATATTGGGATGCCTGAGGATAGAGGGACAGGATGGCAGAGTGAGGGGGCAGGGAGCGGGCAGAGGGGCAGGTCCTGGGGGGCCAGCAGACCCCAGCCAGCTAGGCCCACGTGGGGATGGACAGACAGACCTTGGCTCAAGGGGAATGGATACCAAAGGCCCCAAGCGGGCCCCTGGCCCCACTGCAGAAACCCCCTGGGGACTGGGTAACCCCATCCCATCTCAGCCTCAGATGTGGGGGGCAGCAACCCCCCCCCCCCATCGCCAATAAAGACCAAGAGCAATGTGTATGTTTGGCTGGCAGGGGCACCACACCCAGGGAAAGGGGCATTTGAATCATCAGGTGGGGCTGGGAGCCAGGACTCCTGGGGTCTTCTCCCTGGCTCTGGGAAGGGAGTGGGATCCAGTGGTTAGAGTTAGCCTGGGAGAGTGGGGGGAGAGAGCGACTGGGAGCCAGGACTCCTGGGTTCTCTCCCCAGCTGTCACCGACTTCCTGCCTGAGCATGGGCCAGTCCCATCCACCCAGCTACCTCAGTTTCCCCATGGGGCTTGCACCCCTCTTACCACAGCCACCCTGTGCTCAGGTTTAGGACCCCTCTGACAGGTGTCCAGGCAGGACGCCAGGGAAGATGGGCTCCCCCCACCAAGAGGTAACTTTTCGTAGCCCGGGGGGGCCGTCCCTCCCTAGGGAAGCAGAGGCAGGACCCGGCCCTCATCTACTCATTAAAACTTTTAATACATAAAAAAAATAGAGACGAAATTCTGAGGGGGGAGGTGAATTTTTTTTCGCATTTTTTTTCCTCTTTCTGTGCGCGGGGGGGAGAGGGAGGGAGGAACAGAACTAACCCTGACAGGGGGTGGGGGCGGGGATCTGTGCTTCACACCCTGCCCCCCCAGCCACAGGGGGGGAAGAAGTCCCCCCACCAAGGACGCAGGTATGGCTTCAGCAGAAAATCCCTGAAATTAGCACTAGCCTCTGACTGCTGGGGGGGTGGGAGGAGGAATGGGTGGCACAGAGCCATCTCTGCCCCCCCAAGCAACCCGTGTCCTCTAACCTCCCCCCCCCAGGAGCTGTCCCCTTCCCCCTGCAGCAGAAAAATCACCACCAAGGAAGAACTCAAGTTTTAAAACAGGAGCCTAAACTGGGGGGGAAGAAAGGGGGAGTGACCCCCCCATGCTGGAGATGAAGCAATTGCTTGGGGGGGGAGAAGCTGGCATGGGTCTGCCCCCCACCAAGGGCAGGGGAGGTGGAAGACTCAGGCCAATGGGCGAGGGGGGTTTAAAGCAATTTAAGATGGCATCTGAAATCCCTGCCCCCCAAGTCACTGCAAAGGGAACGGGGGGGGGGTCAGGAGGAAGGAGCCCTCTGCCCTGCCTGGGGGGGGGGGGCCTTACGGAGACAGAGCTCCTCATTGGCTAGAGCCACTCATGTGACCACAGTGGGGGGGGATGTCCCTTCAGCCCTCCCCAGCCTGGAGGGGGACAAACAAGCAATGAAAACAAACTGGCGTCGTCCCCCCCCGGCCGCACCCACCTCTGCCCACCTCCCCGACCCGGCAGGGTCCCGCCAATTCCAGTGTCAAAAATAGAAGCTCTGGGGGCGCGGGGGCCTAGGGGCCGGCGCTGCCCGAGGGCCAGGGGTTGAGGCGGCACTGCGGGCAGCAGCCCGCGTACACCAGCACGTCGCAGGCCTGGGAGCGCTGCCCTGCGTGCCAGCCGGCCGGCCAGCCCGGGCACAGGCGATAGGCCTCCAGGTCGCAGATCAGCTCCACCACCTCGTCCACGGTGGTGAGGCGGGCGGGGTGGCTGGCGTAGACCTCGTGCTCGGGGGGCACGGGCAGCTGGCGCACCACCACCTGGAAGAAGAGGCCCGGGCGGATGTGGATGACGGTGGCAGCCATGGTGGAGCGGGCCGAGCGCTGGACCAGCCGCAGGTCGGGCCCCCCCAGGGGCGGCTGCACCTCCCAGTGGGCCGGCAACGGGATCTCCTGCAGCTCGGCCAGGAACTCCCGCAGCACCGGGTCCAGGGGCGTCCGCCCCGCCAGCGCCCCCAGGCTGTAGATCTCCATGATCTGCGGGCATGGGGGGGACAGGGGGTCAGGGGGGGCTGCCCAGTGCTACCCCAAACGCCCCCAGCACTGCCCCCAACATGGCCCCTGCCCCCCCAGCACTGCCACCATCACCCTTCATCATTGCACCCTCCATCCCCCCAGAACTGCCCCATGCAGCCCTCAACACTGCCCCCCCCCACTCCCCAGTGCCAGATGGCCCCAGCAGTGCCCCCAACATGGCCTCTGCGCCACCAACACTGCCCCCTTCACCCTTCATCACTGCACTCTCCCCCAGGATCAGCCCCCTATCCCCCCAGAACTGCCCCATGCACCCCTCAACACTGCCCCTCAGCACCAGACGCCCCCAGAACTGCCCCCAACATTGTCCCCTCCCCCAAGTACTGCCCCCTGCCCCCCACAGTGCCAGCCCCTGATAGAACTGCCCCCTGCTCTCTCCTGGCCCTCATGGAACAGCCCCCCCCCACTCACCACCGGGGTGCGCTCCTCCTCCTCCTCGTCCTTGTCAGCTGGGTCCAGAACCACCACTTCACTGGCCAGCCCCCGGCCCTCCATCCGCCGGGGCACCCCCGCCGGCACCTGCAAGAGAGGGGGTGAGCGCTGGGGGCACCCCGAATCCTGCCCGGGGCAGCTCCCAGGGGGGCATGGACATGGGCTGGGAGCCAGGACTCCTGGGTTCTCTCCCTGGCCCTGGGAGGGGAGTGGAGGCTGGTGGTTAGAACAGGGGGCTGGAGAGCCAGGACTCCTGGGTTCTCTCCCTGGCCCTGGGAGGGGAGTGGGGAGCTGAGAGCCAGGACTCCTGGGTTCTGTCCCTGGCCCTGGGAGGGGAGTGAGGGTGGTAGACAGGGGGCTGAGAGCCAGGACTCCTGGGTTCTGTCCCTGGCCCTGGGACGGGGAGTGGAGGCTGGTGGTTAGAACAGGGGGGCTGGGAGCCCGGACTCCTGGGTTCTCTCCCTGGCTCTGGGAGGGGAGTGGAGGCTGGTGGTTAGAACAGGGGGGCTGGGAGCCCGGACTCCTGGGTTCTCTCCCTAGCACTGGGAAGGCTCTTACCGGTGCAAGGTCCCATCCGAGCTCCACCTTCTCCTGCTTCACCAGGGGTGGGACGGCGCAGACCAGGGTGGGGGCCGGCTCCTGCAGGGGGGAGAGACGGGGACAGGACTGAGCCCGCAGAGCCAGGGCAGCCAGTGAGGGGTGCTGGGGGGGCATAGCAGGCCCCGGGGCCAGGCCTCACCCCAGCACAGGGCATGCAGCCAGGATCCCTCGGGCAGCCAAGGGGGAGGACTGGCCTGGAGCTGGGCGCCACTGCAGGGGGACACCCAGCAGGAATGGGGGCGGCTCTCACCTCCAGGCGGCCAGGGGGCGGGGGTGTGGCCGGCTCCTCCTTCACATGCTGCAGCAGGAGGGGGAAGCTCTGGGGGGCGTCGCGGAGCAGGACGAAGTCCCTGCCCGGCCGATCCTTCAGCAGCACCAGCTGCCCAGGCGCCTCGGCGACCCCCTTCTCCGCCAGGAATCGCAGCTCCCCGCCCGGCGGGCGCTCCTTCTCCTGTGGGGCAGAGCACAGCGTCAGGGGGCAGCACAGAGCCCTCCATGGACAGCCGCCCCCCAATGCCACTGCAGAGCCAGGAGAGAACCCAGGAGTCCGGGCTCCCAGCCCCCCCTGCTCTAACCACTAGAACCCACTCCCCCCCAGAGACGGGAGAGAACCCAGGAGTCCGGGCTCCCAGGCCCCTGCTCTAACCACCAGAACCCACTCCCCCCAGAGCAGGGAGAGAACCCAGGAGTCCTGGCTCTCAGGCCCCTGCTCTAACCATCAGCCCCCACTCCCCCCTAGAGCTGGGAGAGAACCCAGGAGTCCTGGCTCCCAGCCTCCCCTGCTCTAACCACCAGAACCCACTCCACTCCCAAAGCCAGGAGAGAACCCAGGAGTCCTGGCTCCCAGTCCCCCCTGCTCAACCACCAGAGCCCACTCCCCCCCAGAGCCGGGAGAGAACCCAGGAGTCCTGGCTTCCAGCCACACACCCCTCCCTAATCACTAGACCCCACTCCCTTGCCAGAGTGAGCCGAATCCAGGCAATCTATAGGGAGAAGCAAAATTAACTCATTCCCTGGCCTAGCAGTGCAACCGATGTCCCGGATCGTCCCCCCCCCGCACAGGCTGTCACCATCCCAAGTCATTGATGGGGACAAGCACACGGAGGTGGAAGGTCTTAACCAAAAAGTCACAGGGCAAGCCAGGGAGAGAACCCAGGAGTCCTGGCTCCCAGCCTCCCACCCCCCGATCTAACCACTAGACCCTACTCCCCTTCCAGAGCCAGGGAGAGAACCCAGGAGTCCTGGCTCCCAACCTCCCACCCCCCCGATCTAACCACTAGACCCTACTCCCCTTCCAGAGCCGGGGAGAGAACCCAGGAGTCCTAGCTCCCAGCCCCACCCCCTGCTGTAACCACTAGACCCCACTCGCTCCTGGAACCAGGGAGAGAACCCAGGAGTCCTGGGCTCCCCTCCCCCGAGGCTGAGCGGTAACCGGGCCGGAAGGACAAGCGGGAAAGGCGGAGCGGAGGAAGAAAGAGAGAAGCACGAGTGTCTTTGGCCCTGGGCGAGTGCCGCATCTCATGGGCCTGGGGGACTCCCACAGCCGGGGCGGGGCGGGCAGGGGGGGGCGGGGCAGGGGGAGGTAGTTACCTGCGGCGGGGCACTGCCCCGAGCCCAGCGCTGCTGGCCGCTCCCCTTGACCCGCCGCCCCACCTGCTTGATCCGGGCCGGCTGGCGGCTGCGGCCGATCCTGCGCCTCCAGGCCTTCCGGGGGGCCAGGGCCCCCGCCCCCTCCTCCGCCTGCCCGCGGCTCCACACCGCCGGCAGCAGCCGCTTCTGGGGAAGGGAAAGAGAGGGAGAGACAGAGCCAGAGCCAGAGCCAGGCAGGGGGCGAGTGGGAGGGAGGGAGAGAGAGAGAAAGAGAGAGAGAGCGAGAGAGACAGGGAGAACGAGAGTCGGCCCGGTCCTGCCCATCCCCACGGCCTCTGGGCGCCTGCACTCCTGCCCCTCCCCTGGAGCCCACTGCCTCCTCCCCAGCCAGCAACAAGGGCCACGCACTCGGCCTGCACACACGCACACGCGCCCCCCACCGTGTGGGAGTCACCCGGTTCAGGGGGCCCCCTCGCCTGCCCCGGAGAATGGGTGCAGGGCAGGGGAGTTTGGCTGCACAAGGAGGGTGCAGGAGGTGCACAGACACCTAGTCAGGATGTTTGTATCAAGGGTCCAAATTTACAGAAAGGCAGAGAAAAAGAACCCAGGAGTCCTGGCTCCCAGCCCCCTCCTGCTCTAACCACCAGCCCCCACTGCCCTCCCAGAGCTGAAGAGAGAACCCAGGCGTCCGGTTTCACAAGCCCCTTCTGGGCAGAGCCTCTGGCTCTGTGCCCGGCCCTGACAAACGGCCCCGGCACCTGCAGGTGAAGAACGCAGCCGCCAAGGCCTGCACTGATGTCCCCGGAAGCTCTGGGCCCCAAGCACCCTCCTGGGAGGCAAACGAACCCGTTGGGGACAAACCCGCGCTCTGCCAGGCCCAGCCCCGGCTCTGCGCGGACGGCCCGCCTGCGGGCTCCACGCTACAAGACGAGCACGGCGAGAGGGCTGGATACGGGCCGCAAGGGAAGACGCTCCCCTGATGCGGGGCACAGAGCTGGGGCGAGTGGATGGTAGGAGGCATGTGCCCCCCATCAATGGGCTCTGTCTCCCCTCCCCAGGGCATTGGGCCTGCTCCAACTGCCACAACGGGATGCGAGCCCCAGAGCCGTGGTGCATCTTGGGAGCCCGGCCGGAGCCACGCCAGCCGGGGCGAGCGCCCGCCCCGCCGGAGCCCAGCCGGAGCCAGGCCAGCCGGGGCGAGCCCCTGCTATTCCAGAGCTCACCCCTGCCACGCCGGAGCCCAGCCGGAGCCAGGCCAGCCGGGGCGAGCGCCCGCCCCACCGGAGCCCAGCCGGAGCTACGCCAGCCGGGGCGAGCGCCCACCCCGCCGGAGCCCAGCCGGAGCTACGCCAGCCGGGGCGAGCCCCTGCTATGCCAGAGCTCACCCCTGCCACGCCGGAGCCCAGCTGGAGCCACGCCAGCCGGGGCGAGCCCCTGCCACGCAGGAGCCCAGCTGGAGCCACGCCAGCCGGGGATACGGCTCAAGTCCCTTCCTGCTCAGCGCTCGGCACCGTGCCCCTGCCCTCCCAGAGCAGCCGGACCCCGCGAGCTGGGTGGGCAGGGCACCAACCATTGCGAAGCGCAGGCACTGTCTCCAGCGGCACTTCTGGCGCTTGAGGTTATCGCCGCCGAACTTGGGCTTGTCCCGGCAGAAGTCGCAGCGGCCGCAGTCGGCTTTCAGCAGACAGGCCTCGCACTCCCCGCACTTGCGGTTCCGCCGGCTCTTGGAGCAGAGCTGCCGGGCGGGGAGAGAGGCGCCGGGTCAGAGCGTGGCGGGGGGAGGCCGGCCGCATGGGGAGCACTGAGGGGGCCCTGGGCCTGCAGAGCGATGGCCGAACGACCCCAGCTGGGGGGCCCGGCCCCCCGGACTCAGGCCGTGTGACCTCAGGGGTCTAGCTTCTGCCTTCGGGTATCTAGCGCCTCCTGCCCATCCCAGGCACAAGTTAGAGATGAACCGTCTCTCGCTGCCAACTCAGCTCCCCAAATCCAGGCCCGACCCATTACCACGGGCTGGGGCGCCGGCTCCCCGACACGCTGCGGGTATGTGCTGACTCAGCGAGCCAGCCCCTCACTTCCCTTCCGCTCAGCTCCCGGCCTCTCCCCCATCGACCCACTTCCTCCTTGAACTGCGGACACTGTGCCCGGCCCTGATGGCAGGATCGCAGCAGGGGCTGCCCCATGGCTGGATCCAGGGAGAAAGTCCCCTCTCCGCTCCTATCCGAGATTGGCTCCTGGGGCTCAGCAGCTCGCTGACTGTCCCCTTTCCAGAGTCCCAGGGCAGCGCTCTGCCCAGATCTAGGGGGCCACGCCCGCGGAGGGTTTCAAGAAGAGGTCGGACGAGCCCGACACGGAGAACCTACGTCCATTTGGCCCCGGCTCGGTGCCGGGGCTAGACCCGCTGACGCCCCTTCCAGCCCTAGTGCCCGAGGCGGCCTGGGACGTCAGGACAGACTCGCCCAGTTCTCCCAGGAGGCCCCGGAGGCCCAAGGGAACCGGAGTCAGGTCTGTGGCAAAGCTGCCCAGCAACGGGGGCTGCCAGGTGGACAGGGGGCGCTGTGCCCGGCATCAGAGAAACGCGAGAAGATCCAGCCCAACAGGCCTGTCTCCCCGGGGCAGCAGGGCCAGGCCAGGCGAGACAGCAGGGGGGCGCTCTGCGGCCCACCGCCACGACCCACGGCAAGGGAGGGGCACAGCGGGCAGGCGACACACAGGCGAGTTAGTCAATGGAACAGAGCTGGGGGGTGGGGAGCACCGGGGGAGACCATCAGCCACAGAACCACCAGTCACGCTTTTCCTAGCCAGGGATGGAACCCAGGAGTCCTGGCTCCCAGCACCCTTGCACTAACCACTAGACCCCACTCCCTGCCCAGAGCCGGAGAGAGAACCCAGGAGTCCTGGCTCCCAGCTCCCCCGCACTAACCACCAGACCCCACTCCCCTCCCAGAGCCAGGGAGAGAACCCAGGAGTCCTGGCTCCCAGCTCCCCCTGCTCTAACCACCAGACCCCACTCCCCTCCCAGAGCCTGGGAGAAAACCCAGGAGTCCTGGCTCCCAGCCCCCCGTGCAGTCACCCCGTGAGGTCTCTGGGCAGGCTCTGGCCATGCCACGCTGCAGCGCCCCCTGCTGGCCCCGCCCACCACCGCCGGGAGGGTCACTCACCAGGCTGCTCCGGGCCCTGGCACTCGGGTGTTTCGGGGGCCGCCCCGGCTTCTTCTTCTCCGTGATTTTACCCAGCTGTTTCTGGGGGCGGCCGAGAGAGAGGAGAGGAGAGGGTCACCTTGGCCCCAGAGCCTGACGCCGCCCCGCCCCCAGCCCTGCTCCCCAAGCACCGCCCCGTCCCCGCTCCCCAAGCGCCGCCCCACCCTCGCCCCCGCTCCTCAAGCACCACCCCAGCCCCACAGACCCCAGCCACGCAGGCTGGGCGATCCCAGATTTACAGCATCAGGGGGGCCTGACACCGGCTCTCGGGAGCCAGCGGGGGTCAGGGCCAGCCACAGACTCTACTGTGCTGTGCGGTAGGCCCAGCCCCCCTGTTCTAACCACTAGTTCCCACTCCCCTCCCACAGCCAGGCGGAGAACCCAGGAGTCCTGGCTCCCAGCTCCCCCAGCTCTAACCCACTACAGCCCTCACTCCCATCCCAGAGCCGGGAGAGAACCCAGGAGTCCTGGCTCCCAGCCCCCCTGCTCTAACCACCAGCCCCCACTCCCCTCCCAGAGCCGGGGAGAGAACCCAGGAGTCCTGGCTCCCAGCCCCCCCTGCTCTAACCACCAGCCCCCACTCCCCTCTCAGAGCTGGGAGAGAACCCAGGAGTCCTGGCTCCCAGCTCCCCCCAGCTCTAACCCCTCAACTGCGCTCCCTCGCTGTCTCAGCCCCAGGACTTTGCCCCACCCCAGACTATGGGGCTCCCCCTGCGCCGGGCGGGTCTGAGCTGGTTCCAGCTCCGGCTCTCACTCACCCTGCGCCGCGAGCCTGAGAGGCCGCCGGGGTCTCGCTCCAACGACGGCTTCCATTTCTGGGGGGAGTGAAGGGGAGAGAAGGTGAGGGGCGGGGGGAGGGTCACCCGGACGCCAGGGTCCCTTCTGTGGAACACATGCAGGGCCTGGCTGGAGAGGAGGGGAAGAGTGGCCCAGATGTCCGGGTCCCTCCTCCTCCGCAGTCCAGGCGGGGGGGAGGGGGGATGACACGACCCGACCACCCGGACACCTGGGTCCCTCCTCTTCCCCCAGAATTCAGGGCGGGGTAGGGTGACCAGGACACCTGGGTCCATCACCCCACCTGAGCTGGGTGGTACCAGAGGACGGGGCTGGATCGCCGCCCCCCGGCTTGTTGCCCATCCAACCCCGCTGGCTGCCAAGTGTTCCCCGTGTCACCACCACGGCCCGGCTCTGGTCCCCCTGGCCGGATGGGAGGACGCCCACAGCTGCCCCACGGCAGAGAGGGACCAGCCGGCAGCGCCAGGGGCCACAGAGCTCGCCCAGCCCCTATGGAGCCCTGCTGGGCTCAGGCCCCACAGTGCTAGGAAGGGGTCAAGGGTGGACACTGAATGTCGGGGTTCCTGTCCCCCCCCTTTCCCTCCCCCGATGCAATGCAGAGTGCCCCCAGTGCGCCAGACACAGTCTGGGTCACCCCTACTGCCAGAGACTTCACAGTGAGGAGAGAACCCAGGAGTCCTGGCTCCCTACCCCCTGCGCTCTAACCACTAGACCTCACTCCCCTCCCAGAGCCAGGGAGAGAACTCAGGCTCCATGAGAGCTTGTTTGGGGTGGGGAGGGGTTGGGGGGGGCAAAGTCCCTGCCCAGAGCAGGATCTGTGCCCCCCTTCCTCCATCTCTAGGGTTAACTCTGCGTGCGCCAGGCCCTTCCGAAGGCGACTGGGAATGGGGGATGCTGGGGCCTGGGAGCCAGGATCCAGGGTTCTCTCCCCGGCTCTGCGGGGAGGGGCTGAAAACAAGGATGCCGTGGGGGGGGGACAGGGGCTGGCACCGCACTCACTGTGGCTGCTGTGGCTGGGGTTAATCTCTTACGGCGCCGAGATTTAGAGGCCAGGCCGTCCTGGCAGAGACAGAGAAGGAAGAGAAGAGACGCTCACAGGACACGGCAGTGCGGCCAGGCTGGCAGAAGGACAGAGCCAGAGCAGAGCCCACCCACAGCTGCCACAGGCCCCCTGCTCCATGGGGACCCCGCCAGCAGAGGCAACCCAACCCCCCCCCCTGCTCTAACCACTAGCCCCCACTCTCCTCCCAGAGCTGGGAGAGAACCCAGGAGTCCTGGCTCCCAGCCCCTCTGCTCTAACCACTAGCCCCACTCTCCTCCCAGAGCTGGGAGAGAACCCAGGAGTCCTGGCTCCCAGCCCCTCTGCTCTAACCACTAGCCCCACTCTCCTCCCAGAGCTGGGAGAGAACCAAAGAGTCCTGGCTCCCAGACCCTCTGCTCTAACCACCAGCCCCCACTCCCCTCCCAGAGCTGGGAGAGAACCCAGGAGTCCTGGCTCCCAGACCCTCTGCTCTAACCATTAGCCCCCTCTCTCCTCCCAGAGCTGGGAGAGAACCCAGGAGTCCTGGCTCTCAGCCTCCCCCCGGGGGTGGCCTGGTCTCCCAGCAGCGCTTCCCGCCGCTCACACCCACTCACAGCGCTGGGCCCGGGCGCTGGCAGGCTCCTGCGGCGCCTCCCCGGGGCGAGCTGGGGCCCGTCCTGCGGGCAGGGAAGCGACAAGGACAGAACGAAGAAGGGACAAGAAGGAGTGAGAGAGAGACGCAGAGTCAGCCAGACCACGGCGCTGCCACAGCCAGGAGAGAACCCAGGCGTCCTGGCTCCAGCCCCCCCCAACCATGCTGGGGCAGCGAGCTCAGGGGGGAAGGAGCCCCATGCGGGGGGTGGGGCAGGGTTCCAGCCCCTCATTGCAGCTTCAGGCAGGGCCAAGGGGCGGTTTCGGGTGGGCCTGTCCCCCCGCCCGCCAGGCAAGCAGAGGGCGAGCAGCTGTTAGGTGCCACGGGGCGGCGTGGCCAGACCGCAGCTGTACCCGCTCCCGGCTCCCCTCTGGGGGGGCACAGAGAGGCAAGACCCACAGGGCAGCAGTGCCAGGAGCCCCACACACCCACCTGCCCCACTCTGGAGAGCCGCCAGCCCCCGACGAGACCCACGCCAGGGGGCCGCCCGCGCCCGCCAGCCCCCGACGAGACCCGCGCCAGGGGGCCGCCCGCGCCCGCCAGCCCCCGACGAGACCCGCGCCAGGGGGCCGCCCGCGCCCGCCAGCCCCCGACGAGACCCGCGCCAGGGGGCCGCCCGCGCCCGCCAGCCCCCGACGAGACCCACGCCAGGGGGCCGCCCGCGCCCGCCAGCCCCCGACGAGACCCACGCCAGGGGGCCGCCCGCGCCCGCCAGCCCCCGACGAGACCCACGCCAGGGGGCCGCCCGCGCCCGCCAGCCCCCGACGAGACCCGCGCCAGGGGGCTGCACACGCCTGCTCCCTTCCACTACACTAATGCCGGGGAGCTGCACACATCTGCCCCCTCCACACACACAGTGGGAAGCTGCAAGCGTCTGCTCCCCCCACTACACCCGCACCTCCATGACACACACAGGCCACAGGGCAGGCTGGGAAACCATGCGCCCCCCCCCAGGCTGGGAATCCCCCACGCACAGAGGCAGGCAGGCCTGCTGGGAATCCCACACACACACACACACACACACACACACACGCTGGCCGCAGGGCATGCTGGGAAGCTGTGCCGCGGGGGGCTCCAAACAGCAGGGCAGGTACTTACTAAGGTCAGTTTCCGGGGGCCGTACCCAGCCTTCTTCGCCACCACCGATTTCTGCTGCACATCAGAGGATAGTCAGTGCCAGCCGCAGTATTGGGGGCGTGATGCGGGGCCGGGCAGGAGGCGCTGTGCTGCAGGGGGCGCTCTCCCCCTCACTGTGGCACCCCTTGAAAGAGGCAGCGGAGCCTTCTCAAAAGTGGGGGGGGCAGGGGCCCCATCCCGACCCTCCCCTTCCCGCAAGCCCCTGGGGCAGGGGGCCGAGAGCAGCCCTCAACCTGTGTCCCCACCGTGCCTGGGTGGAGGGTTCCACAGCCGCCCCCCAATGATCCCCCCACAGCCGCCCCCCAATGATCCCCCCCACACAGCCGCCCCCCGTACCTTCTTCTTGAGGCAGCGGCGTTTCAGGCATTTCCACTGCCGCTTCAGGCCGGGCTTCAGCCTCCGCAGGCAGATGTAGCAGCTGCCGCAGTCCTCGGTGGCCTGGCAGCCCTGGCACACGCCGCAGCCGAAGCCCTGCGCAGGCAGAGGGGAGAGGCTGGGCGTGAGGGGCACCGGCAGGGCGGGAGGGGAGCCCAGGGCTGGGCTAGCAGGGGCTGCGGAGCGGGAGTGGGGGGCACCAGGCGGGCGGGGGGGGAGCTGGGGAGGGGAGGGGCAGGCCGCCGGCCGATACCTTCTTGACGATTTTCAGGCAGCGGCGCAGGAGGCATTTCCTGCCGATCCGGAGCTCGGGGTTCTTGGCCCGCACAGCGCACACGGTGCAGATGCCGCAGTCCTCGGGGATCTGGCAGGCCTGGCAGGCCCCACAGCCCACCCGCTGCAAGAGGGGCAGGGCCTTCAGCCGGCGCAGCCACGGCCCCTCGCCCGCCCCCCAACAAGGACAGGACCAGGGAAATAGACCCAGCCCCCTGGAGACCCGACTCCCAGCCCCACCTCCTCTAGCCACTGGACCCCACTCCCCTCCCAGAGCCGGGGAGAGAACCCAGGAGTCCTGGCTCCCAGCCCTCCCTGCTCTCACCACTAGACCTCACTCCCCTCCCAGAGCCAGGAGAGAACTCAGGAGCCCTGGCTCCCAGCCCTAACCACTAGACCCCACTCTCCTCCCAGAGCCGGGGGAGAACCCAGGAGTCCTGGCTCTCGGCCCGGCCCTTACCTTGAAGAACCGCTGCTCCCTGTTGAAGTCTCTTCTCTGGGCTGAAAGAAAGAAGCCAGCGTTGGCATCTGTGGCTGAGGCTCAACCCAACAGTTAGAAGCACCAGGGCAGCTGGGTTAGTCTCCCAGAGATGCAGCCGCCTCTAGGGTGGGGCAGCTGGGGCACAGAGACAACGCCACAAGGGGATGACTCGCCCAGCACTGAGATGCAGCCGCCTCTGGGGCGGAGTCCGGACAGGACACTTGGGTTCGCAGCCCGGCTCCTTCTAGGAGGGGCCAGGGAGCTGGGCAAAGCAGCAGGAGCCCCCCAAGCAGGCCGGGGTCTAGCCATCGGCCCCAGCTGCCAGCGCGACCCTCCCTACCCTGCTCACCCACCTCGGCAGTCCGGGCACAGCCAGCGGCAGCGTCTCTGGCTGGGCAGCATCACCCCGGGGAAGTAGTTCTGGCAGCTGGCGCAGCATCTGGAAGGCAGAGGTGGGCTGCTGAGGTCCCGCGTCTGGGGCCCCCCAGGTTGGTGGCGAGCTCACAGCCATCCCCAGGGGGGCAGGGACTCCGCTAGGCCTGGACGGAGGGACAGGGGGCCTGCTAGGCAGTTCCTGTGCCAGGGAGGGCTCGCGGCGCGGGAGATGGACCGGGGACACTGGGATGTCTCCATGGATGAACAGAACCCAGGAGTCCTGGCTCACAGCCCCAGCCTGCTCCAAACACTAGACCGCACTGCCCCTCACCTGAGCCGAGGACAGAACCCAGGCGTCCGGCTGGGCTCTCGGCACCTCCCCGTAGCGTTTGCATTGTTACCCGGAGGGCTCAGGGACAGGGCACCCCAGGCGGCTGGGGGAAACTCACGCCACTACGGCATCTTGCGCCGATTCCTGGGGTTCCAGCAGGGGCGCCGGGCGCTTGCGGGGGCGTCGCTCTGGGAGGGGCGGAGGCGGTTGCTCCGGGGGCTCCGGCTTCACGGGTTGCTGTTTGGGAGGTGGCTGCTCAGGGAGGACCGGGGGTTCTGGCTCCGACAGCGAGAGGCATCTCTTCTGGGCCTTCTTGACCTGGACACGGCGCAAGGTGAGTGGGGCTGGAGGTGGGCTCCCAGCCCCCCGCAACATGGGGTGGGAGCTCAGCCAGGCCTTCCCCAACAAGCCCCGAGTGATGCCCCACTCCACCTGCGATTCCTGACCCAACCATGCACTATGTGCTGCACCCCACGCCCCTCCCAGAGCCAGGGAGAGAACCCAGGAGTCCTGGCTCCCGCACTCTAACCCACTACACCCCCTCCCCTCCCAGAGCCGGGGAGAGAACCCAGGAGTCCTGGCTCCCAGCCCCCTCAGCTCTGACCCACTACACCCCCTCCCCTCCCAGAGCCGGGGAGAGAACCCAGGAGTCCTGGCTCCCAGCCCCCGGGAAGCGCTTTCACTAGCCAGAATGGCGGCCGCGCAGCCATGGACACCGGCTGGCAGTGGGAGGGCTGGCCCAAGGGCGGCTGCTTGCACAATCAGCAGCTTGCGAGACACGAGCTGACCACACCAGCGCGAAAGGCCTGGTTACCGTGGCCGCTTTGGAGGGAGTTTTGGCGCACAGAGCCAACAACACGGCCAGGGCCCATCAAGTGGGACATGCGGTGTCACACGCAGCTCGTGGGACCCTAATTACGGCTCTCCGGAACACGCCGCTGGGGGGAGACGTAACGAGCCCCAGCCGCAGACGGGAGGGAAAACAGGTCTGAAAGAGGCGTTCCCGGATTCCATTCGGCACACGGGGACCGGCGGGGTGAGGTTTGCGCCACACCTGCCTCCTGGCTTGGCTTTCCGTGGGCTCCAGGGACTAGTGTGCGGGGAGGTTTCGATGCCACTGCAGCCCTGCTCAGGCCGATCTGGGTTTCCAATCAATCCTTCACCTTCATTTCCGGGTCTGAGAGTCACTGGCCGTACAAATTCCCCGTAGCCACCTGCGGCCAGGGCCTGTTGTGCCATGGGGGAGTCTCACCCGGACAGACCGAAGGAGACCAGAGTTTCTGCCGGGGCCCCGGGCACGGCTAAAATCACCAACCAGAGTCAGCTGGGAACAGCCGCCCTCGGCACCGGCTAAGCACAGCTCAGCGCATTCCTAGGGGGCAGGAACACGCAGGTCCTCGGAAGAGGACGCGGAAGCAACAGGATCATGGACGGGGAGGTCTTGTTCCAGCTAGGAACCGCTTTCTTGGGGCATCAATTTATAAAGGGGAGAACGGCTCTGGGTCAGCCGAGGGACACCTGTGTTGGCAAAAAACCCAGCCGAGTTTTCGGCACCGCGCCCGTGGTCAGGCCTGCTGCAGGGATTCTGCCCCTCCTGTGTCTGCGCGCTCCCCCCGCCCCCAGTACCTTGGGGGGCGGGTCGCGGAGCACGCCGTTCTTGAAGTCGAAGTTGGTCAGGTCCTGCGAGGGCCCCAGGAACCTGGTGAGCTCGATCTTGCTGCGGAATTTCTCGCCGTTGGGGCTGCGGGAGGGGAGGCAAAGCAGGCATCAGGGAGGGCACCCCAGCCTGGCCTGGGGGGCTGGGAATACTCCCACAAACACACACATCTCCCACCCTGGGAACTGATGCACCTGCCTGGAGCCAAAGGGAGCCGGGAGAACAGGCTCGCTCGCGAACCACGTGGGGAGGCCACATTTTTTCATGAAGCGCAAAATTAGCCTGTGGAACTCACGGCCACAAGGTAACAATGCAGGGGGGCAACCTCAACTCTGCTTTAGAGCAGGAGCCAATGGCTACAGGGAGGGAGACGCTGCCCCCTATGGGAAGGGAAGGGCTCAGACAGGAGATGGGAATTTCACGGCACAATCACTCTCTTTTAATGTGACACAGGCAGGAGGTTAAAGGGGGTTGGGAACTGGGGCACAGGGGACTCGTGGCTACTGAATCCGGCTCCAGCGGAAGAGCAGGCCAGGGAGCAGGCAGCCCCCTGACAAGCCCAGGGGATAAATGAAGTGCCAGCCAGCCACTAGGAGCCATCTGTTCCTCTCCGACCCCCGCAGCAGGGGAGGGGCGCTTGGAGGATTGCCCCCTGGCTAGTCTTCCCCTCCAGGCACCTGGGGGAGCAGGTTCCCGAGGAGACGCCCACGAGCGAGGGGGCATTAAGAGGGAAGCGCCAGCCAGCCGACGGAAGGAAACAGCAGGCAGTTAGAGCTGCCCCACGCAGGGCAAAACGTGCCCCCTACACTGAAAATTCGGCATCCGAGACCCGTCTAAGATCCCAGCTGGTTGCTCCCACACTCACGGGAGTCTGTCGGGAACCGTCTCCTTCGCAGCCTGAACTGCTCCTTGGGCCGCCGACGGGCTTTCGTCTCGCTAACTCTTCTCCCTCCGGACGCAGAGCGCGAGCAACCAGCCCCCCCACCTCCACCTGCTTGCGTCTCCCCGGGGAGCGGCACGCGCGAGTCCAGAGGCCTGAATATTTCCCCATCGCAGCTGGTCCAGCCTAGGCTCGCCTGTGCCCGACCGCTCCACCCAGCCTCCACTGTTGCTCCCAGCTGAGCCGCGCCGGCTCAGAGCAGAAAATCTCGTTCCTCCCCCCGCCGGCTGCACGGCCTTGCACTTTGGACTAGTCAATTTATAACCCGGATTGGCCACGCCTCAGCTCGCAGCCCCTGGTACTCAGCAGAGCCAGGATGATTTCGCCTCCGGGCTGGCAGGGAGCGGGAAGCGGGTCCGGTGGGGATTTCCCGGCGGCGCAGTGCGGCCCAAGCCATAGGGTAGCCGGCCCTGTGAGGGCCCCAGCTGGGCTGCCCTGGAAGGCTCCAGCCAGCTGAGTGCCTCGCTGATGCCAGGGCTGGAGGCGGAGAGATGCCCTGGACCGTGGCCACAGCCAGGCAGTGCGCTGGGACAGCGAGGGCACTGAGTGGAGGGGTCTATGCTTCAGCAAACTCCTGCCCCCAGGGCTGTTTGGATTAGACACGCTGTGGGGACACAGGGAGCCCCCCAGGTTCTAGACAGTACCGCGACCAGGCTGCTAATGCAACCCAAGAGCAGCCCCAGAGGGGCGGGGAGACCGGGGAGCAGCTGGGGGCTATGCCGAGGCTCTGGTGGCTGGAGGCAGAACCACAGGCCGAACGAGAGGCCTCGAGCGCCGGTGGGGGAGGGGACCGAGGGGGACGGTTTCATTTCATAACATGCGGGTTTTTAACTGAAAAAGCACATGCGCCAGCAACGGACTCGGGGGCTGGGAGGAAAGACGCACACCCTGATCCACACGCAGACAACGGGGGGAGAACTCAGGAGAGAGCCAGGAGTCCTGGCTCCCAGCCCCCCGCGCCTCGCTCTAACCACCAGACCCCACTCCCCTCCCAGAGCCAGAGAGAACCCAGGAGTCCTGGCTCCCAGCTCCCGCTGCTCTAACCACCAGACCCCACTCCCCTCCCAGAGCCGGGGGGAGAACCCAGGAGTCCTGGCTCTCAGCACCCCCCTGCTCTAACCACCAGACCCCACTCCCCTCCCACAGCCAGAGAGAACCCAGGAGTCCTGGCTCCCAGCACCCCCCCCCGCTCTAACCACCAGACCCCACTCCCCTCCCAGAGCCAGAGAGAACCCAGGAGTCCTGGCTCCCAGCTCCCGCTGCTCTAACCACCAGATCCCACTCCCCTCCCAGAGCCGGGGAGAGAACCCAGGAGTCCTGGCTCCCAGCACCCCCCGCCGCTCTAACCACCAGCCCCCACTCCCCTCCCACAGCCAGAGAGAACCCAGGAGTCCTGGCTCCCAGCTGGCTTCGGAGAAGGTAAATAGACTCCATCCAGCGGAGCCGGTTTCCTGCGGGGGCGGGCGGAGGAGAGTTATCTTCAGCTGCAGACAGACGCACCCTGTCTTAGAGGGGGCTGCATGGCTGGAGCAGGCAGCTCCTCTCCCACGGAGCACCAGGGCAGGCCGGGGTCAGGGCCAGCCCTCATGCGTGACAAGGCTGGGACCGACTGGAGGCCCCGAATCCCAGATGCCAGGGCAGAGGGTGGAGAGATCCAGGGAGCGGGAGGGCTACAGGATCAGGGCCTGAACCCCAGAGGAGCCCAGAGTTCTGGCTCTGACCCACTGAGGCCGAGCCCCTCCCGTGCCTCAGTTTCCCCTCCCGTGCCATGTCCACATGGGCTGCCACTGTGGCTTTGCAGAATACGATCCTCACCCCGACCCTCTGCCGCGGGGGCTGCCCATCCCCTCCCCCTGCCCGCAAGGGAGGAGCAGTGCCCGTACCCCTGATAGTAGGTGTCCGTTCGTCCACAGGTGGCCCCGGATCGGCGGTAGGCCTCCCGGCGCTTCCATCCGGGCCCCAAGGTGGGGCAGTCCACCCAGCCCTCCGACATGGTGCTGAGCTGGGGGAGCGGCAGCAGAGCGGCTACTGTGGGGACAGAGACGGGGGAGTCAGCACAGCTGGATGGGGGAGCGGGTTACTCCCCCCACCTGGGCTTGTGCCCTCCATCCCTCCGCCCAAGGCTCAGGCAGACAACGCCCTGCATCCAGGAACAGCGTCTACATTCAGGCCAAGCCTGTTTACCAGCACTAGCACCCTGCTCCCAGGGCTTGGCCCAGCTCTGATCACTAGCCCCCACTGCCCTCTTTGAGCCAGGGAGAGAACCCAGGAGTCCCGGCTCCCAACCCCCCCCTCGCTTTAACCACTAGACACCACTCCCCTCCCAGAGCCAAGGAGAGAACCCAGGAGTCCTGACTCCCAGCCCCCCTCCCCCGCTTTAACCACTAGACCCCACTCCCCTCCCAGAGCCAAGGAGAGAACCCAGGAGTCCTGGCTCCCAGCCCCCCCCCGTTCTAATCACCATACCCCACTGCCATACTTTGAACCTACTGAACACTTAATTCACATGACCCTCCTTTGAAAGGGTTTTCATCACAGAATAAAGGTTCACAGTAACGAGGCTCCAGCTTAAGAAATCACGTCACCCTGAACAACTGGACATGCATACAACAGGACCGACTGCAGGCAGCGATCACATGCTCAGCACTGAAATGCAGCCACCTCTGGGGCGGGGCATCTGGGGAACAGCCGCACGTAACACCGCATGGGGATGACTCTCCCACCACTGAGATGCAGCCATCCCTTGGGTGGAGCAGCCAGGAACAGCCACACATAAGACCTCGCCTGGCGCCCGAGCCACGAGCAAAGCGCTAGGGCCATCAGGAGGGCTCGGGCTTTCGGCTCAGGGCACCCGCTCGCAGCCCAGACCAAAGGCATGTCCGTCCACCATCCTCACCTTTCCTGGCGCAGGGAGCGGCCAGGAGGCAGCACCCACGGGGAGCATGACTCACGCTGCTCAGGCTTTGATCCTGGATCCTTCCGCAGGGCCCGGAACCCAGCATGCCTCGCTCCTTGGCAGAGGGGCAATCGGCACGGGTGTCTCCCACCAGGCTGGATCCTGCCAGCCCCGGGATCCTGCCGGACTCTAGGGAGGGGGCGGAGGAGATAAGGCCCAACGCAGCAGCTCAGCTTTCAGGCCCGCAAGGTCAGTGGGAAGCCCGGCCCCGCGCTCCTGCTCCAACGCCTGGCCACATTCCAGCGTGAGCAGTTACAGCCCGTCTCTGGCACGCCCAACGCTGCCCCCATCAGATAAGGGAGCACTCTCCGAAGTCAGCACGCAGCAGCACAACGGCTCCCAGCCGCCCCAGAGGTGGCCGCATCTCAGCATCGGGAGAGCCGGCATTACGTGTGGCTGTTCCCCAGCTGCCCCACACCCCAGAAGTGGCTGCATCTCAGCACCAGGAGAGCCAGCATTACATGCGGCTGTTCCCCAGCTGCCCCAGGCCCCAAAGCTGGCTGCATTGCAGCACTGGGAGAGCTGGCGTTATGCAGTGTTATGCGTGGCTGTTTCCCAGCTGCCCCACACCCCAGAGGTGGCCGCATCTCAGCACCAGGAGAGCCAGCGTTACGTGCGGCTGTTCCCCAGGCCCCAAAGCTGGCTGCATTGCAGCACCGGGAGAGCCAGCGTTAAGCAGCGCTACGTAGCGTTATGTCTGGCTGTTCCCCAGCTGCCCTTCCCAAGAAGCGACTGCATCTCAGCATGGGTCAAGCCCTCCCCAATGCGGCGGTAGGTGCAGCTGTTCCCCAACAGTCCCACGTTCCAGACCTGGCCGGCCCTCAGCACCAAGCAAGCCATCCACAGACAGCGTCATTGCGTGGCTCTTCCCCAGCTGCCCCTCCCCAGAGGTAGCTGCATCGCAGCACCCCGCGAGCCAGCACCGAGTGGGTCACCATGTGGCTGTTCTCCAGCTGTGTCTCTGTGCCAGGCGAGCCGTGCCCGAGAGGCTCCTGAACCACCACCAACCAGGAAGCCAGCCAATTCTGCGTGTCCGTTTAACGCCATTTCAGATGGCGGCCCAGGCCTGGAGACATCCTGCCAGCTCACGCGTTTCAGCCCCCTTGTTTTCCCTTTCCGACGGGGGGGCCTCTTCCCCCCCCCAGCCTGCACCACGTGAGACCTAAACAACAGGCAGCTCCGGCCCCAGCCTCTCCCAGCCGGGAGGAGAACGCACAGAGCGTGTCGGGCACAGAAACCAGCCCAACGTCACAAGCCGAGTTACAGTTTGAAACCACGGAGCCCCGGCCGTGGACACCTGCCAGGGGCGGGCCCTTCCACACAGCAGGGGCCCGTCGGCAGCCCGAGGGGCTCGCGGAAAAAGGGCCGGTAGCAATGGCGCGGGCAGGCCAAGTTGCCGGGCGGCGTTTCACGGCCGAGGAATCAAGAGCGTTAAGGAGCCAGAAGCAAGATTATTTGGCGCTCCGGGCTTCCCCGGGTCTCCGTGTCCCGCCCCACAGCTCCGCTCGTCTCTCTAGACTGAGTCTTGCCAGGCCCCGCCAAGAACGGGGGACCCCCGGGTTCAATCGGGCCATCTGGGCCCAGCCAGGGATCCGAAGTGCTGCCACAACCCGGGCCACTGTGGATTTTTTAGGGCGACGGGCAGCCCCCCCACTAGAGAGGCACTGCCGAAATAAGGCCTGAGCCGCGCGGCTGGCGCCGTGATATTGTGGCTCTGAGCTGTCTGGGCAGAGCCAGGAACGTCAGCGTCACCACCAGGCTTGTGGGGGACCCACCCGGTGACAGGCGGGTATGGGGCACCCCCGATCTCCCCTCGGGGAGCAGCAGGAACCCAGTAAGTCGCAACCACGTCATGGTTTGGCACAGACACCCCGTACGATGCTCGGGTGCCTGGCGCTGCAGGGGTCCGTTGTGCCAGGCTAATGGGGGGGGGCGCGAAGTGCCTGGTTTTTGTGGCTCTTTGGAGCTCAGTTTGGGAGCGATTCAGCTGAAATGGGGAAGGGGGGGCTGCCATCGGGGCACAGAACGGCACCTACCGATTGGTTCGGGGGAGTTCTCCCTGCCCTAAGCCTGGGTAGCCCGGGTTGGCCCTTCCTGCCCCCGAGCCCCAGCCGCAGCCTTGCTCGGGACGTGTTCGACGGGCGAGCGTGGCCCGGGAGGAAGACAAACAAGGCAGCAGGTCGGGCAGCAGCGCCAAGGCCCGGCTGGGGGGGGGGCAGCGCCAAGGCCCGGCTGGGGGGGGGGCAGCGGGCGCCAGGCCGGAGGCGGGTTCCGAGCCCAGCGCCGCCGAGCCGGTGCCCAAACGCCATCCCGGAGCTGGGCTGCGGCGATCCCGGCGCGCCCCAGATCACCCTGCGTGCCAGCCCACCCGCGACCCTGACGTGGCTTCACGCCGTGCTGCGCCCACCGGGCATCGGCGCCACGCCCAGACCTCTCCCCTAGCTGCCCCCATGGCCACCCCACGGCCCCCCTCCACTCCCTGTTTGCCCACAGAGAGCTGGGCCCAACCCAACAGCAGGCCTGGCGAAAGACTCACATCTGGGGCAGGGACCCCCAGCTGCCCCCCCACAAACCTGGCCACTGGGCTCCCAGCCCTGCTCCCCCTTCCTGCCCAGCCCTCCCACGCATTCCCCTTCAGCCCCACTTCCTCCCCACTCATCCCCCAGGGCCTTTCCACTCCCCTCTGTCCCCACCCCCCTTCAGTGCACCCCACTCCCACCCCAATGCCTCCCCCACAAGGCACAGCCTGTACCCTCCACCCTCTGCCACCCCCTCACCATTCACATCAGCCTCCACTTCCCCAGCCCCCCCACTGCCTGGTGCCCCTGCACCCCCCTCCAAGTCCTCTCCCTCTGCAGCCCCTGGGTCCCCCGCAACCCGTCCAACTCCCTCTGGGCCCCACCCCCATCCCCACCCCCACTACCTAGACCCCCAACTCCCTCCTCTCCTCAGAACCCCTCCCCCCGCCATGTTATAGTGCCCCATTTCCTCTTCACCCCCACTGCCTACACCCCTCCCCCGGCCCCCCAACTCCCTCCTCACCTCCTATCGGCACCCTGCCCCCACAGCCCCCCATTTCCTCTTCACCCCCACTGCCTCCACCCCTCCCCCAGCCCCCCAACTCCCTCCTCACCCCCTATCGGCCCCCTCCCCCCACAGCCCCCCATTTCCCATTTCACCCCCACTGCCTACAAACCCCTCCCCCCAGAACACCCCTCCTCTGCCCCCCCAACTCCCTCCTCACCCCCTCCCCCCACAGCCTCCCATTTCCTCTTCACCCCCACTGCCTACACCCCTCCCCCGGCCCCCCAACTCCCTCCTCACCCCCGATCAGCCCCCTCCCCCCACAGCCCCCCATTTCCTCTTCACCCCCACTGCCGACACCCCTCCCCCGGCCCCCCAACTCCCTCCTCACCTCCTATCGGCCCCCTCCCCCCCCAGCCCCCCATTTCCTCTTCACCCCCACTGCCTACACCCCTCCCCCGGCCCCCCAACTCCCTCCTCGCCTCCTATCGGCCCCCTCCCCCCCCAGCCCCCCATTTCCTCTTCACCCCCACTGCCTCCACCCCTCCCCCGGCCCCCAACTCCCTCCTGACCCCCTACCGCCCCCCGCCCCAGCCCCCCCTCACCGCGGGGCGGCTCCCGGGCCCCCCCCGGGCCGGCGGCTCCATCCCGCGGGCCCCGCTCGTGGCGCAGCAGCAGCGGCCGCAGCCCGGGCGGCGCGCGGGGCTCGAACCGGAACCGGAAAACGGGCGGGGGCGGCCCGGGGGGGGGCGGGGGCGGCCGGTCACGTGGCCATGGGGGCGGGTCCGGGGGAGGGGCCTGGATTGGAGAGAGCAAAGAGTTGGGGGGCGGGGGGGAGAAGGGAGCTGGGGGGGGAAGAGAACCGGGAGCTGGGGGGCGGGGGGAGAAGGGAACCGGGAGCTGGGGGGCGGGGGGAGAAGGGAGCTGGGGGGGCAGAAGAGAGAACCGGGAGTTGGGGGGCGGGGGGAGAAGGGAGCTGGGGGGGAGAAGGGAACCGGGAGTTGGGGGGCGGGGGGAGAAGGGAGCTGGGGGGAGAAGAAGAGAACCGGGAGTTGGGGGGCGGGGGGAGAAGGGAGCTGGGGGGGGAGGAGAAGAGAACCGGGAGTTGGGGGGCGGGGGGAGAAGAGAACCGGGAGTTGGGGGGCGGGGGGAGAAGAGAACCGGGAGTTGGGGGGCGGGGGGGAAGGGAGCTGGGGGGGGGAGAAGAGAACCGGGAGTTGGGGGGCGGGGGGAGAAGGGAGCTGGGGGGGGAAGAGAACCGGGAGTTGGGGGTCGGGGGGGAAGGGAGCTGGGGGGGGAGAAGAGAACCGGGAGTTGGGGGGCGGGGGGAGAAGGGAGCTGGGGGGGGAAGAGAACCGGGAGTTGGGGGGCGGGGGGAGAAGGGAGCTGGGGGGGAGGAGAAGAGAACCGGGAGTTGGGGGGCGGGGGGAGAAGGGAGCTGGGGGGGAAAAGAGAACCGGGAGTTGGGGGGCGGGGGGAGAAGGGAGCTGGGGGGGGAAGAGAACCGGGAGTTGGGGGGGCGGGGGGAAAAGGGAGCTGGGGGGGAGAAGAGAACCGGGAGTTGGGGGTCGGGGGGGAAGGGAGCTGGGGGGGAGGAGAAGAGAACCGGGAGTTGGGGGGCGGGGGGAGAAGGGAACCGGGAGTTGGGGGTCGGGGGGGAAGGGAGCTGGGGGGAGGAGAAGAGAACCGGGAGTTGGGGGGCGGGGGGAGAAGGGAACCGGGAGTTGGGGGTCGGGGGGGAAGGGAGCTGGGGGGGAGGAGAAGAGAACCGGGAGTTGGGGGGCGGGGGGAGAAGGGAGCTGGGGGGGAGAAAAGAACCGGGAGTTGGGGGGCGGGGGGAGAAGGGAGCTGGGGGGGGGAGAAGAGAACCGGGAGTTGGGGGGCGGGGGGAGAAGGGAGCTGGGGGGGGGGAGGAGAACCGGGAATTGAGGGGCGGGGGGCGAAGGGAGTTGGGGGGCGGGGGGAGAAGGGAGCTGGGGGGGGGAGAAGAGAACCGGGAGTTGGGGGGCGGGGGGAGAAGGGAGCTGGGGGGGGAGAAAAGAACCGGGAGTTGGGGGGCGGGGGGCGAAGGGAGCTGGGGGGGGAGGAGAACCGGGAATTGAGGGGCGGGGGGCGAAGGGAGCTGGGGGGGGAGAAGAGAACCGGGAGTTGGGGGGAGGAGGGAGCTGGGGGACCCACACGGAAGCAGAGTGTGGGGCAGACACCAAGGGCGCCCCGCAGCCCGCCCCAGCCGTAGCCCACCTGCTCCCTGCTGCAGCCCAGGTGGGGCGGGCCGAAGGGGGCGGGCGGATATAGCCTAAGCCACGCCCACAGGGCGGTTCGTATTCAAATAGGATGCGGGAAGGGCGCTCGGAGACCGGCTGTGCAGACCTGGGGAGGGGCTGTTAACCTGCGGGACCCCCCGCTGAAGAGTCGGGGGGGGCTTAGCTCAGGCAGGGCGTTAACCCGCGGGACTCCCCCCTGCAGGGTCGGGGGGGGCTTAGCTCAGGCAGGGCGTTAACCCGCGGGACTCCCCCCTGCAGGGTCGGGGGGGGCTTAGCTCAGGCAGGGCGTTAACCCGCGGGACTCCGCATTGCAGGGTCTGGGCGGGGGAGGGGTGCTTAGCTCAGGCAAGGCGATAACCCATGGAACTCCCTGCTGCAGGGTCTGGAGGGGGGGTGCTTAGCTCAGGCAAGGCGATAACCCACGCGATTCCACGCTGCAGGATCTGGACGGGAAAGGGGGCTTAGATCAGGCAGGAGGTTAATGCAGGACCCCCTGCTGCAAGGTCTGCTTGGGGGTAAAGGGGAGGAATAGTTCAGCCAGGAAACCCGCTTAAGAACAGCCATTGTGCCCGGCCCCAGAGAAAAGTAAAAGTAAGCTTCACTTTAAAACTTTTTTATTAGTGGCAGCCTCATTCCATCCATCTCTTCCCCCCACCCCCGCCCAGGGCCTCTAGCCCCTGCTACCCACACTCGCCCCTCACCCCCACTGCCCTAATCCAGCGAGGGCCCGTGTCTCTTCAGGGTAGACCCCGTAGCCTGCAGCACCTGGAGAAGCACCCATGGGTGGGATGGGTTGGAAAGAGACAAGCCAAACCCCCAGCAGGAGGGCTGGAGTGCAGGGAGGGGGGTCTCAGAAGGCCCAGGCTAGTGGGGGGGGAGTAGGGGCCTGGGCAGGGCCAAATTCCCTCATCCTTGGCAGAGCTTCGCTACATTTTTCCTCCTTTTGTTTTTTGTGGGTTTTTTTGTAAAGAAGAAAAAAGTTTGATTTTTTTAAAAAAATCATTAAAAAAAAGAACCAACGAGGATCCGGAGAATCCACGAAGCCTGGCGCCGACCCTGGGAGAGAGAGAGTCGTTAGGGGAGGCCCCGGAACCCAGCCCCCCCCCGGGCAGCGAGCGAGCCCAGAGGGGAGCCGGCTCCCCCGCGAGTGAAGACCCCGGGCCCCAGCTGCTCACCGGGCTCAGCGGTCAGTGGTGGTGCGCAGGTCTGTGGTCAGCGGGTCATGCTGGATGGTCTGGTGCAGCATCAGCGCCAGCAGCCCAGCCCGGTTGGTCATGGCCATGCGCACGTTCCGCTCCTGCTCAAACAGCTCGTCCAGCTTGTACCACTGCCAACAGCAGGAGTCGTCGTTACACGTGGCCACCTCTGGGGCGGGGCAGCTGGGCACAGCTCGGCCGGCACAGAGATGCAGCTAGCTCTGGGGCGGGGTAGCTGGGGAACAGCCACACATAACAGTGCTGGGGACAGCTCGGCCAGGACAGAGATGCAGCTAGCTCTGGGGCAGGGCAGTTGGGGAACAGCTGCACAGCGACAGACAGACAGAGGGTCGGGAAAAGGGGAGCTCCCTACTTAATAGGAGTGTGGGAGTGATGAGGGAGCAGGAATTTCTTCAGTCAGAAGGAATAAAAACCACTTGGGACCTGTCTAAATTTTAGTGCCTGGGCCTCACTGCCAGTGGAGAGGGTTCCCCGCCCAGCCTCCCGCAGCGCCTGGCCCTGACTGCCAGGGGAGAGCACCGCGTAGCACCGGCCCCACTCCGTACCACGCGCACTCTCTCCAGGTCCACCTCCGCCCGGCGCAGTTTCTCCCAGCAGTAGTGCCGGTTGCATTTTCTCTTGGGCACGCGGCAGAAATCACCGGTGAGCTCAAACACGTCCTTTACCAGGGGGCAGCCGCACACCTCGTCCACTGACACCTGGAGGGGGCACCACAAGGTTTGCACACACGCTGGCCCTTGCTCCTGACCCGCAGCCCCCCAGCCACAGCCAGTGCCCCTCACCTTGGGGTCGCGGGAGTGCTCGGGACACAGCACCTGCAGCCGCTTGCAGTACGTCTTGCTCTGAGGGTTGTAGACGTCACAGAAGAGGCGGGTGGCTCTGGGGAGGGGAGATACGGTGCCTGGGTGAGAGGCTGCAGCTGCTACCAGCTGCAAGAGCCGGGGGGGGGGGCCCTCCATGCCACTAGGACAACCTAGGCAGCATTGCCCCATTGTTCAGAGGGGGAAACTGAGGCACATACATGTGCATTCAATCCTGCTTGTCAGAGCCAGCGAGAGAAACCAGGAGTCCTGGATCCCAGCAACCCACCAGACCCCACTCCCCTCCGAGAGCCACGGAGAGAACCCAGGAGTCCTGGCCCCCAGCCCCCCTGCTCTAACCCACCAGTCCCCACTCCCCTCCCAGAGCCAGAGAGAGAACCCAGGAGTCCTTTGGAAATTGTCTGAATGATGGCGGACTGGAGGGAGGTCTCATGTGGGGTTCCACAGGGATCTGTTCTGGGTCTGGGGGTGTTTTAGATTTTTATTAACTACCAGGATGAGAGCAAACTGATCCAGTTTACAGATGGCACAAAGCGAGGGGGATTGCCAACCCTTTAGAGGACAGAGCTAAACATCAGAGGGATCTTGATAAATCGGAGAACGGGGCTATCGCCAACACAATGCATTTCAATGGAGGCCCATGGATGGTGGAAAAACCAAACGCACAATTACAGACTGGAGGAAAACTGGCCGGGCGGTAGCCCGGCTGCAAAGGAGCTGGGAGTTGTGGTGGATCACAACCTCGACATGAGTCAGCAACGTGACGCTGTTGCAAACACGACCTGGTGGAAGGCCTCAAGGACAGTAGAGGCAAACTGAAGCAGGATTGCCTCTCGACGGCTGCCAAGGTGGACAAAGGGGTACCCCTGCTCGTCTTGGACCTCCTGGACCCCGGACACGGGTGCCTCTCCCACCACGATCTGTGTGGCTGCAGGTGCAGAACAGCTCCCCCCCCCCTTAAACGATGCATGTGCAGGCTGCTTTCCCAGGCATAATTTTCCCCCTCACCTCTACCCATAAAAGCCCTGCGGCGGTGGGCAGTGGTGACAGAGGCAGGTGATGTGATCACTCAGAGTCCCTAGCCAAGGACCCACACGCAGCCTGTGACCGCAAGACGGTCGTCATGGTGTAGTATTGGGATTTTATGTTGGTATTTGGTATAACTTAGAACGAAGGATAAAGAATAATGCAGCATGTATTAAATGTTCTGGTGTATGGTTTGATCATATCCTGCCAGCCTCCCTTTCTGAAAGCAGGAGGAATGGCCTCGTGTGCCATTGGTAAAGAGATTTCAGCCAGAAGCTTGTGTCTGAAGCTGATTTCAAGGCAGTGACAGAGCTTTAGGGTCACCACTTTGTTGTAGGTTTAAAATGAGCGTTTTGAAATAAGTAAAAGAATGTGATGATTGTTTTCTCCTGCACTGCAGTTTGATGTTCCTGTTCACATGCTCTGTGTAAATCAATCCTGTTTTGTGTGTGAACGAGGAATGTGCGTGTTAGAAGACAAGTGTGAAGACAAGTGTGAAGGCCATCGCTGGACCAGATGTTCTAGGGAGGATCCCAGGACAGACGTCAAGGCGCCAGGAGGCTGCAACACACCGGAGGGCAGATTGACGACTCCAAAGATGAGGCAGGCACCGATCAATGGAGACAAGATAGCGGCGATCAACGTGGCCTGGGGTAACTCCCCGACAGACCGATGAAGGAACAAGATAAAAAGGATGAGAAGATTGATTACAGCATGACGGTGCAAACGCATCGGTCCCAATGAAGGAGACTCACTATAGAAACAGGGGGCCTTGCCATGAAACTTTGGGTTCGTCTTGCCAAGACTTCCCTGAAGCACTGTGTCGCGACCGACAGAACCTGGCTTGTCCTCACCCGTGATCAACCTAGCTGGCCACTAGATTGATCCGGACTCTGGACTCGTAACTAGAACATCAACTGATGGGACAAAGTGAGAGAGAGAGAGTGTTTCCAATAAACGCAGCGTATTGCCTTTTCCCCTGAAAAAGAGCCCGTGTGCTTCCTATAAGCATAATAGTGTTCCCCTGGACTGGGACAGGAGGGGCATTTTCGGCAACAGCAGGCATGACTGAGCAGGCCTTTTTGGGAACCCCTCTGCTCACCCCGTACAGGGAGAGGGAGCCCCAAGCACAGGCTCTCTCACCACACCTGACTGGAGAACCGGCTCCAGAAGGATCGTGCCCTACGCAGCCAAAAGCCAAAAAAGGTTTCTTGCAACTCGGCATGTCCGTGCCGTGCTGGACGGATCCACAGATGGAAGACCCAAAGGCAGAGCAGCGATGGTCACCCGAGGTACCACAGCGACATCACTGCTCTCGGCGAGACACGGCCTGCCCCATAGAGTACAATTGCCGCCCTCCAGTGGCCGCCTTCTGGAAAGGAAAAGCAGCACACGACAGGCCAATGCGCGGTGTTGGCTTTGCACTCAAGAACTTTCTAGGTCAGCTGCCTCACGGAGCTCCCCGTCAGCGTCGACGAGCATCTTATGACCCTCTGCATCCATTCCCCAAAACAAAGAAGTCAATCCTCTTAGGGGACTTGAACACAAGAGTTGGCCAAGATTCTAACGTATGGAGCAGCACCATTGGGAAGGAAGGAGCGGACAAGACCACTTCCAATGGCATCCTTCTGCTCAGTCAATGTGCAGAGCGCAACCTTGTGATCACAAACACAATCTTCACACAAAGCAACAAGTAGAAAACAACTTGGCAACACTCCACGCTCAAAGCAGTGGCATCTCCTAGACTAGGTCATTGTACGAACACGGGATTGAAGAGATGGCCAAATCTGCCGTGTCCTGAGAGGAGCCGATGCTTGCTGGACTGACACCCGCCTGGAGAGGTCAGTCATGTCCCTCAGGATTGCACCGAAACATAGAAAGCAATTCAAATCACACAGACGGCAACACAACATCCAAAGACTTCAATCCTCAGCGCACCGAGATCCCTCCTCAGCGAAAACTGGCCATATGCACACCTGGAAATGACAAACAAGTGCCGAGGAAGACAGGGAAGCCCTAAAACAGAGCCCCCCCAGGCTTGCGAGGAATCCATCGGCCTTGCTACCTGCCGCCGTCAGGACTGGTTTGACAACAACATTGAGATCACAGCCCTTTTGGGCCAGGAGAGGAAAAGCTTTCTGCGACTGGCAAAGCCAACCACTGTCCAGTCAGAAGCAGAGCTCCCGCCATCAGCTCAAAGAAGGGTCTAAGAAATCAAAACCAAACAGTGGGAAGGCAAAGCAAAAGAAAGCCAAACGTATGCTGACAGACGTGATATGCGGTGCTTTTAGTGTGAGAAAAAGCTCCTGTACGGCCCAATCTCACGTGGCCTCATCACACCTCTGAGATCTGAAGATGGTAGTGCCCTTCTTAAAGAGAACACGGACAAAAGCTTCTAAATCGAGAAATGACTGTGACCGATGACACTGGCGACTCCATCCCTCAGCACCCAATCTGGGAAACTCTTGCCAACCCACCGCCTCCTGAGGAGATCTGCAAAGCAATTAATCAAATGAAGACCAACAAAGCACCAGGTCCTGATGGCATACCAGCTGTGGTACTGAAAGCGAGGGGAGAAAAACTGACTAACTAGCTTCGTTTGCTGCTCCTCAAATACTGGCACACCGGAGAAATCCCCGCTGACTTACGTAATGCTAACATCGTCACCCTTTTCAAAAAGAAAGAGACAGGGCCGACTGTGGCAACTATTGAGACACTGGCCTCTGCTCCATCGCTGGGAAGATTCTTGCTAGAATCTCACTGACTCGCCTGTTTCCTCTTGCAGAGGAAGGACTGCCAGAGTCCCGGTGCGGCTTCAGACCATCATGAGGCACCACCAACATGATTTCCGCAGCCAGGCAGATCCAGGAAAAATGCCAAGAACGCCACCGGGAGCTGTATATGGCCTTTAATTGATCTATTCAAAACCTTCGACTCTGTCAACCGTGAGGCTCTGTGGAAAATCATGTCGAAGTTTGGCTTCCCAAGTAAATTTATCACCATTGTAAGACTCCTTCACAAACTGATGACCGCCTCCATCCTGTGCAGTGGCTCTGTCTCTGAGCCCTTTGTCATCCAAACTGGCGTAAAACAAGGATGTGTACCGGCACCCCCCCTTTTCTCCGTTTTCTTAGCAGCTATGAAAACGTTAACCCAAGACCATCTACCACAGGGCACTGGCATCCAATATCGGACTGACGGCCACCTCTTCAGCCTTTCTTGTCTCCGTGCCAGAACTAATATCGGCAACAATAACCGAACTCTGGTACGCGAGGATTGTGCTGTCATTGCGCACACAAAGGAGGATCTAGCCCTTAGCAGCTTCTCTGAAACTTACCAAAGCCTCGGGCTAACATTGGCAAAACAAGGTCAATCATCAGACCCAGCAAGGAAGATCGATACCGACAAAGAAGAACTGGAAAACGTAGAAGACTTTGCCTGTCTCGGCAGCCATCTCTCACAGAGGGCAGACACAGACGCCGAGATCCAGTCCAGAATTCGCCGTGACAGCGGCAGTCTGTCTTGCTGGGTGTTCAACATTCACAACATCAGAACTCACATGGGACTTTTAGTTTATAAAGCGGTGATAATCCCAGCTCTCCTCTACGGCTGAGAGACTTGGGTAACCTACAGAAAACACCTGAAAAAGCTGGAACGCCAGCCCCAGCACTTTCTCTGGAAGATCCTCAACATAAAGTGGGAAGATCGTCGCACTAATGTCAATGTCCCCATGGAGGCCAACACCCTCAAGAGATGTGGCATCGACACCACACACTGGGAGACAGTAGCCTAGAACAGGGATAACTGGTGAAGATTTGTCAGAGAGGAAATGTCTAGTTTCAGTCACCGATGCACAGAAAGGAGGTGATGACAGTGGGTAAGATCCAGAGACAGCGACAAAGCCGATCAAAAGGGTGGGGCACCAGCCATGTGAGCAAAGGCTGTAGGAACTGGGAACGCTCAGTTTGGAAGAGAGATTGAGGGGGGACGTGCGAGCGATCTTTGACTACTCGAAAGGCTGCCATAGAAAAGGTGGAGACGGGTGGGTCTCTCTTGCCCCAGACAGCAGGGACAAGAGGCCGTGGGGTCAAACTACAGCACAGCAGATTGAGATTAAATCGCAGGGAAAATTGCCGAACAGCAGGACGATGGAACCGAGGCCTCGGGAGGTCGTGGAAGCTCCTTCGCTGGAGGGTTTCGAGCGGAGGCCGAAGCCATCTGTCTGGGATGGTTTGAATCCTGCAGCGTGGTCGAGGGTCAGACTAGGTGCCCCTTGTGGTCCCTTCTCACCCTACAGGTCGAGGAGCCTATGAAGGTACATGCGAGTGGGGCACAGAGGAGGATTATAGGAATCGACGACAACGGGTGATGTCCAGCGGGGGAATTACAGGGATGTGGGAACCAAAAGCAGTGGAATGGTGGAAAGGGGACGACAGTGAGGGAACCATATGTGGAGGGGAACCAAGGGGTCAGGCTGGTGGGGGAAGATTTAAGGGATGGACAATGTCAGCCCATATGGTCCCAGGGGGACGAATTTGGAGAGCACCTCCCTACAGGGCTGGGACTCACCCCTCTATGCGGGTTGGGTACATGGATCCGAAGGACGTCTGGCTCTCGTACTGTGGGGAAAGGGAGAACACAGGGCTCGTCAATGCACCGGGAAGGGGACAGGGACAAGACAGGGGAACAGCCGCACATAATGCCGCACGGCCGTCAGATGCGGCCACCTCTGGGGTGGAGCGGAGGTGGGGGGGACAAGGGGAGAGTCTGTGTTTCCCATGCCCCGCGGGGCAGGGCAGCGTACCTTGGCGTAGCAACGTTCCATGTGGCGCAGCGCCACCTTGGGATTGATGGGGTGCCCGCAAGAGACGCAGAAGATCTGCAGGTCGGTGTCGTCGCTGTCTCCCTCGTTGGTCTGTGGGGAGAGAGCAGGGAGGGAGGGCCCTGTTAGCGCTGCCCAGCAGGGGATCCCGCAGCACAGGACAGCTGGGGGAGAGAACCCAGGAGTCCTGGCTCCTAGCCCCCCCAACCCTGCTCTCACCCACCACACCCCCCAGCCCTCCAAGAGCCAGAGATGGAACCCAGGCGCCTGGCCCCGCCCACCTCCTCATCCTCCTTGATGGCCTGCTGCTTGGCCTTGCCGATGATGGCCTCCAGCTCGTGGAAGCGACGCTCCATCTCCTGCAGCCGCAGCCGCGCCTGCTGCTGTTCCCGCCGGATCCGCTCCAGCAGCTTCTTGCCGTGCTCCTCTGCCACGCACGGGCTCTGCTGCCACTGCTGGATGCGCTGCGGAAGGATCTCGTAGATCCGGCTGGACAGGGGGAGAGACAGGCTGACCTGCGGGGGGGATACCGGTCTGGGGGCCTCGGGGTCGGGGTGCACTCTGTGGGTCTGATCTGGGGCGGGGTCCCCCAGGAGTCTGAGTGGGGGGATGGACACATGGGGTTGGGGGGGACCCTGTGGGTCTGATTGAGGGGGGGACAGACATGAGGCTGGGGGAGGCGTGGGTCTCATCTGGGTGATCGGGATGGTGCCGATGCCATGGGGACCCCTGCTGGGGCCCGAGGATTCTCAGGGCTAGGAGCTCCTGGGGGTCGGACCTGCGTCCCCTTCGAAGGGATCGGGCCAGGGAGATATGGGGCTGGGGGTAGGAGGGGGCGCGGGTCTCATCCGGATGATCGGGATGGTGCCGATGCCATGGGGACCCCTGCTGGGGCCCGGGGATTCCCAGGGCTAGGAGCTCCCGGGGGCCGGGCCGGGGCTCTTACTTGGCAGCCAGCTTCATGCCGCACTCCTCGGAGCAGTACTTGGAGGCAGCGCGGGCCGGCTGGACGCAGCCGGGGCCCAGGCACTGGTGCAGGGAGGCCGGGTCCTTGGCGTCGGGCCGTTCGGCGTGCCGCGACCGGTCCCGGTGCTTCTGCTTCTGCTTGTGACGCTTGTACTTCTCCTCCTTCTGCAGGGGGGGGGGGAACCACGTCAGCGCCCTGCGGCCCCCCACGGCTATCTCCCCCTTTCCACCTCCTGTCAGGGGCCCCTCTGTGACCAGCCCCCCCTACTCTAACCCCTAGACCCCACTCCCCTCCCAGAGCTGGGGAGAGAACCCAGGAGTCCTGGTTCCCAGACCCCCACCCCCCCCGCTCTAACCACTAGCCTCCACTCTCCTCCCAGAGCAGGGGAGAGAACCCAGGAGTCCTGGCTCCCAGCCCCCCTGCTCTAACCACTAGCCCCTACTCTCCTTCCAGTGCCAGGGAGAGAACCCAGGAGTCCTGGCTTTCAGCCCCCCATGTTCTAACCATTAGACTCCACTCCCCTCCGAGAGCCAGGGAGAGAACCCAGGAGTTCTGGCTCCCAGCCCCCCTGCTGTAACCACTAGACACCGCTCCCCTCCCAGAGCCAGGGAGAGAACCCATGAATCCTGGCTCCTAGCCCGACTTCCGTCCCAGAGCAGGGATATACTCCACAACTGGGGAAAGTCTCCGTGGCGGCTGCAACTGGCTCCTACCTTCTTCTCCGATTTCTTCTCCCGCCTCTTGACGTGCTTGACCTTCACGGCGCGTTTGCGGAGCACGGGGTCCAGGAACGGGGCATCCTCCGGGTCACTGAGCCACGGCTTCCCGGGGGGGTGAGACAGGAGAGGAGAAAAGGATGAGACCGGCCCCCCCCAAGTGAGCTTGAGAGGCCACATACCCTAGATACCCCCCTGCTCCTCCCAAGTGGGCTACAGAGGCCTTCCCAGCCCTCAATGATGCTCAACCCAGGCTCCTGCCCAGGGAGCCCCCCACATGTCCAAGGACCCATACTAGGAAAAACAGAGCCCAGAGGCTGAACGTTCAGGGACGGGACACCCTGCACTGAGATGCCGCCACCTCTGGGGTGGGGCAGCTGAGGAACAGCCACAGAGTGAAACAATTTGGAGAATGCTCTATCTGGAAACATGGTGCCGAGATCTCCCAGGGCCCTGCCGCGCGTGGGATCCCACAGGTTGTGTTGGGTCCTCACCAGGTTCTGGTCGTCGAAGGCTCCGGCACAGAAATCTTGGTACAAGTCGGGATCAATCGGAAGGTCGTCATCCGACAGCGGCTCGGGGGTGGCGGATGATTCCAACTGCTCTTTCAGCATCTGCAGGTCCTCATCCCGCCCTCGCAGCATCTGCCAGGAGGGGGTTAGACACTTGCTGCCTGACACCTCAGGCCTACCCTCTCCCCTGTGACTGCCCCACACACAGACAGGGAAACTGAGGCAAATGAGGAGAAGAGACCAGTCCATGATCAAACTGCAAAATCTGGGAATAGGACCTGACTCCCATTCCCCTTTCCCCAGTAGACCTCACTCTCCTCCCAGAGCTGGGGAGAGAACCCAGGAGTCCTGGTTCCCAGCCACCCTGCTGCTCTACCCACTAGCCCCCTCCCTCCTCCCGGACCTAGGGAGAGAACCCAGGAATCCTGCAGGGAAATGGGGACAGAAAGGATGGGACCAACTTACCGAGGCTGGGAAATACTTATATGATTCCTAGGAAAAAAAAGAAACACTCTGATAAGCAGCTTGGATGACATGCGGCCACCTCTGGAGCAGGGCAGCTGGGTAATAGCATCCAGACGGAGCACACGAGTGTTTAGGACAGGAGGTGGATGCTCCAGTACTCACCCGTGCCCGGACCTGGCACTGCCGCAGACGGCACTTCTGACGGATTTTATTGGGCCCTCCAAATTTCTTCATGTCACGGCAGAAGTCACACTGGCCACAGTCCTCTGTCCGCCGGCACGCCTCACACTCCCCACACATCCGTGCCGAGCGCTTGATTTGCTGTTGCGGATGAGAGAACTGTAAGAATGACAAGTTTGCACATTGTAGAAAGATGGGGAAGTCATCCTTACCCAGGGGCATCCTTAACTGGGGGTGTCCTTAACTGGGGCAGGAAAAAGAGAGACGATTTTTCCTCTCACATCTTTTAAATTATCACTCCATCCACTGCCTTCAAATCTGACTTGCTCTTGCCTCGTGGTGAGATCTATCAAACAAGCCAGGTCTGAGATTTCTACTTTCCTCAGTCTCTCTCCTAAAACATCCCCAGTCCCTTTAGATTCTTCTTTGCAAAGAGGCAATTCAGCATGTGTCCCTCAGTCCAAAGCTGAAGCTGGCTGGTAAAGGGAAATACCCCTGTCATCTGGAAACAGACCTTTGTACCCTTTAAGACTTTTAATCTGTTTGGCATCACAACTGCCGCTTTAAACATTGCTAAGGACTGCAACAACCTACCCTCCACACCCAACACACGTGGATACTTTTTAAACCAAGTCTAGCTGTTTGCATCCACAAATCCACAACTTGGAGGTCTGCATTTTATCTGGCATGCCCAGAAATAACTGTGGGCGTAAAGGGTGAGGCTAAGCCAAGCCCCCGTTTAATATGTAGCAGCTCATGCTTCTGTTTAGAGGGAAATATTCCTAGCAAGCGTCATTCACTTTCTTTGCAGTGGAATCTGCTGCTTAACAGGCCCGGTTCCCTTCTGTTCCTCGTGCCACCTGCCAGATTTGGGCTGCCACAGCAGAAGAAAATCTGTGAAATGCACCATGATTAAGTCCCCAGAGCCGCATCCAATTTTGGGGGCCCTAATAAGCCAGAAAAGGGATTAGGGTGCCTTTTTAAAAAAAACAAAACACACAACGCATTTGCTGCTGTTGTGGCTTGTCAATTGCAGCTTTTGGCTTTCCCGGCAACACGGAGATTTGAGCGCAAGAGGGGCACCTGAACCAATGCCGGCCCACGTGTCAAACAGCGCCCCCGATCGAGAAACATTTCCACGGAAACAAACAGCCCGGCTCTCCTGCAGGGCTGACTCCGCCCCGAGCTTACGTCTTGGGGATGGCTCTAGACTCTTCCCAGCTGATTTGTCTGCTGGGGCACCCTTCAAATGGCACCTATCCCGTGCTCAGCCACCCTCCCACCAAAAAAAACCAACCCTCAGAGCCACCTCCCTCCTCCTCCGTGAAGACCCCACACCCTCTCCTTTATTTCTCAGCTCCTCCGCTGGCTGCCGTATTTGGGGATTTATAAAATCCTAACTCAATACTTGACACTCCACTTGGCATATAACAAACGGATCACGGGCACCAAGATCGGGGGGGGAACAGACGGCAAGATGAGCTGGGAGTAGCCGTTTGAGTGCATTTACCACGTAAACCCACAGCTGGCATTTATCTCGGGGAAACTGGGAATCCTTCATTCTCCCGTCCAGCTGCAGAACTGGAGAGTGGACGGGGTAAGAAGTTTTTACAGGGGATGTCGTCTCCCCTAGCTCAGACAGGCGGAGATGCACCGGGGGCGGGTTGGGCTGCACAGAGGGCACGACAGTCTATTCTGAAGGTAACCAAGGCTGGTCGCAAGGAGAAAATGTCTCAGTTTCCAGGTGGATTTACAAGGCAGGGAGAACACTTCCCGAGCGAAGAGGCAGACAAGTTAGCACATCTGCATTTGTAGCGTGGCCACAGCCAATAAGGTACAGTCAGAAATTCATCCAGTGCCCATTGGTGTCACCCAACCGCCCCATACTCCAGAAATTTGGAGTAAGAATGGAAAGGAAACCGTCAGGTTGCTTTCAAAATCTACAGGAACAACTGACTGGAGGGGAGTGCTACCACTCAAAATGGGACGGTTCACCTGGTGCCAAGATGCAGCCAACTCTGGAGAGGGGCAGTTGGGGAACAGCTGCACATAACGCGACATGGCAACTCAGTCAGAACTATCTGCCCAGGGATTCAGGGGTATCAGACTAGATTCCAGAGTGTTTACCCTTAACTTTGCCCATGGGGAGCGGCAGGAATGAGAGGGAGGATCATAAGCATGCCCTCCCTGGGCAGGAACGGGGAACAGCAGCGACTGGAACCCGTCAGGGCCCAGGTGGCATGTGGAGCTGCTTTTGGAACCCTGCGGCTTGGCTCCCTGGCAACATGGCTCATGGGATAGAATCCTGCACCCTGCCCCCCAGAATGCCCTCACCTGGCCACCTACTTTTGACCCACGGCTCTGGTCCAGGGCCAGCTCCTGGGCCTTCTTCCTCAGCTCGTCCTTCTCCGCCCGGTCCCGCTCGCCCTCCCGCTCCTTCTCTCTGGATTTCTTGTGCCGGTATCGGATCTCCAAATTTGGGTTCTTATCTGCAGTAGGGAGAGGAAAGCACATCACAGCCAGAAAGACCAAGGAAACAGCCCCACCCCACCGCCAGAGCCCAGGAGAGAACCCAGGAGTCTGGGCTCCCCACTCCGTTCCTCACCTCGGCACTGCAGACAGTACCATTCCCGAATGGCCTTCGCCATCTTCTCTGTGATGTTAATACAATTGCCATGGAACCACTCATTGCAGTTATCACAGCCTCTGCAGGGGCGGGAGAGAGGGGAGAATCAGAGCGTCCCCTACTGAGCCCCCCGCCCTGCATCCCCCAGCACCTGATCCTGACTGCCAGGGGAGAGAGCCCCCCGCCCTGCCCCCCGGCACACGGCCCTGCCCCATGGCACTTGCCAGCACCCAGCGCTGACTGCCAGGGGAGAGCATTCCCCACTCCATCCCATAGCATGCTCCTGCCCCGGCCCTGACTGCCAGGGGAGAGCACCCGTCACCCTGCCCCCCCGCACACGGCCCTGCCCCATGGCACTCGTCAGCACCCAGCGCTGACTGCCAGGGGAGAGCACCCGCCACCCTGCCCCACAGCACACGGCCCTGACTGCCAGGGGAGAGCACCCGCCACCCTGCCCCCCCGGCACACGGCCCTGACTGCCAGGGGAGAGCGTCCCCCGCCTGGCCCCATGGCATGCCCCGGCGCCCGGTCCTGACTGCCAGGGACAGCGCCCTCCAACCCACACCCCCCAGCACCCAACACTGACTGCCAGGGAGAGCGCCCCCTGCTCAGCCCCCTGTAACAGCTGGAATTTCCTGGGGGAGGGCGGAAGACTCCCTTGGCCTGGCTCAGTGAGTAGGATGCCTGGGCTGAGTTGCCCCTGGGCTCTCCCTGCAGGGGCAGCAAATGACCCACCCCCCTTCCAGCACCCTGAGGCCTAGCAGCCCCCGTTCTCCATACATCATGAAGCAGTTAATGTCCGGCTTGCGGCAGATGCAATACACAGGCGCGTTCTCGCCGTTCTCTGACTTGGACTCCTCGCCTGCTGCGGCCAGCTCCGGGTCAGAGAACTCGCTGTCCTGGGGGAGTGGGAGGGAAGACAAAGGGCATCAGAGAACCCAGGAGTCCTGGCTCCCAGCCCCTTCCGCCCCGCTCCCAGCCACCAGACCCCTCCCCTCCCTGAGAACCCAGGAGTCCGGGCTCCCATCCCCCCCCCGCTCTCAGCCACCAGACCCCTCCCCTCCCCGAGAACCCAGGAGTCCGGGCTCCCATCCCCCCTGCTCTCAGCCACCAGACCCCTCCCCTCCCCGAGAACCCAGGAGTCCGGGCTCCCATCCCCCCTGCTCTCAGCCACCAGACCCCTCCCTTCCCCGAGAACCCAGGAGTCCGGGCTCCCATCCCCCCCTGCTCTCAGCCACCAGACCCCTCCCCTCCCCGAGAACCCAGGAGTCCGGGCTCCCATCCCCCGCCGCTCTCAGCCACCAGACCCCTCCCCTCCCCGAGAACCCAGGAGTCCGGGCTCCCCCCGCTCCCCCCCGCTCTCAGCCACCAGACCCCTCCCCTCCCCGAGAACCCAGGAGTCCAGGCTCCCATCCCCCCCCCGCTCTCAGCCACCAGACCCCTCCCCTCCCCGAGAACCCAGGAGTCCGGGCTCCTATCCCCCGCCGCTCTCAGCCACCAGACCCCTCCCCTCCCGAGAACCCAGGAGTCCGGGCTCCCAGCCCCTTCCGCCCCGCTCTCAGCCACCAGACCCCTCCCCTCCCCGAGAACCCAGGAGTCCGGGCTCCCGCTCCCCCCCGCTCTCAGCCACCAGACCCCTCCCCTCCCCGAGAACCCAGGAGTCCGGGCTCCCATCCCCCCGCCGCTCTCAGCCACCAGACCCCTCCCCTCCCGAGAACCCAGGAGTCCGGGCTCCCCCCGCTCTCAGCCACCAGACCCCTCCCCTCCCCGAGAACCCAGGAGTCCGGGCCCCCCCTTACCATGGTCTCTCCCACCCCTTGTTGTGGTTGGAGTCAAGACAAGGGCTCTGGGCAGGAAGTTCTGACATCCCCTCCCCCAGGCTTCGGCTTCTGCTTCTACTTCCGGGGTCACCACGGCCGAAGGCGCAGCCGCCACCCCCAGCCGCAGCCAGATCATCTGCCCGCTTCCAAGATGGCCGCTACCAGGGCTCTGACGTTCCTCCCCGTCGGCCTCTGCCCGCTCCCAAGATGGCCGCCCCCAAGCCCAGCGGCAGGGGAATCCATCAAATATGGCCGCCCCCATGAGAGTGACGAGCGCGTCAGGCCAGATGGCCACGCCCCCCGGGATCCTTCAGCCTGAGCGCCAGGATCAAATATGTCCGCTTCAGCGCTATTTAATGCCCATTAAACGGGAGCGGCCATCTTTGATACTGGCATATGTCCAGCTAGATAGATAGATAGATACATACATAGATAGACAGACAGAGAGTCTTAGGGGTGGAGATCTGTTAGGAATAGCCCAGCTGGCTACATGAACCCTGGACTCTTGGCATTCTCTGTCCTCTGGAAAAACACAATCCCCCCGCCCCCCTGTGCGCTGCATGCTTTAGGCACAGGAAGTCAGAATGGGCAGAGCCCTTTGTTAACCAATCAGAAATCAAGTAAACAGGTCTATTCATCACTGCCCAATTGCTTCATCTGCAATAAAAGAGCTCGCCCCGAAGCGGTGGGCGCGCCACTTGCTGCAAGAGAAGCTCGTCTCTGCCTGGTTTCTTCCCGCATCTGGCGACCCCGAGCTGATCAGCTCCCTCTGCTCATCGGCTGGAATAGCCCTGGTGCACCGCAGCGCGTCTTCGTGAGTATGGGGGGGGATTTATCCCTGCAACAAAGGGCTCATGCGGGAGAGCTGTATCAACTAATCAAGCAAAGCGGGGGTGTGAGGACCTCCCGAAAGAATATTGAGGAGTTAATACACGTAATCGAAGATAAGTGCCCGTGGTACCCAGAAGGAGGTTCACTCAACCTGCCTGATTGGCAAAAAATTGGTGCTCGGCTCTTTCAAGAGCCGAGATCCCACATTCGACATATTCTTTTGTGGCAACGTTGTGCAGATGCGCTTGGGCGTTTGCGTAATGTGGCGCCCCCGACCGCGCCTCCCGTCCTGGCGAGCCCCTCTAGCCCCCCCCCCTATGCTCGCGAGCCCCCTACAGCCCCTGAGGCCCCCCCTGGGGTTGTTCCCCCGCCCCCTTCTGCCCCCGCTTGCAGCGCCGTCCAGGCAGCCTTGCAGCGGGCCGTAAGGGAGGGGGGCGATGGGAAGAACCCTTTGCTGGAACAGTGGGAGGGAGAATCCCCCTCCTTCTCCCTTACATATCAGGGGCCGCGAGTCAAAGCGGCAGGAGAGGAGGCAGTCCGGGCTCATTACACGCCTCTGCCGTACGCAGTCATTAGGGAGCTGAATAAGGGGATACGTCAGTCCGGCTTGCGCTCCGCCTATGTGCAGCGCCTCATTGAAGGCATTGCTAACGTGTATACCATGTTACCAGTCGATTGGAAACAACTCTTCCGCATGGTTCTGTCCCCCGCTCAGTATGTTGTCTGGGACAGCGAGTTCTGGGCGGCAGCTTTGGCCATTGCCACCCCCACTAATATTCCCGACCAGATTTATGGCTCCGGACACTTCTCTACGGCAGAGACCCAGCTGGAGCTCCCTGTCGCTTCCTTTGGGCGCACTGCGCTTTGCATCGTGCGAGCCTTCCGCCGCGTCCCCGTGACCGGCAAGCCCCTCTCCTCCTTTACTAGCATCCGCCAGGGACCCACGGAGCCTTTCCACCAATTCGTGGATAGGCTAAAAGAGGCTATAGCGCGACAAATTGACAACGAGGAGGCGCAAATTGAACTGAGCCGCTGCTTAGCGGCGGAGCAGGCTAATGTGGATTGCAAAAAGATCTTGCAAACTGTAATCCACCAGGACAAATATACCCTCGCTGAGATGATTCAGGCGTGCGCAGAGGTAGGCACACAAACCCACACCGTGGCACTCCTCGCTGGGGCTCTACCGGCGGGAAGTAAACCTCTTGGAAATTGTTTCAACTGTAATAAGCCTGGTCATTTCCGATGTGAATGCCGGGCTCCGGGGGGTGGAGCTAGCAAGGACCATGGGCGCCCTCCTGGGCGCCCATCAAAAAAGTGTCCCTGCTGTAATAAGGGATTTCACTGGGCTAATCAATGTCACTCTTTACCAGCCGGAAACCCGTCTGCGGGCCCCCCTCGAGCCAAGGAATAATCGAGGGGCCTCCTACTTCCTTTCCTCCCCCGGCAACAGCCGGCAGCGCAGGTATTGATCTCACTAATACACGGGACATGTCTTCCACACTCCCCGGGGAGGTTGTTCTCATGCCCACTCAAATTAGTGGCCCCCTACCCCCTGGAACGCTTGGGCTCATACTTCCCCGCTCCTCTGCTCACAAGCACGGTGTCATGGTAGTCCCTGGTGTTATCGATTCTGACTATTCCGGTGTTATCTATGCTCAATATTGGGGCCATCTCCCCCCTCCTTAAGAACAGGGGAATCTTGGTCCCAACTCCTTTTGCTTCCATACCTTTGCTCGGCGGCTACCTCTCGGCAGCACACCGGTGGTTTCGGCTCAACTAGATCGGACCTGCCGGATCAGGACGACCCGGAATACCACCCTCAAATCGTCGCACTCTTACAGCAGATCCGAACACAAAAACCAGCTCATGACTACGTAATTCACGGTAAGGTGTTGAAGGGCTTATTGGACACCGGTGCGGACGTCTCGGTAATCGCCGAGAAGGAGTGGGACCCTCTTTGGCCCTCTGAGGTAGCCCCTTCGGTGTGGGGGGTGGGAGGCAGCCAGGCATCTCGTCAAAGTAGCACCTGGCTCCCCGTTTGGGATCCGGAGGAGCAGCGGGTTGTTGCACAAATCCGCCCGTGTATTCTTCCTATAACTTTCAACCTTTGGGGCCGTGATCTCCTGTCACAACTAGGGGCGTCGCTTGTCGCGTAATGAGCTCCCAGCATACGGCTTTGGCCCTATGCTGGAAGCCTCACTCCCCCGTTTGGGTGTAACAGTGGCCCTTCCCCACTGAAAAGCTGGCGGCACTCCATACCCTAGTTGAGGAACAATGCTTGGCTGGTCACCTTGAGCCCACTACTAGTCCATACAATACCCCCGTTTTCGTCATCCGCAAAAAATCCGGAAAATGGCGCCTCCTGCATGATCTGCGAGCAATCAACAAAATATTGGAACCCATGGGCCCGTTACAATGCGGCACCCCTAACCCTAATCTTATCCCTCGCGATTTTCAGCTCGCCATAATCGACCTTAAAGACTGTTTTTTTACTATTCCTCTGCAGCCACAGGATAAAAAATATTTTGCGTTTACGATTCCGGTACTAAATAATTCCCGTCCGACAAAACGCTTTCAGTGGACGGTGCTGCCCCAAGGCATGCTAAATAGCCCTACCTTGTGTCAGTACTATGTTGATACGGCCCTTCAACCGTTCCGCCAACGGTTCCCCACTCTCCTGGTTTATCATTATATGGATGACATCTTGGTAGCAGGCCCAACTTTGCCCTCGGGATGGATGGACTGTTTAGTAACGGCCCTTCACACCTATGGTCTCTCCATTGCCCCTGATAAAGTTCAATTACAAGAACCTTTTCTTTACCTCGGTCACAAGCTTCTAGCAGCTTATTCCGTGCCCGTCCTCCAGGAATTGCGAATTCCGAACCTGGTACATTATGTAGTTTTGCAACAAATTTTGGGCGCCATTAATTGGCTGCGCCCTTATTACCAAATTACCACCCAGACGCTCCGTCCTTTGTTCCATGCGCTCACGCAAGGCAAACACCCTGCCGATCTTATCACCCTTACGCACGAGCAGCTGGCGGTCCTCTCTAACCTTAAGTCCCTCTTAGCCCAACGGTGGGTGGATCGTGCTTGTGAAAATGTGCCCCCAAAACTGATCTGTCTCTGTGATACCTTACAACCTTGTGCGATTCTGGCTCAAGAACCCTCTTCCTCCTCTCTACTCATACTTGAATGGCTCTATCTTCCTCATACACCTCCAACCACCCTCTCCCCTTTGGAAACAATGATTGCCCAGCTAATCACTAAAGGCCGCTTACGATCTCTAGCTCTCTTCGCCCTTGACCCGGTAGAAATAGTGCTCCCCCTCCCCCTTCGCCCCCTTTCTACCGCTCTCGCCTTCTCAGATGCCATGCAATTGGCCTTGGCAGGCTTCGTCGGCTCTCTGTCCTATCACACTGCGAAAGACCCTCGCCTGCACGCTATCCGCCATATCCCTAAAAGCAGCAAAGAATCCTGTGGCACCTTATAGGCTAACAGACGTTTTGGAGCATGAGCTTTCGTGAGTGAATACCCACTTCTTCAGATGCATGTGGTGGAAATTTCCAGGGGCAGGTATATATATGCTAGCAAGCAAGCTAGAGATAACGAGGTCAGTTCAATCAGGGAGGATGAGGCCCTGTTCTAGCAGTTGAGGTGTGAAAACCAAGAGAGGAGAAACTGGTTCTGTAGTATAAGGCCTTTATACTTACACACAACTATTTCAAATTTGATGACAATATATATCTCCAGATCAGTGGCACTGCTATGGGCACCCGCATGGCCCCACAATATGCCAATATCTTTATGGCCGACCTGGAACAACGCTTCCTCAGCTCTCGTCCACTCACGCCCCTTCTCTACCTACGCTACATTGATGACATCTTCATCATCTGGACCCATGGGAAGGAGACTCTGGAAAAATTCCACCATGATTTCAACAGCTTCCACCCCACCATCAACCTCAGCCTGGACCAATCTACACGGGAGGTCCACTTTCTTGACACCACAGTGCAAATAAGTGATGGTCACATTAACACCACCCTATATCGAAAACCCACCGACCGCTATGCCTACCTTCATTCCTCCAGCTTCCATCCCGGACACATCACACGATCCATTGTCTACAGCCAAGCACTGAGGTACAACCGCATCTGCTCTAACCCCTCAGACAGAGACCAACACCTACAAAATCTCCACCAAGCATTCTCAAAACTACAATATCCGCACGAGGAAATAAGGAAACAGATCAACAGAGCCAGATGTGTACCCAGAAGCCTCCTACTGCAAGACAAACCCAAGAGAGAAACCAACAGGACTCCACTGGCCATCACATACAGCCCCCAGCTAAAACCCCTCCAACGCATCATCAAGGATCTACAACCCATCCTGGACAATGATCCCACACTTTCACAGGCCTTGGGTGGCAGGCCAGTCCTTGCCCACAGACAACCTGCCAACCTGAAACATATTCTCACCAGTAACTGCACACCACACCATAGTAACTCTAGCTCAGGAACCAATCCATGCAACAAACCTCGATGCCAACTCTGCCCACATATCTACACCAGCGACACCATCACAGGACCTAACCAGATCAGCCACACCATCACTGGTTCATTCACCTGCACATCCACCAATGTAATATACGCCATCCTATGCCAGCAATGCCCCTCTGCTATGTACATCGGCCAAACTGGACAATCTCTACGGAAAAGGATAAATGGACACAAATCAGACATTAGGAATGGCAATATACAAAAACCTGTAGGAGAGCACTTCAACCTCCCTGGCCACACTATAGCAGACCTTAAGGTGGCCATCCTGCAGCAAAAAAGCTTCAGGACCAGACTTCAAAGAGAAACTGCTGAGCTTCAGTTCATCTGCAAATTTGACACCATCAGCTCAGGATTGAACAAAGACTGTGAATGGCTTGCCAACTACAGAACCAGTTTCTCCTCTCTTGGTTTTCACACCCACGAAAGCTCATGCTCCAAAACGTCTGTTAGTCTATAAGGTGCCACAGGATTCTTTGCTGCTTTTACAGATCCAGACTAACATGGCTACCCCTCTGATACTTGACGCCATATCCCTGTTTCCTTTGGTAACCCGTGTCAGGCTACCCCCCTTTCGGACGCTTTAACTGTTTTTACGGATGGCAGCCCCACTCGTGGTGTCGTCTCTTGGTATGCTGAGGCGCAATGGCACTCCCGGTTCACCCCACCACAGTCTACCCCACAACGTGCGGAACTTGCTGCCCTCTGCTTAGCTTTTTCACATTTTTCCTCAATTCCCCTTAATGTCATTACCGACAGTTTATATGTTGCAAATATCGGCTCTAGCATTGCTGGTAGCTACGTTTCCCCTCTCCTGGATTCTTCCCTGCTCAGCCTGTTTCTCACCTTACAAAACCTACTCCGCTCCCGATCCCACCCCTTCTTTATTGCGCACATCCGAAGCCATCAACCATTCCCTGGTTTTCTTTCTCTGGGCAACGCTCAAGCTGACTCACAGCTTCGCGTCTCCTGGGTAACCACCCCTATCGACAGCCATGCCATGCACCATCAAAACGCTAAGGCATTAGCACATCAATTTTCAATCCCCCTTTCGGAGGCTCGACCTATTGTCCAGCAATGCCCCCAGTGTTCCCTTCAGCATGCTTATCCTCCGACAGGGGTAACCCCCCGCGGTCTGGCAGCCAACCAATTGTGGCAAATGGATGTTACCTCTTTTCCGCCCTTTACCCTGTGGAACCACCTCCACGTCTCTGTTGATACCTATTCCGTCTTCCTTTGGGTCACCCCCCAAAAGGGCAAATGTACCAAACATGTCATTAATCATCTTGTCCGCTGTTTCGCGGTGATGGGTGTCCCTCAGCGCCTCAAAACCGATAATGCTCCGGCTTACTGCTCCTCCCCTTTTGCTAATTTCTGCTCTCGCTGGACCATTACTCATACCTTTGGAATTCCCTATAACTCTCAAGGTCAAGCCATTGTCGAACGTACTAATCGTAGCCTCAAAACGGCCCTGCTCCAACAAAAGAAAAAAGGGGGAGTTCCCCCCACTCTGCCCGACAAAGAGAATGGCTTGCTCGTGTGCTGTTCACATTAAACTATCTCAACCTAATATCTGATAACTCTCGCTTTATTTCTCGTTTACAGAAACATTTTCGCCAAGAAGAGGTGCTCCCCGCCCCCAAGGTGACATATCGCCAACTGCCTGGGGCCACCTGGAGCCCACCCGTACCGTTAATAACTTGGGGGCGAGGATACGCCGCTCTTAGCACACCTACCGGCCCCGTGTGGGTCCCCGCCCGTTACGTTCGGCCGTGGAAGGAGAGTGGCGTGGCATCAGGGCCTGAATTCAATCGATTGCTGGCGTCCACTCGAACCATTACCCGGGCACAGGCTCGTGGTACGCCCAATGCCCCAGTTACATGGGGGCAGGTTAAGGCTTTGTCCCAGCAAGCGGAGAAAACGCTGGAGACTACTGGCCTGGAAAAGACTTCAGAAAACTTTATGGTAGCCCTGCTCGCGTGTTTAAACTCTAATTCCTGTGTAATGTTGTTAAGTATTTTACACTGTTGTGTCCTCTGCCCATCCATACTGCCCCCATGGCACCTCCTTTGTTAGTAACCAATATGTGGGAAACACTCGCCCTTACTAGTAATCAAACCACTTTCTGCCTTACACAACAGGTGGCTGTGGGCCAACTCCTGGGCACTTGCTTAATACCCGTGTGTCATGATGCGTCGGAAGTTGAAAATAGTACCTGGTTTTATCGAAATTTAGAATCCAATACGACAATAAGAAACTTGGGCTATACGGCTTATCGTAACTGGGGAGCACAATCACGCCTCCCCCCACAGGGAGCCATGATCTTAGATACCCCCTATGTGGCAGACTATAATGTCAGCTGTGCTCGCATGCTTAATTGCACCGCCCCCACCTGCCATCCCTTCCCACTTCACCCCTTGAACTGTTCCCAATATATGAACATCTCCTATTTGCAGAAACATGTCCATCTGCCCCCAGGATGGCTCTGGACATGTGCTGGTCTCACCTTTAATTATATCCCGGCCAATATCACTGATGGCACAACGTGTTGCTTAAGTCGCCTGTCCCTCATCTTGCCTCAGGTCCATCATACCAAAACGCACTCTCGTGTTAAACGGACCTATTCCCAATTGGAGCCTGACTGTGATAGCCAGGTGAAATTATTATCCAAAACCGAAATGGTCTCTTTAGCTGTCTCCATAGTTGGAGTCCCGGGGCTGGCTGTGGTCAATAGCCAGAATGTTAACCGCTTAGCTTGCGCGGCGGTAAAAGCCTTAAACGCCCCGTCCACTGCCCTCTCTTTGCTTAATGTGGAACAGGCTGAACTGCGCCACGGCGTGCTTCAAAATAGGGCTGCAATAGATTATTTGTTGTTATTGCATCATTACGGCTGCGAAAAAATTAATGATATGTGTTGTTTCAATATCTCCGACCATTCTTACGCTATTGCTAACCAATTGGACATCATCAAAAACCTCACCGCGCAAATACAAATTCATGCTGATCCGTTTGCCTCCTGGTGGAGTTGGCTTGAATCCTTACTCCCCGGTTGGGGCTGGCTACAACAGCTCATCTACGGTGGGCTGTGTCTCCTCATTCTTCTTCTTACTTGTTGCGGAATTCAATGTGTCCCCTCCCTTATCAATCTGTGTATCCAAGGCTGCCCTTGGACCTCCCCCTACCAAAAACATAAATTATAATGCCTAAGAAAAAAGGGGGAGATGTTGGGAATAGCCCAGCTGGCAAGCCACTGCGTTGTTCGCTACATGAACCCTGGACTCTTGGCATTCTCTGTCCTCTGGAAAAACACAATCACGCCGCCCCCCTGTGCGCTGCATGCTTTAGGCATAGGAAGTAAGAATGGGAAGAGCCCTTTGTTAACCAATCAGAAATCAAGTAAACAGGTCTATTCATCACTGCCCAATTGCTTAATCTGTAATAAAAGAGCTCGCCCCAAAGCGGTGGGCGCGCCACTTGCTGCAAGAAAAGTTCGTCTCTGCCTGGTTTCTTCCCGCAGAGATCTAGAGGCATAGGCATATGGTTAGATATCTCAGGAACCCCTTGGTCAAATCACCCCAAATTTGGGTCACTGTCTGGGAAGGGGAAGACAAAGGCTGACAGAGAACCCAGGAGTCCTGGCTCCCAGGCCACCCCCCAGTCCTCTGCTCTTAGCCATCAGACGCTCCCCTGCCCAGAGAACCCCGGCCCAGCCAGTTTCGAGGCACTCAGAATAACCATGCGGATTCCAGAGCACTCGGAGCCTCGGTGGTGTGTGGCCCGGCACAGCCCTGCCCCGCAGTAGACGTGGCCCTCGCTGCCCCTTCTCCATGGCAATCTCTGGGGTCATGCCCACTCCCCTGTGACTTTCTGCTGGGTACCATAGGCCCCTTTGGGGCCCCCGGCCTCCACAAAGCCATGAGCATGCAGGGAGAGGTCTCCCCCTGCCGCATATCATAATCGTTCCGCCCTCTAGGGATCAGGCGGGCATGGGAGGGGCCGAGCGATGATCCAGCTACTCTCGGGCCCCGTCTCTGCAGGAAATCTCTTCCTGACACCCCCAGGCTCAGAGCCCGAAGTCTAGGGGCCAGTAGTGCATGTCCCAGCGGGGAAGCATGCCTGTTCATGGTCATGTGAAATCCACTCTTATTTCAATTCACCTTTACTCTTTGCCTCTCTGATACCCTGCAGCAGGGAGTTCCACAGGCTACTCCACTCAGGCATACACGGAGCAACGCAGCCATATCCCATTTGTTCTCCACTGCTCCCTCCCCTGAGCTGGGAGCCGATGCAGCATGGGTAGCAGCGCCACCTCCTGAGCCTCCCACCCTACTCCCCGCAGCACAGGCCCCCTGGGGCCACACTGGGACCCGGGTGTCAGTGCACCACTGACTCCACATGGAGAGGGCCCCTAGCACCGCTTGACACCAAGGCAGCCTGACAAGGAAGCTCCCACTCGCTTCACGCATCCGGGACCCCAGAATGACGGCAGACCCTGCCGCGGGACGGAGATTGCCTGGCACAGACGTGACCACTCGCTGCTGCCCCATGGTTCCGGCCGGGACTGATGCAGCCAGGTGGCTTCACCCCGTCTCGACTGAACCACGGCCAGGGATGGAGACTCCACCGTGCCCCGTGGGAAATCAGTTAATTCCTCTCATCGTTAAAAACGGACGCCTTCTTCCCAGGCTGAATTTGTCCTGCTGGTACTTATAGATGGGGATAAAGTCACCTCTTCACCTTCTCCTGGTTTGCCTAAATAGACCGAGCTCCTGGTACCTCTCACTAACCCTTTCATCATTCTTGGGGGGCTGCCTGACCCCTCCCCACACGATCCCCAACCTCCCTGAACTGTAGGCCGCCGAATGGGACAGATGGCTCCCACCCCGAGTCCAGTAACCGAGCAGAGGCCAGCAGGGGGTGGAGGGAAGGATGTTTTTATTCATAACAAGGAGCCCGATACATCCAGAGGTGACTTAACTCCATGCCGATCCTCGGGGGGCGCCGTTCTAGCTCTCGTTGGGGGGGGCGGGGGTTAGGCATCTGTTTCCATGCTGGCCGAGTCACCCCTGGATCCCTGCAGTGGGGCAGAGCACAGGGCGGAGGTTATGGGGGGAGATGTGGAAGGGTCGGCCTGTCCCCCTAGCCGGGACGGTGGGACACGGCTGGGTGAGAATGCTCAGACGCTGGCGCTAGGCCTCAGATTCCACCCAAGTGCGATCGCCCCACCCTAGGTCTGGCCCCAAGCCTGGCCCCACTGCGCTGCTGGGCATTTAGGGAAGGGCCGTGGGTCCCAGCCCCAGGGGCCGCTCAGGTCCCTGCTGGCAGGCTGATTGGGACACCCAAAGGGGTACGAGCGATTGCTGGGCCTCCCGGGGGCCTCGGGCACCAGCAGGAACCCAGAGCCAGGAAAGCCGCCAACCAGCCAGGCCTCGCACACCTACCTCCAGCCAGCCAGGCCTCGCACACCTACCTCCAGCCAGCCAGGCCTCGCACACCTCCAGCCAGGCCTCGCACACCTACCTCCAGCCAGCCAGGCCTTGTACTCCTCCAGCCACCTCGCACACCTCCAGCCAGCCAGGCCTCGCACACCTCCAGCCACCTCGCACACCTCCAGCCAGCCAGCCAGGCCTCGCACACCTCCATCCAGGCCTCGCACACCTACCTCCAGCCAGCCATGCCTTGCAAACCTCCAGCCAGCCAGCCAGGCCTCGCACACCTCCAGCCAGGCCTCGCACACCTACCTCCAGCCAGCCAGGCCTTGTACACCTCCAGCCAGCCAGCCAGCCAGCCAGTCCTCGCACTCCTCCAGCCAGCCAGCCAGCCAGGCCTCGCACACCTACCTCCAGCCAGCCAGGCCTTGCACACCTCCAGCCAGCCAGCTCTCCTTCCCCCATGCACCCCTCCATCCATGCATCCTCGTACACCCCTCTCTCTGCATATCAGGTGGGGTATTCTGTCCATGTGGCAATGTCCTGGTCACAGGGGTCCAGCACCACAGACTCCGGTGGACCATCTAGCCAAGCCCTGCCCCTTTGCGTACCAGAGATTTCCCTTTGTCGCTACCATCCTCACCTGCTGGGCTTCCAGCTCAGCCGTCAGCCTGAAAGAGACCAGAAATATTGCTTATAATCAAACAACAGTAGCGCCTGGCCAGGCCTGTCACCAGGACATCCGAGCCATTCGCAGAGAGGGCGGGCTATGTCACAAGGGCTATGGCAGCAGAGAAATGCAGCCACCTCTGGTGGGGCACACAGCCGCTGCCCAGCACAGCAGAGCAAGCAGGACAGTGAGGACTCCCATAAGCCACTGGAGACACGGGGAATGTGGAGGGAGGTGAAGTGGGCTCGACCAAGTTGGGACTGGGCCAGGCGAAGAGGGCCCAAAATGTGCCAGGGGAGTTTCCTGGACAAACCAGTCAGGGCCTTGGACTAACTGTTCCCACAGCAAAGCAGCAGCCTCAGCACCAAGCTCACAGAATCTGGGATAGAACCTCCCAGCCTCACCCTGCTCTAACCATTAGACACCACTCCCCCCCCCAAAGCCAGGATTGAACCCAGGAGTCCTGGCTCCCAGTCCTGCCCTGCTCTAGCCCAGTAGACCTCATTCCCCTCCTACAGCCAGGACAGAAGCCAGGAGTCCTGGCTCCCAGCCCCCCCTGCACTCACCTCTTGAACTTCTGCTGCAGTTCTGAGTGGCGGCGTGAAGCTGCCTCCAGATACTCAGTGGCTCTCTTGTTTTCCTGTTGGAACAGCTGCCTGGGGACAACAGAAGGCAGTGATCAGCCCAGACACCTCGGTGATGGACAGCAATAACCCTAGACAAGGCAGGCTGTGCTGGGAACGACTCTCTCTGCATCCCCTCTTCCTGGCGGACCTCTGCCAGCGCTGTGCCAAGGCACGCTCTGCACTGGCCTAGATGGATGGTTTCAGGGCAGCACCTGAGGTGCCTTCACTCCTCAAGGCAGGGATAGACGCCAGAAGTCCTGGCTCCCAGCCCCCCTGCTCTAACCACTAGACCCTGCTCCCCTCCCCCAGCTGAGGATAGAACCCAGGAGTCCTGCTCGTGGTGTATCCATGCAGTACTGTTCCCCTGGGGCTGGCACAAGCTGGTGGCACTCAGCACTCACAGGGCAGTGCTGGCCTCCTGGCTCTTCAGGAACATCCTCTCCTGTCTGGGAGCTGCCTCTGCCTGGGGCAGGGAGTCCAGCTGCTTCTCGACCTGGGCCAAGTTGTCTTGGATCAGCTTGTCTAGGGCAAATGACAGAAACAGCATCACAGGGCAGCGTAACTCGGGTGCTGGGATCTCAGTGAGAACGGATGGGGCACAGCTCCTGGACTGAGACATGTCTGCAGAGACCAAGATCTGGACCCCACCGTGCCAGGCGCTGCCCAGATCCCGACTGAGATCAGGGCCCCGTCATGCCAGGCACTTCCCAGACCCTGACCAACATCAGGGCCCCGTCGTGCTGGGCGCTGCACAGACCCTAACTGAGTTCAGGGCCCCCCATCATGCCAGGCACTTCCCAGACCCCGACCAAGATCAGGGCCCCGTCGTGCCAGGCGCTGACCAGACCCCGACCGAGATCAGGGCCCCATCATGCCAGGCGCTGCCCAGACCCTGACTGAGAGATGGTCCCTGCCCCCAAGCGTCTGCACTCCAAATAAACAAGACAGACCAAAGCAGGGATTATTCTGCCTGCTTTATAGCTGGGAACTGAGGCCCAGAGAGATTCTTCACCTTCGCTCAGCAAACGTTCCTTGCTCTCGGCCATGCTGCAGATCTCGGCAGCCAGCTTCTCCATGCTCTAGGAGGCAGAGGGAATTCACCACAGAGCCATGGGGAGGAGGAAGTGTGGCGGGGGGGGGGGCGTCCACAGGCTTCCCTCACACTAACAGCCCATGGCCGGATCTCATCCCAGGTCGAAGCCTGGTCTCCGAGGGGAGAGGCAGCTTGTACCAGCTAAAGAGTAGTTCCCCTCTCCCCCTAGGCCTTATATCAGGTCCCTCCTCTAATGCTGCCACAGCGAAACACTGTGGATACCCTTGGCTTCTGCTAGCACTGAGTGTCCTCAACCTCTGTCCTGGTTCCCAACCTCCCCCCCAGAGCCGGGGCAAGAACTCAGGAGTCCTGGCTCCTAGCCCCCCTCAAAGCCAGGTAGAGAGCCCAGGGATCCTGGCTCCCGGTCAGACTCCCTGCTGTAACCTGTAACCCACTCCCTCTCACACATGCCCAGGTCCCCTCCCAGTAGGGTTGTGTCCCCCAGGCTGTCCCTAGGGGGCGTTCCCTTGGACCCCACCCCCACCCCGCCCCACTTGGCCCAGGAACAGCATGGGGGATGGACCCTGATGGCTCTTACATGGCACTCCTGGAGGCTCTTGTGCTTCTCCATCAGCTCGTCCAGCTGCTGTTCAAATTCCAGCCTGGAAACAACAGGGGATGAGGGGCTGCCATGGGGCAGAGAGGGCGACTGAGGTACAGGGAGTGTGGAGTTCTGCGCGCAACAGAAACACACACCTACACACACACACACACACACACACACACACAGAGCAGGGCTCATCCCCTCCAGCCGGGGGCAGCAGAGACACACACACACATACACGCACACACAGAGCTCAGCCTCTCCAGCAGGGACACATACACAGAGCACATGGCTCAGCCCCTACAGCAGGGGGACACACACACCCACACACAGAGCAGGGCTCATCCCCTCCAGCAGTGGGCAGCAGGGACACACACACACAGACACACACACACACACACACACACACACACACACACACAGAGCAGGGTTGTTCCCTCCAGCAGGGGGCAGCAGGGACACACACAGAGTACCTGTATGTCCCTGCCGCCCCCTGCTGGAAGAGATGAGCCCTGCTCTGTGTGTGTGTGGGTGTGTGTGTGTCCCTGCTGGAGGGGCTCAGCCGTGCGCTGTGAGTGTGCGTGTCACTGCCATCCCCAGTTGCAGGGATGAGCCCTGCTAGGTGGGTGTGAGTGTGCAGGTGTGAGTGTGTGGGTGTATGTCCCCCTGCTGCACCCCACTGGAAGGGATGAGCTCTGTGTGTGTGTGTGTGTGTGCTTGTGCACCCAGGTGCTGTGCGTGTGAGAGAGACAGAGAGAGACGCAAAGGGCTGATTCACTCCCCAGGGTGACTCTACTCCCTCTGGTGAGCAGGTGCTGGCAAGCGAGGGCCTGTGGCAAAGCCAGGACTACCCAGGCCGAGCACCGTCACCTCTGCACTGTGGGCCTGGCAGCTGGTTAATAACTGGTCGTTACTTTCCCGGACAGAACAGAAACACGCTCAGGGAGTGGAATCCGAGGCAGATGCTCAGGCTGCAGCAGGGAGCCACCATTGCACACCTAGGTCAGGCAGCTAGTCGACAAAGTGGGGTGTGCAACCCTGGCCTCTCTCGGAGCGCTTGCCCGTGGGTCGGCCTGTCTGGCACACCGGGGGCTGCCCCAAGGATGGACGCCCCTGACCCGCTAAGGGATTTACTTTGAGGATCGGGCTGCCGTAGATCTCACGGAGAGAAGGGAGCATCTAGATATCCCAGAATGCACTGCCCACTCTGGCTCATTGCCTGTTGTGCTGGGTGCTGTGTACGACACTTGGCCATCTCCAGGGCACCGGGGGAAGGAGGGTTGGAGCAGTAGCGACTCCCGCTTACAGAGCTGGGGATCCTGTCCCACATTCAGTCCGCTGCAGGGGGGCGGGGGATACCTCTGTTTCCGCTGCTTCAGCTTCTCCTCCTGGATCTTTGCCGTCAGCTCCTCGATGCTCTGCTTCCGCTCCTGGGACAGTGTCTGCTGCCTGCACGGGGCGAACAAGAGTGGCCCAGACGGTGGGCCCCGGCGGCCTGACTCCCAGACGAGGCTATCGCCAGTGGGGGACCCCAAGACACCTTCCTCAGGTGAAGCTACCCAACCCCCACCCATGGGCAGAGAAGCGGAAACACCTGGCCCAATATCAGGCCGTGACATGAATAGAACCCAGGCGTCCTGGCTCCCAGCCCTCTCCTCCCCTGCTCTAACCACTAGACCTCACTCCCCTCCCAGAGCTGAACCGAGTCATTCTCTCTCTATATGGTTCTCTGTGTCTCTCAGACTCCGTCTATATCCCCATACACACCCCTCCCTCCTGCCCCAACCCCTGCCCTATCCCCCTCTCACCGCTTGGCCTCGGCCTCTGTCTCCTGGCAGCGGAGCTGCAGGGTCCTCAGGACCTCTGGAAGGGACACGCGTGTTAGTGCTGGGGACACAGCTCCCAGAGAGACACCGCACGCTGATCCCTGCTGGGGCCACCCCACTCCCCATGGGGTGCTCACTCCGGCCTGCCTTTGGGCAGGTCCCACTTACCTGGGGGGTGGGGGCACACAGAGCCCCTGGCAGGGGGAGACTGGGGGATCCTGGTATGAGAGGATGGAGAATGGGGGGAGCACAGAGGCCCTGGGATGGGGGGAGATTGGGGGACCCTGGTGTGATGGAGCAGGGAGGGGGGGCGCACACAAGGCCTGGGATGGGGAAGATCAGGGAAGCCTGGTGAGAGTGAGGAGGATGGGGGGCACACAGGGGCCCTGGGATGGGGGGAGATCAGGGGACCCTGGTGTGAGGGAGGCAGAATGGGGGGCACACAGAGGCCCTGGGATGGAGGGAGATCGGGGGACCCTGGTGAGGGAAGGCGCACACAAGGCCTGGGATGGGGGAGATCGGGGAAGCCTGGTGAGAGGGAGGAGGAATGGGGGGCACACAGAGGCCCTGGGATGGAGGGAGATCGGGGGACCCTGGTGAGGGAAGGCGCACACAAGGCCTGGGATGGGGGAGATCGGGGAAGCCTGGTGAGAGTGAGGAGGATGGGGGGCACACAGGGGCCCTGGGATGGGGGGAGATCAGGGGACCCTGGTGTGAGGGAGGCAGAATGGGGGGCACACAGAGGCCCTGGGATGGAGGGAGATCGGGGGACCCTGGTGAGGGAAGGCGCACACAAGGCCTGGGATGGGGGGAGATTGGGGGATCCTGGTGTGAGGGAGGGGGAATGTGGGGCACATAGAAGGCCTGGGACGGGGAAGATCGGGGGACCCTGGTGTGATGGAGCGGGGAGGGGGGGCGCACACAAGGCCTGGGAGGGGGAAGATCAGGGAAGCCTGGTGAGAGTGAGGAGGATGGGGGGCACACAGGGGCCCTGGGATGGGGGGAGATCAGGGGACCCTGGTGTGAGGGAGGCAGAATGGGGGGCACACAGAGGCCCTGGGATGGAGGGAGATCGAGGGACCCTGGTGAGAGGGAGGAGGAATGGGGGGCACACAGGGGCCCTGGGATGTGGGAGGAATCGGGGGACTTGGTGTAAGGGAGAGGACAAAGGGGACACACAACACCTCTGGGGGCACGCAGCACCCCTGGCAGGGGAGAGAAGGAGCAGAGAAGCAGGAAGTCTCTGAAATAGAGGGGACTGGGAGGGGGGCCCACAAGGAGTTTGAGGGGCAGATCCTGCGTTGTATCCCGCTGCTAATGGTAACGCCTGTCTCTCCTCGAGTCCTTCTCAACAGTGGATCTCAAAGCGCGGGACCAAAGCGGACAGTGCCTTTATCTCGGCTGTCCAGCCCGGAGCTGCCATCCTGCCTGTTCTCACCTTGCTTCTGGCTGCAGATTTCCTCCAGGTTCGACTTCTCCTTGTTCACTGCAAGAGAGTGGGGGGGGGGGAACAAACTGGCTGGGGGCTCATGTCCTCTGGGTTCGGGGATGTGTCTCACCAGCACTAGGGGGTGGGTGCCCCCCCAGCATGCACCTGGGTAGTGAAGTAGCCCGCGCTGCAAAGGAGCCTGCTGCCAGAGAGCTCAGAAGATGCCCTGGCCCAAATCTTTAAAGGTATTTGGTGCCTAGGGGAGTTAGGCACCTTTGAGAATCTGGGCCAAAGGCTTGAGGAACAACATGAGCCACAGGGAGCAGAGCTGGGGGTGACTTACGCTCCTCCAGCTCTGCTTGCAGTTCCTCGCTGCGCACCTTCCCATCATGCAGCTCCTGGCTCAGATTCTGCTTAGCTACGGAGAGACCAAAGGGGTTAGGGGGAAAGGTGTGGGGAGAGAGAGGGGGGGTGTCTAAGGGGCTGGAGCAGTGGTGTGTGGGATGAGGTGGGATGCATGGATAGATAGATGGAGAGGTGTGCATGGGGATTGATGCGGTGGTGTGGGGTTGGAGGGAGGGAACGTTCGGTGTGGGGATGGATAGTGGGGTGTGTGTACGAGGATGGAGGGAGGTGTCAGTATGGGGTTGGATAGTGGGGTGTGTGTACGAGGATGGAGGGAGGTGTCAGTATGGGCATGGATAGTGGGGTGTGTGTACGGGGATGGAGGGAGGGGTCAGTATGGGGTTGGATAGTGGGGTGTGTGTATGGGGATGGAGGAAGGTGTCAGTATGGGGTTGGATGGTGGGGTGTGTGTACAGAGATGGAGGGAGGTGTCAGTATGGGGTTGGATAGTGAGGTGTGTGTACGGGGATGGAGGAAGGTGTCAGTATGGGGATGGATAGTGGGGTGTGTGTACGGGGATGGACGGAGGGGTCAGTATGGGGTTGGATGGTGGGGTGTGTGCATGGGGATGGAGGGAGGTGTCAGTATGGGCATGGATAGTGAGGTGTGTGTACGGGGATGGAGGAAGGTGTCAGTATGGGGATGGATAGTGGGGTGTGTGTACGAGGATGGAGGGAGGTGTCAGTATGGGCATGGATAGTGGGGTGTGTGTACGGGGATGGAGGGAGGGGTCAGTATGGGGTTGGATAGTGGGGTGTGTGCACGGGGATGAAGGGAGGGGTCAGTATGGGGTTGGATAGTGGGGTGTGTGTACGGGGATGGAGGAAGGTGTCAGTATGGGGTTGGATAGTGGGATGTGTGCACGGGGATGAAGGGAGGGGTCAGTATGGGGTTGGATAGTGGGGTGTGTGTACGGGGATGGACGGAGGGGTCAGTATGGGGTTGGATAGTGGGGTGTGTGCACGGGGATGAAGGGAGGGGTCAGTATGGGGTTGGATAGTGGGGTGTGTGTACGGGGATGGACGGAGGGGTCAGTATGGGGTTGGATAGTGGGGTGTGTGTACGGGGATGGAGGAAGGTGTCAGTATGGGGTTGGATAGTGGGGTGTGTGCACGGGGATGGAGGGAGGTGTCAGTATGGGGTTGGATAGTGGGGTGTGTGTACGGGGATGAAGGGAGGGGTCAGTATGGGGTTGGATAGTGGGGTGTGTGTACGGGGATGGAGGGAGGGGTCAGTATGGGGATGGATAGTGGGGTGTGTCTATGGGGATGGAGGGAGGGGTCAGTATGGGGATGGATAGTGGGGTGTGTGTATGGGGATGAAGGGAGGGGTCAGTATGGGGTTGGATAGTGGGGTGTGTGTACGGGGATGGAGGAAGGTGTCAGTATGGGGTTGGATAGTGGGGTGTGTGCACGGGGATGGAGGGAGGTGTCAGTATGGGGTTGGATAGTGGGGTGTGTGTACGGGGATGAAGGGAGGGGTCAGTATGGGGTTGGATAGTGGGGTGTGTGTACGGGGATGGACGGAGGGGTCAGTATGGGGTTGGATAGTGGGATGTGTGCACGGGGATGGAGGAAGGTGTCAGTATGGGGTTGGATAGTGGGGTGTGTGTATGGGGATGGAGGAAGGTGTCAGTATGGGGTTGGATAGTGGGGTGTGTGTATGGGGATGGAGGGAGGGGTCAGTATGGAGTTGGATAGTGGGTGTGTGCACGGGGATGGAGGAAGGTGTCAGTATGGGGATGGATAGTGGGGTGTGTGTACGGGGATGGACGGAGGGGTCAGTATGGGGTTGAATGGTGGGGTGTGTGTACGGGGATGGAGGGAGGTGTCAGTATGGGGATGGATAGTGGGGTGTGTGTACGGGGATGGACGGAGGGGTCAGTATGGGGTTGGATGGTGGGGTGTGTGTACGGGGATGGAGGGAGGTGTCAGTATGGGGATGGATAGTGGGGTGTGTGTACGGGGATGGACGGAGGGGTCAGTATGGGGTTGGATGGTGGGGTGTGTGTACGGGGATGGAGGGAGGTGTCAGTATGGGCATGGATAGTGGGGTGTGTGCACGGGGATGGACGGAGGGGTCAGTATGGGGTTGGATGGTGGGGTGTGTGCATGGGGATGGAGGGAGGTGTCAGTATGGGCATGGATAGTGAGGTGTGTGCACGGGGATGGAGGAAGGTGTCAGTATGGGGTTGGATAGTGGGGTGTGTGTACGGGGATGAAGGGAGGTGTCAGTATGTGGTCGGATAGTGGGGTGTGTGTACGGAGATGGAGGGAGGGGTCAGTATAGGGTTGGATAGTGGGGTGTGTGTACAGAGATGGAGGGAGGTGTCAGTATGGGGTTGGATAGTGGGGTGTGTGTACGGGGATGAAGGGAGGTGTCAGTATGTGGTCGGATAGTGGGGTGTGTGTACGGAGATGGAGGGAGGGGTCAGTATAGGGTTGGATAGTGGGGTGTGTGTACAGAGATGGAGGGAGGTGTCAGTATGGGGTTGGATAGTGGGGTGTGTGTACGGGGATGAAGGGAGGTGTCAGTATGTGGTCGGATAGTGGGGTGTGTGTACGGAGATGGAGGGAGGGGTCAGTATGGGGTTGGATAGTGGGGTGTGTGTACGGGGATGGAGGGAGGGGTCAGTATGGGGTTGGATAGTGGGGTGTGTGTATGGGGATGGAGGGAGGTGTCAGTATGGGGTTGGATAGTGGGGTGTGTGTACGGGGATGGAGGGAGGGGTCAGTATGGGGTTGGATGGTGGGGGGGTGTATGGGGATGGAGGGAGGGGTCAGTATGGGGTTGGATAGTGGGGTGTGTGTACGGGGATGGAGGGAGGGGTCAGTATGGGGTTGGATAGTGGGGTGTGTGTACGGGGATGGACGGAGGGGTCAGTATGGGGTTGGATAGTGGGGTGTGTGTACAGAGATGGAGGGAGGGGTTAGTATGGGGTTGGATAGTGAGGTGTGTGTACGGGGATGGAGGGAGGTGTCAGTATGGGGTTGGATGGTGGGGGGGTGTATGGGGATGGAGGGAGGGGTCAGTATGGAGCTAGAGAACTATAGAAAGATAGGTATACATGAGGATAGATGGATTATATAGATCCCAGCATTACCAAGGGCCTGAGTCTGATTTCAGCCATACTGGGTGAAATCCGGAGTCCCTGCTCTGAAGTCCATGGGCTCGTTTACACAGTGTTTCCAAAGCTGCAGAAGCTAAACTGGACAATGGCCTCTGCTCCTGGGGTCAGCGCATCCCCCGGCGGGTGCAGCAGCATGGCTCTGGGGGTACAGTGTGTGTCCCCATGTAAACGGGCTGTCAGTGAGAGCAGAATCTAGCCCCTGCGGCAGGTAGACAGGGGCTGACACTGGGGGGCCCAGTAGTAGGGGGGCACGGAGGTAAGGGGTGCTGGGGGAGCGGGCTGCAGCCCAGTGTGCTCCACCCCCCGCCTTCTCTTCCCCTCACCTCGCTGCAGTCTGCTGATCCTTCCTACCAGGTCATCCATTTGGGGCTCCAGGGTCCCTGCTGCAGAGGGAAGAAGGATATGCCTGGTTGTGTTCCTGATATGCGTTCTTCACCCTAGGCTCTTTTGAGCATGGTTGGGAGGAGAGGAGTTATTCCTACCTTCACTTAAAGAGGAGGGGAAACTGAGGCACAGAGAAGTGACACAGAGAGTCACTGGTAGGGCCTAGAAAAGGACACCAGAGCTCCCTTTCACAGACTCCAGTTCTGACAACTAGACCCCACTCCCCCGCCCCGAACCCAGGAGTCCTGGCTCTCAGCGCTAACCACCAGACCTAGCTCCCAAATACCATCTTGCAGTCGTTTCACCAGCAATAGCAGCTCCTCTGCCTTGGGTGCAAAGTCGCTGGGAACTGGGAAGAAGAAAAAAAAAATCAAAGGAATTGTTTGTTGTAGAGAAAATTCAGCTCAAGCTTGTAACTGGGCTTTCTAGGGGGATTTATCCACCCCATAGCATTCAGTAGAAGGGCCCTGTGGGGCTGACATGGATTTATCTGGCCCACAGCATGAGAGAGAAGGGCACTGTGGGATTGCCGCCCCGTGGCATGAGCAACAAGGGTACTGTGGCATCCCTGCCCCATGGTGTGAGGGAGCGGGGCACTGTCGGATCACTGCCCCATGGCATGAGCAAGCAGGGCACTGAGATTGCCCGCCACCCTTGGCGTGAGTGAGCAGGGCATTGTGGGATTACTCCTCTGGGGGAGCGGGGAGTTACGGGATCACCCCCCTTGGCGTGAGCGAGCAGCAGGGCACTGTGAGATCACTCCACCGGTTGTGTGGGGGAATGGGGAGTTGTTGGATGACCCTCCCTTGACATGAGCGAGCAGGGCACTGTGGGATCACCCCACCCTTGGCAACGGCATGAGCGAGCAGCATGGCACTGTGGGATCACACACACCCCTTAGCGTGAGCGAGCAGCAGGGCACTGTGGGATCACCCCTCCCTTGGCAACGGCGTGAGCGAGCAGCAGGGCACTGTGGGATCACACACACCCCTTAGCGTGAGCGAGCCGCAGGGCACTGTGGGATCACTCCACCGGTTGTGTGGGGGAATGGGGAGTTGTTGGATGACCCTCCCTTGACATGAGCGAGCAGGGCACTGTGGGATCACACACACCCCTTAGCGTGAGCGAGCAGCAGGGCACTGTGGGATCACCCCTCCCTTGGCAACGGCGTGAGCGAGCCGCAGGGCACTGTGGGATCACCCCTCCCTTGGCAACGGTGTGAGCGAGCAGCAGGGCACTGTGGGATCACACACACCCCTTAGCGTGAGTGAGCAGCAGGGCACTGTGGGATCACCCCTCCCTTGGCAACAGTGTGAGCGAGCAGCAGGGCACTGTGGGATCACACACACCCCTTAGCGTGAGTGAGCAGCAGGGCACTGTGGGATCACCCCTCCCTTGGCAACGGCGTGAGCGAGCAGCAGGGCACTGTGGGATCACACACACCCCTTAGCGTGAGTGAGCCGCAGGGCACTGTGGGATCACACACACTCCTTAGCGTGAGCGAGCAGCAGGGCACTGTGGGATCACTCCACCGGTTGTGTGGGGGAATGGGGAGTTGTTGGATGACCCTCCCTTGACATGAGCGAGCAGGGCACTGTGGGATCACACACACCCCTTAGCGTGAGTGAGCCGCAGGGCACTGTGGGATCACACACACCCCTTAGCGTGAGCGAGCAGCAGGGCACTGTGGGATCACTCCACCGGTTGTGTGGGGGAATGGGGAGTTGTTGGATGACCCTCCCTTGACATGAGCGAGCAGGGCACTGTGGGATCACACACACCCCTTAGCGTGAGTGAGCCGCAGGGCACTGTGGGATCACACACACCCCTTAGCGTGAGCGAGCCGCAGGGCACTGTGGGATCCCTCCACTGGTGGTGTGAGGGAGTGGGGAGTTGTGGGATCACCCCCCCTTGGGGTGAGGGACAAAGGGATTGTGGGATTAACACACGGCCCCCCCGGTTGTGAGCAAGGGCATTGTGGGATCACCCCGCTGGTGGCATGAGAAAGAAGGGCATCGTGGGATTGCCTTGATTTATTCACCCCATGGGGGCCATTCCCCCTCTGCCCCCATCTTCCCCTCACCCTGTTTACTCCCCTCCATGGCCCTATGTGCTCAGAGAGATGTGGGGAGGGGGGGCCTTAACACAGGCGCCTATCCACCCCCCAGGAGGGAAGGGGAGCCTTGAAACTTCCCAGCTCCTCCCGCTTTCTTTTCCCGCCGTTTTCCAACGGTTGCTGCGACCCCGCCTTCCTAGCAGCGCTCGTGCGCTGTGTTTACCACCTGCCACAGGGCCCCGCCCCCTCCCCTTGGAGAACGGGGGGGGCTAACCCCTCACTGGGGGCCAGGGCTGGGAGCCAGGACTCCTGGGTTCTCTGTCTGGCTCCGGGAGGGGAGTAGGGAAGGGAGGTTGGGAGCCAGACTCCTGGGTTCTCTGTCTGGCTCTGGGAGGGGAGTGGGGACTGGTGGTTAGTGCAGGGGGGGCTGGGAGCCAGGACTCCTGGGTTCTCTCCCTGGCTCTGGGAGGGGAGTGGGGGCTGGTGGTTAGAGCGGTGGGGGGCTGGGAACCAGGACTCCTGGGTTCTCTCCCCAGCTCTGGGAGGGGAGTGGGGGCTGGTGGTTAGAGCAGGGGGGGGCTGGGAGCCAGGACGCCTGGGTTCTCTGCCTGGCTCTGGGAGGGGAGTGGGGGTTGGTGGTTAGAGCAGGGGGGGGGGGCTGGGAGCCAGGACACCTGGGTTCTCTCCCGGCTCTGGGAGGGGAGTGGGGGCTGGTGGGTTAGAGCAGGGGGGGCTGGGAGCCAGAACTCCAGGGTTCTCTCCCTGGCTCTGGGAGCGGAGTGGGGGCTGGTGGTTAGAGCGGGGTGGGGGCTGGGAACCAGGACTCCTGGGTTCTCTCCCCAGCTCTGGGAGGGGAGTGGGGTCCACAGGTTAGAGCAGGAGGCTGTGTATAGTAACCCCAGAGCATAGGGTCCAGGGCTGCTCCTCCCTTGACCCAGCTCATCTTGTCCCTCCTTTATTATTTGCACGGGACTGGATTTCATCCATTCCCCCTCTCGGCTTCAGGCAGGGCTAGAGGGCAGCTTCAGAGGTCTCTGGGCTACACCATGGAGGCAGGGCACCGGCCAGATATTTCTGTGATTAGCACCCGGGGGGGGGGCTCCCCCCATGGGGATGGCAGAGAGGTGGCATTTGGCTTGGGTAGACAGCAGGGGTGGGGTGGTCTAACTATGGGCAGGTGATGAGCGAGGGCCAGCTGCATCTGGACCAGGGCCTAGCCCACTCCTGTACCTCCCTGGCCAGACCAGGGCAGGAGGTGGAGCTACAGGCAGCCAGACATTGTTTATTTCAGCCCCCTAAACCGTGCTGGTGGACTCGAGGTGCAGTGAGCTTTGGGACAAGTGCTGGGCCAGACCTCTCTGAGCAGCAGCTGCCTTCCTTCCACCGGCCCTGGTCCCGCTGCAGAGCCCACCCACATAGCTTGCGGCAAGGTGCAAGCGCTGGCTGCATCTTAAAATAACACCTCTCTGAGAGGCTCGCCTCGGTATTTTGGACTCTGGCCGTCCCTAAGCTATTTGCAGTGTTGTATCAGCAGGGTTAACTGCGAGGCCTAGGAGCAAAGCGAGTGCAGCTGGTAGCTTTAGTTCTGCACAGCAGCTCTCTGCACCACATCAACATTCGCAGACTTGAAGCATCAAGTTACAGCCTGCGGTCCAGCCAGCCAAACCCCAAAAAAACAGCTGTGAATATCACTCTGCAATGACCCTTCTACCATGCCTCGCTGCTCCCCTTCCCCCTTGAAGAGCAGCTGAGCTTGCTGCCTTTCACACACTCCTTATGGGATAAATGGAGGGACCATGTGCTAGGAACTGCTTGGCAGGACTTCCGCTGCCATAAAGTCACATCCTTCCCTTGCCAGCAGCCAAGCTGTACTTACTTAAAACAATGGAGGCTGGGCCCAGAAGACATAGTTTACTGGTGGAACATGCTAGCACCAGACCCATCTCCGCTTTGTATAGCTCTGTTCCTGCTGAATGAGCCCAAAGTACTGCAGCAGTGGCTTCTGGGGTGGAGCATGGCAGTGAGACCACAGCCCACAGTTGGCATAATACTTAGATTTGAGATTTAAAAAACCAGGCAGCATTAGATGTGGAGAGTGCCTGATGGTTGAGTGGAACACAGCAGAAAGAGAAGGGGGTTCTAGAGGACAAAGATGGGCAAAGTGAATTTGGGATCCCGTCTTTCCAAAAAGGAGAATGCTGCAGGGATGGGAAATGCCAGCCTCAGGCAGAGGGGTAGCGTGACAACGTTTGGGGCAAGCTCATCTGTGACTTGACGTCTCCAGAGATGAGAGTTAAAAATCTAAGTTGGACCTCCCCACTGCATCCAACTGACAGAAGCTCACTGGGGCCAAGGCAATACAGCTAGCATTTAGAAAGCCCCAATTCCCTCTTTCCTTGACAAGAACCTTTGTGCTGGCCGGCGAGCAAAACAGATGTACCCTCATCAAAACAACTTTTTAATAAGACTTTGATTCTCAGTTGAACACGCCAGCCAGGAAGAGACCTCATTTGACAGTCAGCCAAGACGGTTCTAGGCACAGCACGTCATGCATGTGAAAACTGTTTCTGCTTCCCCAACCCCGCCAGGTCTCACTGGAGCAGCTAAACGCAAGTTAAAAGGAGACGCAGGCAGGGGCTGGCTCTCTAGAGGCGTGGGATGATCTTCCTGCGAGAAACAGACCCAGCGGATTCTGGGTCAATCCCACTGCAGATTGGTATAAGGCCACAGGGGATCAAACAGCCCTTCCTTCTAGCAACCAGAATGGACAGGGAGACTGAAAAGAGTGACGGGGCAGCCCAGTTAACATAGCACAGGGCACAGACGTCACTGGCGAGGGAGGCAGTTCATTGCTTTCAAAGAGCATTTAAACATTCCTGTGAAAGGATCTGCCTTTCCAAAGGGAACATTAAATTAATACAGACAGGGGAGAGTGCATTGGCGCAGGCGTTAACGAACACGACCAGCCCAGGGAGGGAGAGCACAACACAGTGGGCATCTCCAACATCCACTTTCAATTAATAGCATCGCAAGGAGTGTGTGCATGGGGGGTGGACGAGGGAGTAATCTCCTTCCCACCGCACATACAGCCATCTTTCCAGACACAGCACCCAGTTAAATCAATTGGCAAACATGAGTCGCCAACTTCTAGGTGCCTGCGAGAAACCTAAGTTCATTCCAGGCCCAGGTTTTTAAAGAGCAGAGGATGTTGAAAAATGGTTTCAAAGCAGGTTGGGCTCCGATGCCAAGGGTGCAATTCGCTACAATTCATCCAAAGGAAAGGAAAACACAATCACAGCCCATTTCATAGGGGCCTGTGGCCGATCCACACCAGGAGGCGGAAAGCAGAGGCTCCAGGGGAAGGAGCCGCAAACAGCTTCCGTCAAGGAGATGGAAGAAGCTGCACCCAACCCCAGCTCCACCATGCAGGTGGAGTCCTTCGGTACAGGCCTACGCAAGCCAGAGTGTAAGCTCGCCACCCCCCTCATCAGCCTGGAGCACAAGGCCCAAAGTGAAGCAATAACCCCCACTCCGGCTTCCCCAACAGAGGCTCCGAGACACGAGTAGGCCAATAAATAAGACAGGCAGATAACCATGCGTCGCCACCACCCCGGAAGGGGCCAGGCCAAGCCTGATCCAGCTCCTAGAGAGTGTGGTTTCTCTGGTGGAGGGGGGGGTGCATGTGCGTTCCCCGACCTCCCCTTCAAAGAGGAGAAGGGATTTCCCCCCCAAGTTATCCAATCACCAGTGAAACACAGGGGCCTCAGGTGAAGCAGGCCCAGCTTAGAGGCCAGCAAAAAATCCATTCTCCGCACCATCAGGCCGGCCCCCCTTGGTGCCCTTCCCAGGGTTGGGCGTAGTAGAGTACTTTGGGGGATAGCGAATGAAGAGCCGGTCCTCCTCCTTCTTGATCCAGCGTAACAGCTTGGTGAGGACATTGATGGCGCCGGCCTTGGTTACCAGGGGGCTGAAGCAGGTGTATAGCTCAAACTTACTGGTGACCTGAGAAGGAGAATGTGAAAAAAGGACAGGTAAATCCCATCCTCTCCCCAATACCTGGCACTGTCTTGTCTCTTGTCCTCCCTCTCCAAACCCGCTCCCCAAGCTTCTTCTCATCACTATACCCGAGGGAGGCAGCACAAGCTTTAAACCTATATGGAGCTGTCAGCATGACAGCCAGAAGCAGAATGAGCATGAGCTATCTGTTCCAATGGGGTGTATGCTCACTCTGAAATCTACCGATATTGGTTAAAACCCAAGCACATCACTGCCGATCATGTGAGTGGACACATCACACTAAGGTGCATATCCCAGTCACTGGAACAGATGCTGGGAATTCTGCAGCACATGGGGCCTTGATGCGGAATTCTGGGAACGAGCAGCCTGAACCATCTCCCCAGCTATCCAGGCAGGACTGGTCAGGGCTCAGTGATCACTTCTCACGCCAGACACCATTGTGCTTCCTGCTAGGAGAGCAGGAACGAGCCCAGTACAAGATAGAAAGGACAGAGCAGGAAGTCCCACCCTCCTCACACTAGAGTATTACTGAGACAGGAAGTGGTCTCTCCCAAGCCCCCAGCCAATTTCAGGTGAAGGCAATGCCCAGGCAATTTAGGCTCATGCCTAAGGGCGATTGCTAGAGCCATGTGATCACAGCAGCGGCTCAGCTTTCTGTTACGAATAGAGTAAGTCTCTCACCCTCCTAGCTGGGAAGAAAACCTTGAAATCATAAACCAGGTGTCACAAAGGCAGGGACTGGGACACTACCTGAGTCTGCAGAGAGCCTAAGCCTATCACTCCAGCTTGGGGGAAACTCATAGACTTTAAGGTCAGAAGGGACCAATGTGATCATCTAGTCTGACCTCCTGCACAAAGCAGGCCACAGAACCCTACCCCTCCACTTCTATAACAAACCCCTAACCTATGTCCAAGTTATTGAAGTCTTCAAATTGTGGTTTGAAGACCTCAAGCTGCAGAGAATCCATCAGCAAGTGACCTGTGCCCCATGCTGCAGAGGAAGGCGAAAAACCTCCAGGGCCTCTGCCAATCTGCCCCGGAGGAAAATTCGTTCCCGACCCCAAATATGGCGATCAGCTAAACCCTGAGCATGTGGGCAAGACTCACCAGCCAGCACTCAGGAAAGAATTCTCTGCAGTAACTCAGATCCCATCCCATCCAACATCTCATCACAGACCACTGGGCATACTTATCTGCTGATAATCAAAGATCAGTTGCCAAAATTAGGCTATCCCATCATACCATCCCTTCCATAAACTTAGCAAGCTTAATCTTAAAGCCAGATATGTCTTTTGCCCCCACTACTTCCCTTGGAAGGCTGTTCTAGAACTTCACTCCTCTAATGGTTAGAAACCTTCGTCTAATTTCAAGTCTAAACTTCCTAGTGTCCAGTTTATACCCATTTGTTCTTGTATCTACACTGGTACTAAGCTTAAATAATTCCTCTCCCTCCCTAATATTAATCCCTCTGATATATTTATAATGAGCAAGCATATCCCCACTCAGCCTTCTTTTGGCTAGACTAAACAAGCCAAGCTCTTTGAGTCTCCTTTCATAAGACAGGTTTTCCATTCCTTGGATCATCCTAGTAGCCCGTCTCTGAACCTGTTCCAGTTTGAATTCATCCTTCTTAAACATGGGAGACCAGAACTGCACACAGTATTCCAGATGAGGTCTCACCAGTGCCTTATATAACGGTACTAACACCTTATCTTTGCTGGAAGTACCTCGCCTGATGCATCCTAAAACCGCATTAGCTTTTTTAACGGCCATATCACATTGGCGGCTCATAGTCATCCTGCGATCAACCAATACTCCAAGGTCCTTCTCCTCCTCTGTTGCTTCCAACTGATGCGTCCCCAATGTATATCTAAAATTCTTATTATTAATCCCTAAGTGCATGACCTTGCACTTTTCACTATTAAATTTCATCCTATTACTATTACTCCAGTTTACAAGGTCATCCAGATCTTCCTGTATGATATCCCGGTCCTTCTCTGTGTTAGCAATACCCCCCAGCTTCGTGTCATCTGCGAACTTTATTAGTACATTCCCGCTTTTGGTGCCAAGGTCAGTAATAAAAAGGTTAAATAAGATTGGTCCCAAAACCGATCCTTGAGGAACTCCACTAGTAACCTCCTTCCAGCCTGACAGTTCACCCTTCAGTATGACCCATTGTAGTCTCCCCTTTAACCAGTGTGAGTGATGCTGCCTGAGTTTGCAGAGAATCTGAGCCAACTGCGGTGAGTGAGTAGTAGGGGGTCCTCCTGCCTCTTTTGGGGAGGAAGAGGGGCCCTACCACTCCTCTGGGGAGATGAGGGCCCATGACCCTGCCCCCTAGATGCCTTGATCTGTGCCCTGCCTTACCCAGGCGAGTAGCGTCTCCTTCTCGGCCACATGGTAGATGAGGCGTAGGGGGCGAGAAGTGCTGTGGATGCGGCTGTGCAGGTAATGGTAGAGGTCAAAGAGCCGGTGTTGCTCCTCCTCACTGCAGTACGGCCCCTCCAGCTCTGGGCTGCGGGGGCGAGAGATGCCAGAGGAGGGGGGATTAGACACCGAGACCAGGCACCATCCCCTCCCTGCTGCTGCCACTGTCTTGAACCTTCACCCCGCAGAACCAGGAGGGCAGGGAGAACGCTGAACTAGAAGGAAACCTAGGAACAGCTGGAGTGTGAGCCCATCTAGCGCGGCATCTTGGCTAGCAGAGGAACCCCAGAGGAAATGGCTTCCCAGCCCCCAATGATTAGTGCTTGCTCATTGTCAAGATCCAGCTCCCTCCGGGGCCGGGCCGGCCCTGCCAAAACCCTGCCTTTGCTTTGAGATCTTCCAGATACTCCTGGGGCCTGCAGGGCTGTCAACCCCAGTATCCTGTGGCAGGGAGTCCCACTGGCCACAGCTGGCTTTGACCCCCGTGTGGTTCACGTGACAGGCCTTTGTTCAGGCACTGCAAGGCAGGAAGAATGAGAGATCCCGATCCTATTGCAGTATTCGGTGGACAGCTATCCACTCCCCTCGCAGCAGGGTAGACAGGCCCATTGTTCTCATCCAGGACGGGGAGGAGCTACCTGGACAGGCAGACCCCCATTCTGATGTGGGGAAGAAACCCTTGCCCGGACGAGCCCATGTGACTGACTAACGTGGTGTGTCGTAAACCAACCACGTCTGTTTCAGGCTGTGACCAAGAAATTCAGAGAGACACCGATTCCATGCCAAGCCCAGCTGACAGGAAGAATGGTTGTGTGGGGGCAACGCGGTTCGTTAATGCCCTTCACTGACTCTTCCCACCCTGGCATGAGCTCTCAGCTGCAATCCCCCGTTCCCTAGCAGAGGGGTCTAGTAGCGTAGAGCACAAGGGCTGGGAGCCAGGACTCCTGGGTTCTATCCCCAGCTCTGGGAAAGGAGTGGAGGCTAGGGGGTTGAGCAGTGAAGAACGTGCCTCAGTTTCCCCATTTATAACACACGGACAGTGTCACTCACCTCTTTTTTGAGGGCACTCGGAGGTTCATGATGTCAGAGCTCCCCTCCCCGGAGCTACCCCCACCATTCCCCCACGTGATGGCACTGCTGAGGCCCCTGAATTCCCAGCATGCCCTGGGCCATCTCCACCCCCGTGATCCCACAAGCAGCCAGTCTCGGAAGCGCATGACATGCCCTATTTAAAGCTGGGATTGCATAAGGCTGGCTTAACTCGTCCCGGAGCCGCGGGGGGGGGAGAGGGAGGGCAGCTGTCTGTTCAAGAGACTGTCTGTCCAGCTGGCACACCCCAGCCATCCTCCACTGCAGTCAGCGCAAAGCGTGCTCCAGGCTGCACGTGCAGGGAGCGCCCACCTGGGGCTGAAATGCAGCTGCCTCTGGGGTGGAGCACACAGCTGCGGAACGCCTCCCCGCAAACTGAGGACAGCTCTACTGACACCTGCCCTGCTGCCTACAGCACAGCGCCCCCTAGTGCCCGGCCCTGACAGCCAGGGGACAGCACCCCCTGCCCAGCCCCCCGCCCTGCTCCCCAAAGCACAGCGCCCCACAGTGCCCAGCCCTGACTGCTAGGGGAGAGTACCCCTTGCCAAGTGCCTCGTTCCCCACAGCACAGTGCCCACCCTGACTGCTAGGGGAGAGCGCCCTCCACCCCGCTACCCACCGCAGAGCACTCAGCACTAACTGCCAGGGGAGAGTGCCCCCTGCTGCTCCCCCTGCTCCCCGGTGCCCCCTACCACCAGTACCTTGCAGGTACTGAGCACGGCTTAGCGTTAGCATCAGAATTCAAGGCCACAGACACGACCCAGCCTCCCCCACACCAACCCCAATGGCCAAAGCCAGAGCTAAGCACTGCCGCCCCCAGGAGGGCAGCCGGTGTGCCCCATTACCTGGTGAACTGGGGCAGCTGGCGGTAGTTCTCCGGGATATCCAGTGGCTTGTAGAGGAAGTGCCGCAAGTCGGGCACCCCGACCTGCCCCACGCCATAGGAGGGGCTCTGCAGGCCGCCCGAGAGCACCTGCAGCGAGCCCTGAGTCCGCATGGCCTCCTCCACCCGCCTCTTGCAGTCCGAGACGGCGTAGAAAGACTCCTTGTCGGTCGAGAGCAGCACCAGGCACACGGTGCACTCCGCGTCCAGGTAGGAGATATAGGCGTAAAAGTACCCGTCAGGGTTGAAGCGGGGCAGGCAGATGGGCGTCCAGATCTCCCCAGCCTGGAAGGCCGAGCTGGCCCCAATCAGGTTGAGCAGCAGGTGGAGGTCGGTGGGCTCCAGCCGGCACTCCTCGATCACCGCCCGCTCCTGCACCGCCGTGACCAGCTGGCTGCGGGCCACCAGGATGGAGAAGACCAGGTTGGGGGTGATGGCCTTCTGCAGCAGGGTGCCCAGGGTGTCCCGCAGGGAGGCAGGGAGGGGGAGGCAGCGCACAGCCCCCAGCAGGAAGCCGGGATCCGACTCCACCAGGTTGAGCAGGCGGTCGAGGATCTTCTCAGAGCCGGCCAGCAGGCGCCGCAGGTCGTAGTTCTTCTTGCGTTCGAAGATGCGGGTGATGCTCACCTGGGTCAGCATGCTGAGGATCTGGTAATAGACGTAGAGCAGCTCCTGGCGCAGCTGCTGCTCCGACTGCAGCGTCCGCGACACCGACACCAGCACCAGCGGGCCCTGCTGCACGAACACCAGCTTCTGGTCATCTGAGGCAGGGGGGCAGACATGGAGACAGTGAGATTGCCCTGCTCCCAGGGACCCCGAGTGCCACTGCCGGACACCGAGCCAGGCAGTTCCCCACCCTGGGGCCAGATTGGAGCCGGCGTCCCCTAGAGGGGACAGTCCCCATGTCCCATTCCCCACAGTCCTAAGCCAGCCAGTTCCCCGCCCTGGGGCCAGATTGGAGCCGGCGTCCCCTAGAGGGGACAGTCCCCATGTCCCATTCCCCACAGCCCTAAGCCAGCCAGTTCCCCGCCCTGGGGCCAGATTGGAGCCGCCGTCCCCTAGAGGGGACAGTCCCCATGTCCCATTCCCCACAGTCCTAAGCCAGCCAGTTCCCCGCCCTGGGGCTGGATGGGAGCCAGCACCCCCTAGAGGGGACAGTCCCCATGTCCCATTCCCCACAGTCCTAAGCCAGCCAGTTCCCCGCCCTGGGGCCGGATTGGAGCCGGCGTCCCCTAGAGGGGACAGTCCCCATGTCCCATTCCCCACAGCCCTAAGCCAGCCAGTTCCCCGCCCTGGGGCCGGATTGGAGCCGGCGTCCCCTAGAGGGGACAGTCCCCATGTCCCATTCCCCACAGCCCTAAGCCAGCCAGTTCCCCGCCCTGGGGCTGGATGGGAGCCAGCACCGCCTAGAGGGGAAAGGCCCCCACGTCCCATTCCAGTGCCCACGAGTTTCCTCTCCATCTGTCACACCTCACGTATTTATACACTCTCAGTGCAACGTATCGACGGCCGAGAGCTAATCTCATTATGGCTCCCCTGGAAGCTATTCGTGCACCCCATGCCCAGAGGCACGAGGCAAGGTGTGGGGCCACAGGCCTGCCAGCGTCCCAGCCACCTTCTCCCACTAAATCCCCCTAGGCAAGCATACAGCCTCACACCCCACAGCGGGCCTGCCCAGCACTGACACGCAGCCGCCTCTGGGGTGGAGCGCAGCAGCTGGATAATCTGGTGACTAGCTTATTTGGGTCAGCAGCGACAGCCAGGACAGAGCGCCCCCTGCCGAGCCGCTCACTCCACAGCATGGCACCCCCCAGTGCCCGGCCCTGACTGCCAGGGGAGAGCGCCCCTGCCCAGTCCCCCACCTCCCAGCACCCCCCAGTGCCTGGCCCTGACTGCCAGGGGAGAAGGCCCCTGCCCAGTCCCACACCCCCCAGCGCCCAGCCCTGTCTGCCAGAGGAGAGTGCCCCCTGCCCAGCCCCCCACCTCCCAGCACCCCCCAGTGCCCAGCCCTGTCTGCCAGAGGAGAGTGCCCCCTGCCCAGCCCCCCACCTCCCAGCCCCCCCCAGCGCCCGGCCCTGTCTGTCAGAGGAGAGTGCCCCCTGCCCAGCCCCCACCTCCCAGCCCCCCCCAGCGCCCGGCCCTGTCTGCCAGAGGAGAGTGCCCCCTGCCCAGCCCCCCACCTCCCAGCATCCCCCAGCGCCCAGCCCAGTCTGCCAGAGGAGAGTGCCCCCTGCCCAGCCCCCCACCTCCCAGCACCCCCCAGCGCCCAGCCCTGTCTGCCAGAGGAGAGTGCCCCCTGCCCAGCCCCCCACCTCCCAGCACCCCCCAGCGCCCAGCCCTGTCTGCCAGAGTGCCCCCTGCCCAGCCCCCCACCTCCCAGCACCCCCCAGCGCCCAGCCCTGTCTGCCAGAGGAGAGTGCCCCCTGCCCAGCCCCCGTCCTCCCAGCACCCCCCAGCGCCCAGCCCTGTCTGCCAGAGGAGAGTGCCCCCTGCCCAGTCCCCCACCTCCCAGCACCCCCCAGTGCCTGGCCCTGACTGCCAGGGGAGAAGGCCCCTGCCCAGCCCCACACCCCCCAGCGCCCAGCCCTGTCTGCCAGAGGAGAGTGCCCCCTGCCCAGCCCCCCACCTCCCAGCACCCCCCAGCGCCCGGCCCTGTCTGCCAGAGGAGAGTGCCCCCTGCCCAGCCCCCCACCTCCCAGCACCCCCCAGCGCCCAGCCCTGTCTGCCAGAGGAGAGTGCCCCCTGCCCAGCCCCCCACCTCCCAGCACCCCCCAGCGCCCAGCCCTGTCTGCCAGAGGACAGTGCCCCCTGCCCAGCCCCCGGCCCTGTCTGCCAGAGGAGAGTGCCCCCTGCCCAGCCCCCGTCCTCCCAGCCCCCGGCCCTGACTGCCAGAGCAGAGCACCCCCTGCCCTGCAGCCCAGCCCCCGCCTACCCGAGTAGATGGAGCGGATGGCGTTGTCACCACTCTGGATGAAGGACACCAGCGCCATCATGACGCCCATGGTGGAGGACAAGGCCTCCTCATTGCCATAGCGAGAGTAGATGGGCTTGCCGGCCTCGCTCAGCACGAAGACGTGCTTCCGGCGGGCCCGCCAGCTGGCGGCCGTCACGTCCTCGTCACGGTGCGTGGTCGGGGGGCCTCCCGGCTCACAGACCCCCACCCCCAGGGGCCGCCCAAACTCGCTCGAGTCCTCTAAGGTGTTGTCGGTGGAGGCCGAGTCTGAGAGCTCCTTGTCGCTTGGCTCCTCCTGGGCATCCCCCTGGCCATCAGCCACTCTCACAGGCCCGTTGCTCTGCGGGGCAAGCAGCTCCTCCTGCTCCTCCGGGCCAGCGCTGGGCTCATCCCCCCCTGGGGGGCAAAGGAGAGACTCACCAAGATGGGAGAGAACCCAGGAGTCCTGGCTCCCAGCACGCCAGCTCTAACCACTAGTCCCCACTCCCCTCCTGGAGCCAAGGAGAGAACCCCCAAGTCCTTGCCCCCTACATGACCAATTCAGAGGTACTCTGTCCCTGTCAGGCTCCAGCATCACCCCAGTGCCCTTTCCAGAATGGGGCAGGCACAGCAATCAGGAGGGTATCCCCGGTGGCCACAGCCCCACTAACGCCCCTGGCCACAGGATGGGGGGCAACCCCACATCTTTCTGACCCCAGTATGGGGGGCGCACCCCAGGCTGGGACTCACCTGTATCCGTGGGGCAGAGCCCGGCCTGCTCCTTCGGCAGCACCGTCCCTTCCCGCATCGGTGAGCCAGGCTCGCCCGTTGCCATCTCTGCATGCCAAGCAGCACCTGCAGCGGCAAAGTCACAGGAAGTCAAGCTCCATAGCTGGAGAGAGAACCCAGGAGTCCTGGCACCTGGCTCCCGCACTCTAACCACTAGACCCCACTCCCTCCCCTCAAACTGGGGAGAGAACCCAGGAGTCCTGGCTCCCAGCCCCCCTCACCTTAACCCACTAGACCCCAATCCACCCCCCAGGGAGGTGAGAACACCTGATGGACCCAAATCACTGTTCAGGCTTGGAGCCACAGCTGGCCCGGGCCATTCCCAGCAGCCAGCAGGGCAGGGCAGGGCCGGGCCAAGCCGGTCAGACCAGCATTAATCACTAATCGCTGTCACATGCCCCAGCAGCGATGCCAGGCAGGAGCCAGCAGGAAATAGCCCTGTTCACTAATCGCCTTCCCATCGGGAGCTTAATGACACCAAACTTAGCACTGCAGGGCCCGCAGCACCCCTCTTATAACACCAACCCCCCCTTCTCCTGGGGTAGAGCCCAGACCCCACCACTTCCTCTCCAACACCACAGCACTCCTGGGTGCTGCCCCCTCAACTGCACTGCCCCAGAGCTGGCTGCATCTCAGCGCCAGGCGAGCCCTCCCCATCAGTTGTTATGTGCGGCTGTTCCACTGCTGCCCCACCCCAGAGATGGCTGCATCTCAGCATCAATGGAGCCCTCCCCATGCAGATCCTGGGGATCTTTCACAACCGAGAGCAGGCCAGGCACAGAGGGATGCTGAGATGCCACCCCTCTGGGGAGGGCAGCTCAGTAACAGCAACACATAACACCACATAGGGATGCATCACCCAGATCACCTGTGTGGGGTTGGTTCTCCCTTTGCTCCCCTTTAGGGTCTCCCCTCCTCCCCATGAGTCTGCAGGGGGGGCACTCCTCCTTCTCAGGGGCTTCCCTCTCCCCATGTAGCTAGGGGGAAGGTCTCCCCTCCTCCCCCACTGGGGTTTTTCTCTGATCCCCATGGGGACCGGGGGGGGTCTCCCCCTCTCCCCATGGGCTTCTGGAGGGGTCTCCCCGCTCCCCATGGGGCTCCGGAGGGGGCTCCCCTGGGGGTCTCCCCCCCTCCCCATGGGGCTCTAGAGGGGGCTCCCCTCCCCCTCGGGGGTCTCCCCTCCTCCCCATGGGGCGCGGGGGGGTCTCCCCTCCGATCCCACGTGGCAATAGAGGGGTCTCCCCCGCCGTGGCCTCAGACCCCCCCCCCCTCACCATGCGCGCGCCCGAGGGTCTCCCCTAAGCTCCTCCGGCAGCCTCGATCCCGGCCCCGCGCAGCACGGAACCGAACGCGGGGGAAAGGGCGGGGCCAGCGGCGCCTCCCGCCAATCACAGGGCGCGAAGCGTGGGAGGCGTGGCCCGGCGTGCCAGGTAGCAGCCAATCAGAGAGCGAGGCGGTGCCGACGCAAGGGAGGGCCAGGCTGTTACAAGCCTTAGCCAATCAGAGAGCGCATAGCGAGCCGAGGGGGCGGGTTTAGACACTCGCTCTGCCAATCCCGAGAGGCACATCCACCAATCAGAGAGCGAGGAGGATTTCGACGGCCAACGGGGCAGGGACTGCGGGTGACAGCTGGTGACTGAGCCGTGACGTCACCGCGTCACGCATGATGTTGGGCCGGATGTCATCTTAATGCCCTGTGACATCACCACACTCCATTGCGTTGCGAGATCAACCAGCGCTGGGCTGTGGCATTATGTCGTCATGCTGAGATATGGTGACATCACTGTACTGAGTGATTACATCATGATACACTGTGACATCATCACATTGCATTATGATGGGCTACGACATCCTGGCGCTGTGTCATCACCCAGGTGCTTTGCACTATCCTCGTCCTGTGGGGAGAGCGCAGGGCAGCCCTGTGACATCATCCCCCTGCCCGGTGACATCTCAGCATGGTGTGTCTGACATCACAATGCAGCTTAGCAATGTCGGAGCACTCCAGCAGGACGGGAGCTGAGAGCCAGGACTCCTGGATTCTCTCCCTGGCTCTGGGAGGAGAGTGGGGTCTAGTGGTTAGAGCAGGTGGTGCTGGGAGCCAGGATTCCTAGGTTGTCTCCCTGGCTCTGTGGGGAGGGGGGAGTGGTGTCTAGTGGTTAGAGCAGGGGAGGCTGGGAGCCAGAACTCCTGGGTTCTCTCTCTGGTTCTGGGAGGGGAATGGTGTCTAGTGGTTAGAGTGGGGAGTGTAGGCAGGCTGGGAGCCAGGACTCCTGGGTTCTCTCCCTGGCTCTAGTCCTCTTCCTCAGAGCAAGGCTTCTCACGACAGAATTTTGAGTGGCCTCAGAATGCAGCTACCAAATCTTGCTGGTGGCCACTTTGATCATTTTTCCTAAAATATTTAATTAACTTTAGGGAAAACAAATAAATATGCACAGATCCAGATCCAAATCCTGGTAGTTTATTTATGTAGCACTTTTTTTTTTCAGACTCAATAATAAAATAATGTACTGTTGTCTCTATTCTTTACTGGACCTAAACAGAATGGAAACACTAATAAGGTGCTTTGCACATTCTTGGTTTTTGTTTTTTGTTGTTGTTTCTTTTGCTTTTGCTTTTGTCTGCTTTTTTCTTTTTTGTAAAGACTTGTCAGCTAACAAGTCAGCTGCTGTGAAAAGTGATATTAACCAACACACAAATATCATTTTTCATAGCAGACTTGCTCAGCCCCTGCATGCCTGGGGAAAATCATGCCCTGGATGGGGAGGTGAGTAGGGAGGTAGTGGTTGTCGGGGGAGACGGTGGGGGCTGGGGCAGTGGGGGGCAGGGGCCAGGGGAGGCAGGGCCAGCACCCCACCACTGCACAGGAGGGGCCAGAACCCCAAGGCCAGATCCTATTGTCCAAGCCCAAAGCCCTGTGCATGGGGGATGGAGCCTGGGGCCATGCAGCTGAAGCCTGGGCCATAGAAGGTAGCAGGGGCTAGGGTCAATGAGGGAGGGGTGGTGGTGGTGGGCTGGAGGCCGGAGCCCTCCTCTGGACAGCTGGAGCCTAGGGCCAGAGGAGGCAGAGGGGGTGGTAAGGCCAGAGCCCGTTGCTGCATGGCCAAAGCCCAGGGCTGGAGGAGGCAGCGGGGAGCAGGGCAATGGGGGATGAATTCAGTGGCTGCCCCCTGCTCCTTCAGTGTTTGTGTCTCCAGAGGGTGGCAGGGCCTGACCTCTGCTTGCGGCCCCAGGGGAGGAGCCGCTGCTTTGCCCCCATCACTTCCCATGTGGCTGTGGCCGCAAGAAAAGCCCCTGATGGCCGCATGCAGCCCCAGTGGCCACATTTGAGAAACACTGAGGCCTGACTCTCAGCACCCCCCCAGCTCTAAGCACTAGACCCCACTCCCCCCCCAGAGCTGGGGACGGAACCCAGGAGTTCTGGCTCCCCGCACCTCCCCCCACCCTCTCTACTACACAAGTCTGCCGTTGCTGTTGTTCCGATCACATTCTGCTCTTTCCAGTTCCTCCCCACAGGTTCCAGGCGAAGTCAGGGTCCTGTGACTTCCCCACGGGGTGGATGTTTCATCCTTGCCACTCGGCCCTTCCCCCAGGCCCCAGCCCCGCTATCTTCCGGAGGAGGCCAGGGCAGGAGATGTGCTACCTGGGTCAGTTCCTCCTCCCCAGAACAGGCTTCTCAGTCTCCCCATGGCCCCGGGTAGCCCTGCTTTTCTGCGTAATACATCCTGCACAAAAACCAAGGCCTTGATCTCTCCGCAGACCCTGTCCCACAGAGCTGAGTGTGGATCCCCAGTGTCCTGGCCAAATCCAGATGGAGATCAAGATTTAGGGGTCCCTAAATCCCCCTGTGTCATTGAGTCTTTTGTGGTAGTGTTATGAATGGCCGTTCCCCACCTGCTCCACACCAGAGGTGGCTGCATCTCTGTGTCAGGTGACCCATCCTTGTGCAGAGTTATGTGTGGCTGTTTCTCACCTGCCCCACACCAGAGGTGGCTGCATCTCAGTGCTGGGCAAGCCCTCCCCCTGTAGAGAAATACCTGATATTAATGCCCTGGTCACAGCAGAATTGCACCTAGCACATGTGGCAAGGTTAGTCTCCGCTGCAGGTCATTTCCTGACCGTTGGGAGGTGCACAAAGTCCTGAGCTCAGACACAGGGGCAAAGGCTGGGAATTTACCTTTAATACCACAGCTAAGGGGTGGTGTCGAGAAGGGGCTGTTAGAGGGCAGCTTGGGGGCATTCTGGGGGAGGGGACCCCGGTTAAGGGGGTTGGGAGGGGAGAGGATCCCATTAAGGGGTGGGGTGGAAGCAGGCTGGTCCCCAAGGAGGGCTGGCAACTGGCACACTGAGCCCCGCTGCCCCCACCTGTGGGGCAGGCAGGGCTGTACCCAGGAAGCCAGAGGGCTCCGAGAAGGGGAAGGAAACAACCCAGAGCAAAACTGCCCACAAACGTATAGCAAAAATTGCCCGCCCCCGCCCGTCGCTGAGATGCAGCCAGCTCTGGGGAAGGGCACATGGGGAAACAGCCGCACACAAGGCCGCTCGGGAAGGACTCACCCGGCCACCTTTGGCGCTGTTGTCAGCGGCCCTGCCCCAGAGGATGGGGAGAGTCCCGGCTGCGGCTGGGCGGGATCCCCCAGGTGAGGATGGACCTGGACGCCCGGGTTCTCCCAGCCGCTCTCCCCTGGCTGGCGGCCCGCCAGGCTCAGGTCTGGGCTCGCCCAACCGGCCCGGGGGGGGGCGGGGACCTCAACTTCCTCTTCAGTCCGCTCCGTCCTGCCCCTCGCTCCGGCCGCGGGGCAGCAGCTCGGCAGCATGAGCCGCCTGGACCAGACGCTGCGGGCGTTCCTGGGCGCCGAGCCCGGCCCGGCCCGGCTGGGCCAGGAGTTCCAGGTGAGGCCGGGCCGCGGCGGGAGCCGAGACACCGCGCCAGCCCGGATCCCCGGGGAATCCCGCCCTCCAGCTGGGAGAGAACCCAGGCGTCCTGGCTCCCAGCCCCCCCGCTCTAACCCATTACCCCCTACTTCCCTCCCACAGCCAGGGAGAGAACCCAGGCGTCCTGGCTCCCAGCCCCGCTCCCTTGCTGTAACCCAGGAGTCCCCCCTCCCTTCCCGGAGATGGGGAGAGAACCCAGGTGTCCTGGCTCCCCCCGCTCTAACCTTCTAGCCCCACTCCGCTCCCAGAGCCAGTGAGAGAACCCAGGCGTCCTGGCTCCCAGCCCCCCCGCTCTAACCCATTACCCCCACTTCCCTCCCACAGCCGGGGAGAGAACCCAGGCGTCCTGGCTCCCAGCCTCCCCGCTCTAACCCATTACCCCCCACTTCCCTCCCACAGCCAGGGAGAGAACCCAGGCGTCCTGGCTCCCAGTCCCTCTCCCTTGCTGTAACCCAGGAGTCCCCCCTCCCCTCCCAGAGCCGGGGAGAGAACCCAGGCGTCCTGGCTCCCAGCCCCCGCTGCTCTAACCCATTACCCGCCCCTCCCCGAGCCGGGGAGAGAACCTGGCTCCCAGCTCTAACCTATCAGACCCACCTCCGCTCCCAGAGCCGGGGAGAGAACCCAGGCGTCCTGGCTCCCAGCCCCCCCGCTCTAACCCATTACCCCCCACTTCCCTCCCACAGCCAGGGAGAGAACCCAGGCGTCCTGGCTCCCAGCCCCGCTCCCTTGCTGTAACCCAGGAGTCCCCCCTCCCCTCCCGGAGATGGGGAGAGAACCCAGGAGTCCTGGCTCCGAGTCCCACCCACCCCTGCTGTAACGCACTGAACCCCCACACTGCCCTCCCGGAGCTGCGCAGAGGACCCAGGTGTCCTGCCGCCCTCCGCTCGTCTCCGGCTCCAGTGCGAGTTTTTCTCTAATCATTAATCTGAGGCTTGCCTGGGTTTAACTTTCCATTGCTGCTGCCCTAGAGAGAGTTAATTAGTCACCTGCCGGCCAGCAAGAGTCAGAGCTGTAGGGAGCCCGGACGCCTGGGTCCGCTCCTTGGTTCTGGGAGGGGAGTGGAGAGCAGGGCTGCGAGCCAGGACTCCTGGGTTCTCTCCCCAGCTCTGGGAGGGGAGTGGGGAGTAATGGGTTAGAGCAGGGGGGCTGCGAGCCAGGACTCCTGGGTTCTCTCCCCGGCTCTGGGAGGGGAGTGGGGAGTAATGGGTTAGAGCAGGGGGGCTGCGAGCCAGGACTCCTGGGTTCTCTCCCCAGCTCTGGGAGGGGAGTGGGGAGTAATGGGTTAGAGCAGGGGGGGCTGCGAGCCAGGACTCCTGGGTTCTCTCCCCGGCTCTGGGAGGGGAGTGGGGAGTAATGGGTTAGAGCAGGGGGGGCTGGGAGTCAGGACTCCTGGGTTCTCTCCCCGGCTCTGGGAGGGGAGTGGGGAGTAATGGGTTAGAGCAGGGGGGGCTGCGAGCCAGGACTCCTGGGTTCTCTCCCCGGCTCTGGGAGGGGAGTGGGGAGTAATGGGTTAGAGCAGGGGGGGCTGCGAGCCAGGACTCCTGGGTTCTCTCCCCGGCTCTGGGAGGGGAGTGGGGAGTAATGGGTTAGAGCAGGGGGGGCTGCGAGCCAGGACTCCTGGGTTCTCTCCCCAGGTCTGGGAAGGGAGTGGAGAGCGGGGCTGGGAGCCAGGACTCATGGTTTCTCTCCTCAGCTCTGTGAGGGGAGTGGGGCTAGTGGTTAGAGCCAGGGACTGGGGCACTGGGCGCCTTGGGCTGACCCTATGAGACGCTATTGGAAGTCTCAGGTTCTGGGTCCCTTGGCGGGTGGCTGCCTGTGTCCCCCCTGCTGCCCAGAGCAGGGCAGGTTGTCAGGCCTGGGGCAAGGCAGAGCCGAGAAATGGTGAAATCCAGCTAATAGCTGCTCCAGCTTTGCCTGCAGGCTTCCTGCACCGCCAGCACCTTTGTGGGCCCTGGGCATCGATCGCTACAACATGCAGCAGAGCCTCCTGGCAGGCAGGGCTGGGCACGGGGCAGGGGGTGCCATGCTGCTAGGCAGGGGGCACTATCCCCTGGCAGTCAGGGCCAGGCGCTGGGGGGCACCGGGCTGTGGGCAGTGTGGGGCTGGGTAGGAGGCACTATCCCCTGGCTGTCAGGGCCAGGTGCTGGGGGGCACCGGGCTGTGGGCAGTGTGGGGCTGGGTAGGAGGCACTATCCCCTGGCAGTCAGGGCCGGGCGCTGGGGGGCACTGGGCTGTGGGCAGTGTGGGGCTGGGCAGGGGGCACTATCCCCTGGCAGTCAGGGCCAGGCGCTGGGGGGCACCGTGCTGTGGGCAGTGTGGGGCTGGGCAGGGGGCACTATCCCCTGGCAGTCAGGGCCAGGCGCTGGGGGGCACCGGGCTGTGGGCAGTGTGGGGCTGGGTAGGAGGCACTATCCCCTGGCAGTCAGGGCCAGGCGCTGGGGGGCACTGGGCTGTGGGCAGTGTGGGGCTGGGCAGGGGGCACTATCCCCTGGCAGTCAGGGCCAGGCGCTGGGGGGCACCGGGCTGTGGGCAGTGTGGGGCTGGGCAGGGGGCACTATCCCCTGGCAGTCAGGGCCAGGCGCTGGGGGGCACTGGGCTGTGGGCAGTGTGGGGCTGGGTAGGGGGCACTATCCCCTGGCTGTCAGGGCCAGGCGCTGGCGGGCACCGGGCTGTGGGCAGTGTGGGGCTGGGCAGGAGGCACTATCCCCTGGCTGTCAGGGCCAGGTGCTGGGGGGCACCGGGCTGTGGGCAGTGTGGGGCTGGGTAGGAGGCACTATCCCCTGGCTGTCAGGGCCAGGTGCTGGGGGGCACCGGGCTGTGGGCAGTGTGGGGCTGGGTAGGAGGCACTATCCCCTGGCAGTCAGGGCCAGGCGCTGGGGGGCACCGGGCTGTGGGCAGTGTGGGGCTGGGTAAGAGGCACTATCCCCTGGCTGTCAGGGCCAGGCGCTGGGGGGCACCGGGCTGTGGGCAGTGTGGGGCTGGGTAGGAGGCACTATCCCCTGGCAGTCAGGGCCAGGTGCTGGGGGGCACCGGGCTGTGGGCAGTGTGGGGCTGGGTAGGAGGCACTATCCCCTGGCAGTCAGGGCCAGGTGCTGGGGGGGCACCGGGCTGTGGGCAGTGTGGGGCTGGGTAGGAGGCACTATCCCCTGGCAGTCAGGGCCAGGCGCTGGGGGGCACCGGGCTGTGGGCAGTGTGGGGCTGGGTATGAGGCACTATCCCCTGGCTGTCAGGGCCAGGCGCTGGGGGGCACCGGGCTGTGGGCAGTGTGGGGCTGGGTAGGAGGCACTATCCCCTGGCTGTCAGGGCCAGGTGCTGGGGGGCACCGGGCTGTGGGCAGTGTGGGGCTGGGTAGGAGGCACTATCCCCTGGCTGTCAGGGCCAGGTGCTGGGGGGCACCGGGCTGTGGGCAGTGTGGGGCTGGGTAAGAGGCACTATCCCCTGGCTGTCAGGGCCAGGCGCTGGGGGGCACCGGGCTGTGGGCAGTGTGGGGCTGGGTAGGAGGCACTATCCCCTGGCTGTCAGGGCCAGGTGCTGGGGGGCACCGGGCTGTGGGCAGTGTGGGGCTGGGTAGGAGGCACTATCCCCTGGCAGTCAGGGCCAGGTGCTGGGGGGCACTGGGCTGTGGGCAGTGTGGGGCTGGGTAGGGGGCACTATCCCCTGGCAGTCAGGGTCAGGTGCTGGGGGGCACCGGGCTGTGGGCAGTGTGGGGCTGGGTAGGAGGCACTATCCCCTGGCAGTCAGGGCCAGGCACTGGGGGGTGCTGTGCTGTGGGCAGTGTGGGGCTGGGCAGGGGGCACTATCCCCTGGCAGTCAGGGCCGGGTGCTGGGGGGCACCAGGCTGTGAGAAGTGGGGGGCTGGGCAGGGGGCACTATCCCCTGGCAGTCAGGGCCAGGCACTGGGGGGCACCGTGCTTTGGGAAGTGGGGGGCTGGGCAGGAGGTGCTCTCCCCTGGCAGTCAGTGCTGGCCTGAAATCATTAGTGGGTGCTATTAATTTGGACCTGCCTTTCCGAGGAAACGGACAACCTGTGCCCCTTCGGGTCATTACATTTCCCCTCCATCTTGGAGTGACCCCAGCCCAATCCCAGCAGGCGGCTGCTTTCCAACTGCTACATTCCCCATCGCTTCCTCCTGTGAACATTTGCTGTGTCACGATGCGGCTGTTCCCCAGCTGCCTCGCCCCAGAAGTGGCTGCAGCTCAGCCCTGGGCAAGGAACCACCGCATCTAGCCGATCAGGGGCTCGGGAATCCAGTGGAAATCAGCCGCTCGGTCTGAGCGATTGATTCAGTCTGAAGGAAAATCTCAGAATAAAGAATATTCTGTGGTTTGTGTTACTAGCAATTGGGTCATTAAACTGAAGTGAAAATGACTGGGAAACCCAAAAACATTCACTTTCCCTTCCTATTTCACTTCTCCCAGCCCCCCCTCCGCTGCTCTAACCACTAGACCCGCTCTCCTCCTAGAGCTGGGGAGAGAACCCAGAAGAGAAGTGAAGTGGGAGATTCAGTAAGGAAAGACCCTTCTGATAACACTCTGGGGCTGTTCCCCAGCTGCCCCACCCCAGAGGGGGCTGCATCTCAGCGCCGGGCGAGCTGTCCCTGTGCGGCATTATATGCGGCTGTTTCTCTCTGCCCCACCCCAGAGGTGGCTGCATCTCAGCACCGGGCGAGCCTTTCCAATCACACTCCCAGCTACTCCTTTGCATAACCGCAGCCTGGAAATAGAAAAAGCCAGAAATTCACCTCCACTGGGCCCTGATGCTGGTTCAAATAGACCCTGTGTTGAGCAGGCACCAAATGCAAATTTCCCCCTTATCACTGTGGCTTGTGGCATAGCATAGATAGCGCATGAAATAATCCCTCCTAAAATGGCAGCTGCCTCCTGCAGTTACAAACCACATTACTTGCTCTCAGCGCTCAAATGCAGCCACGTCTGGGGCAGGGCAGCTGGGCAACTACTGCACATCACACCACAGTGGGATGGCTCTCCCAGTGCTGAGATGCAACCACCTCTAGGATGGCACAGCCAGATGGGGGTGGCTTGCCTGGCACTGAGATGCAGCTATTTCTGGGGAGCAGCAAACTTCACTGGTTGTCACAGTATAAAACAGCAGAAGGTTCTTTTCATAGGCTAGAACTAAGAACCAGGACTCCTGGGTTCCATCCTCAGCTCTGGGAGAGGTGTGGGGTGTAGTGGATTAGATCAGGATGGGGCTGGGAGCCAGGATTCCTGGGTTCTCTCGGTACGTCTACACTACAGGATAAATTCAAATTAGCTTAAACCGATTTTATAAAACAGATATTATAAAGTCGATTGTGCACGTCCACACTAGGCACATTAATTCGGTGGTGTGCATCCGTGGTCTGAGGCTAGTGTCAGTTTCTGGAGCGGTGCACTGTGGGTAGCTACTGTAAAAGAATGAGGCCAATACTGTCGATTTGCGTCCACACTAACCCTAAATCGATATAGTAATATCAATTTTAGCGTTACACCTCTCGTTTTGTAGGAGTACAGAAATCAATTTAAAGAGCCCTTTAAATCAATATAAAGAGCAGTGTAGTGTGGACGGGTGCAGCGTTAAATCGATTTAACGCTGTTAAAATTGGTTTAACAGCGTAGTGTGGACCAGGCCTTAGTGTCACCTTGGCCAGGTCCTGCCTCAACTTGGTGCCTCAGTTTCCCCTGTGGCTTTCCAGAGTCGTGCTGGGAGTGAGTCGGGTGTGGAGAGTTAATTCTGTGCAGCTTCGCACTGGCCCATCCTCCTCTCTGACACGGAAATGAATTTTCCAGAAGGGACTTTGTTCTCTTGTCTCTCATCTGGCTTCAGATACTGATTTCCTATATAAATGTAGCCCAAAACAAATCCCAGCTACCTCCGGGCTGGGGCCAGGCTTGTGCGGGGGAGGAGGGGGGCGGAGGGAAAGCGACAGGAGCCAGCGCCCCCTAGGGGGGAAAGGCCCTGTACCCCACTTCCCACCCCCGGAGCCAGCCACTCCCTTTATTAAATCCCCATCTCATATTCCAGACTTATGTACAGCTGTTTTCATTCCACTGTACTGGGTCTAGAGATTGGGATGGCTTTACCAGCGCTCGGATGCAGCCATCTCTGGGGAGGGGCAGCTGGGGAACAGCTGCGCATAATGCCGCACAGGATGGCTCACCTGGTGCTGAGATGCAACCGCCTCTGGGGAGGAGCAGCTGCGGAACATCCGCGCATAACGCCGCACAGGATGGCTGGCAGGCTCTGCTCCCTTGCTCAGCACAGGGGCTGCTCACCAGCCCCATGCAGCAGAGCTGAAGTGAAAAGCAGAAGCTGCCCCATGGGGGTAGGCAGTCCTGGGAACTGAAAACATGGATCCTGAAAGCGAATGCAACAGTGCGAGGAAATGGGCCTCTCTAGGGGGTGCCATGACGTGGGGAGTGAGGTGTGAGGCTCTGCAGGGGGCTCTCTCTCCTGTCAGTCAGGGCCGGGCGCTGGGGGGTGGTGTGCTGGCGGGGGGGGGCTGGGCAGGGGGTGCTCTCCCCTGGCGGTTGGGCCCGGCACTCGGGGGTGCTGTGCTGGGGGGGGCTGGGCAGGGGGTGCTCTCTCCTGTCAGTCAGGGCCGGGCCCTGGGGGATGCGGGCTGGGCAGGGGCTGGGCGCTGGGGGGTGCCATGCTGGGGGGGGCTGGGCAGGGGGCGCTCGCCCTTGGGGATCAGGGCTGGGCACTGGAGGGTGCCGTGCTGGGGGGGCTGGGCAGGGGTTGGGCGCTGGGGGGTGCCGTGCTGGCAGGGGGGCTGGGCAGGGGGCGTTCACCCCTGGCGGTAGGGCCCAGCACTGGGGGGTGCCGTGCTGGGGGGCACTGGGCAGGGGGTGTTAGCCCCTGGCGGTCGGGCCCGGCACCGGGGCTGCTTTTTGCAATCTCTGTCCTGGCCGCTGACTGTGAGTTTCTTTGCCCGGGAAGCTTTGCAGTTCCCGGAGCAGAGAACTGAGCTGGGGGCTGCTGGTCAAATTCTCTCCCCTGATCCCCTGTCTCCCCGCACCCTACGTGGGTAACATTTCCCCCCTGCGCCCTCCATCCAGAGCTCTGCACCTCGCACCGTCCCCCACAGGGTACAGAGCAGGGGATCCACTGGCCGACAAGCTGCCACCTCCCGGTTTTCTCCCTTTTGCCTCCAGCCGTCGGGACACACGGGAGGAAACTACCCAAAAAATTGTGGTGGCGAAAAAATCTCCGTCGGCCAGAGAGTTCGGAAGCCGCGGGAGCTTCTCCGCTCCAGATCTTCCCCCTCTGGGGCTTTCTTTCCCTCTGTCCTTCTGGAAATTTAAAAACCAAACCTAGGCAATGAATAACCAAAAACTTTGAGATGTAGCCAAATCCGTCACTGAAAAGCAGAAAGCTGCCCGGGCCGCTCAGATCCAGGATTTCTCCTCCGCAGGCCTGTTCTTCCTCTTCCCTTGCCCCACCCAAACTTTTTTTCGGTAGGAAATGAACATCAAAAGCTTTGTGACCTGCCCTGACCCTTAACGAAAGAAACTTTTATCTGCTGAGAAGCTGCAGAACCTGCTGTCTCCTGCTACCCTCTTTGCTCCAGCCTTAGGAGATAGAACCGCCCCAGCCAGTCCTCCGCCCTGGGGCTGAAGGGAGCTAGTGCCCCCTAGACCCCACCCCACCGGGCCCTCCATTCCTACCTCCCACCCCCCCGTGCTCTAACCACTAGACACCACTCTCCTTCCAGAGCTGGGGGAGAGAACTCAGGAGTCCTGGTTCCCAGCCCCACCTACTCTAACCACTACCCCCCCCAGTGCCAGAGAGAGAACCCAGGAGTCCTGACTCCGATCACTCCCCGCTCTAACCCCTAGACCCCCACTCCTGTCCCAGAGCCAGGGAGAGAACCCAGGAGTCCTGGCTCTCATTCTGGAAGCGACTCCTGCATGAATTAACTCTCCCTGGAGGGTTGTTCCATGGCAGGGGTGGGGTTGTTTTCTCCTGCCCGTTCCAGGATGGGCGTGGGTGTGCTCACGCTGGGGCCCAGAGCTGGCAGGACAGGCTGGTCCGCTACTGGTGAGGTCAGAACCAGTCTGTTCCCAAAATGAATATGACTCAAGTGCTCAGGGATGATCATCCCCCTGCGAGCATTCTCTGTGCCGCGTTATGTGCAGCTGTTTCCCCAGCTGCCCCACCCCAGAGGTGGCTGCATCTCAGTGCCGGGCTAGTCATCCCCCCGGGGCTCTTACCTTTGGAGTCTAGGGGTGCTGGGAAGTCTGAGGTGGGAAAAGGGGCTGCGGTCACAGGGAATGGGGTGCTGTATATTTGAGTATTAGGGAGTCAGGGCATAAGCTGCAGGGATCACAGAGCTATCGGCTGCCGGGGTGCTCTCTGTGTCTCTGTTTAACCCTGTCTTCTCCACGGCCTCCTAATCCCCCTCCTGTCCTCTCTCCACCCAGGACATCAAGGCCCAAGCCAGCGCCTTCCGGCAGCAACAGGGGTTCTCCGCGGAGGCCGGGGGCAGGAAAGAGAACATCAAGAAGAATCGGTATAAAGACATCCTGCCGTGTGAGTGTGGGAGGGGGGTGCTGGCACTGGAAAGTGCAGCATTATGTGCAGCTGTTCCCCCAGCTGCCCCACTCCAGAGCTGGCTGCATTTCTTGGGTGAGGGATAGCTCAGTGGTTTGAGCATTGGCCTGCTAAACACAGGATTGTGAGTTCAATCCTTGAGGGGGCCACTTAGGGATCTGGGGCAAAAATCAGTACTTGGTCCTGCTAGTGAAGGCAGGGGGCTGGACTCAATGACCTTTTGAGGTCCCTTCCAGTTCTAGGAGATTGGTATATCTCCAATTATTACTATCTCAGCACCAGAGGAGCTGTCCTCCCTGATGTTATCTCCAGCTGCCCTGCCTCAGAGCTGGCTGCATCTCAGCTCCAGGCAAGCTGTTCCTGGGGAGCATTATGCATAGCTGTTTTCCCCCAACTGCCCCACCCCAGAGGTGGCCGCATCTCAGGGCTGGGTTTCATAGATTCACAGATTTCCAGGCCAGAAGGGACCATTGTGAGCATCTCGTCTCACCCCCCTGTATCCCACAGGCCAGAGAACGGCCCCAAAATAATTCCTGCATCAGAACTTTTAGAAGAACAGCCCAGCTTGATGTAAAAACAGCCAGAGACAAAGACTCCGCTGCGTCCCTTGGGGAACTGGCCCCATGGATAATTCCTCTCATCGGTCACAACTCGTGCCTTATTCCCAGTCTGACTGTCGATCCCTCCCTCTCTCCCCGGCAGACGATCAGACCCGGGTCGTTCTGAATCTCTGCACGGACGAAGGGCAGACGGACTATATCAATGCCAGCTTCATCCAGGTAACCTCCTCCCTCAGCAGCAGGGGGCGCTCTCCCCTCGCACCAGAGCTACCCCCCTAACCCAGTGCAGCACTAGGGGGCGCCGTGCTGCAGGGGGTGTGCAGGGGATTCAGCAGGGGGCACTGGGCTGCAGGGGGGAAATGGGGGCTCAGCAGGGGTGCTAGGCTGCAGGGGGGAATGGGGCCTCAGCAGGGGGCAGGGTGGGGGCTCAGCGGGGGGCACTGGGCTGCAGGGGGGAAATGGGGGCTCAGCAGGGGGTGCTAGGCTGCAGGGGGGAATGGGGCCTCAGCAGGGGGCAGGGTGGGGGCTCAGCGGGGGGCACTGGGCTGCAGGGGTTGGGCAGGGAATTCATCAGGGGGCGCTGGGCTGCAGGGGGTGGGCGGGGGCTCAGCAGGGGGTGCTAGGCTGCAGGGGGATGGGGGCTCAGCGGGGGGCAGGGGGGGCTCAGCAGGGGGCACTGGGCTGCAGGGGGTGTGCAGGGGATTCAGCAGGGGGCACTGGGCTGCAGGGGGGAATGGGGGCTCAGCAGGGGGCACTGGGCTGCAGGGGGGAAATGGGGGCTCAGCAGGGGGCAGGGTGGGGGCTCAGCGGGGGGCACTGGGCTGCAGGGGTTGGGCAGGGAATTCATCAGGGGGCACTGGGCTGCAGGGGATGGGCGGGAGCTCAGCAGGGGGTGCTAGGCTGCAGGGGGATGGGGGCTCAGCGGGGGGCACTGGGCTGCGGGGGGGCAGGGGCTCAGCAGGGGGGCACCGGGCAGCAAGGGGGGGCAGGGCCTCAGGGGGCAATGGGCTGCAGGGGGCAGATGGGGGTCTCAGCAGAGGGCGGACAAGGTGCTCAGCGGGGAATGGGTGGGGGGCTCAGCAGGGGGCGCTGAGTTGCAGGAGGCAGATGGGGGGCTCAGCAGGGGGTGCTGTGCTGCGGGGGGGGGCGGTCAGTGGGCGGCGCTGCCGTGCAGGTGACTTATTTCTCCCCTTGGTCTCCTGCCAGGGGGTAAATAACAAGCGATGCTACATCGCGACCCAGGGGCCGCTGCCTCACACCGTCCTGGATTTCTGGCGCATGATTTGGGAGTACGAGGTGAAGGTGGGTGTAACGCTCCTCGGGGTCCCAGGCCTGGCAGTCACCTGCTCAGCCCCGGAGCTGGGCGCCAGCGCCCTGACACCCCCGGCCTTTCAGCCACCCACGCACGCTCCTCTGGGCCAGGCCAGCCCAGTCCCAGATTCTGTACCTCCAAAGCTGCAGTGTGCACCCCAAACAGCCCGCGATCCTGAGGGGATTTCCCCTGCAAACCGACCCAGAACGAGGGTTTCTCCCACTTCAAAGGCTCTTACGCTGTCTGTGAACTGCTCCCTCTAAACGATCGGTCCCCGCTTGGCCGACTCCCTGCGGAGCACGAAATCTTCTCTCCTTCACCAGCCGGGGCAGGTTTTCTATCAAATAAGACATAAGTAATAAGACAGGCGTAATTTAAGCATGTTTTCCGCTACAAACACGATACATCCCGCACGTGGTTCAGACAGGTGTGATTTAACAGTTCCTGTGTGTGCGGGGTACCCCTTGCAGTTTCAGGCTGCGGTGTGCGCCCATGTGCCCTCTCCATGCCTCTGGCGTTGTGATTTGCGCCTCCAGACAGATCCACAGTTTGCAATTTCCGCACTGCCACCGGGGATCGGCTCCAGGGATACTCGTGTGGGTGCTGCTTCTCCATTGCGTGTGGTCCAGCCCACGGGTGGCGTGGGATCGGTGCCGGTGACCTTTCTTGCGGAGAGGCCGGTTTCCCTCCGTAGATCGTCCTCCTGCAAGTTTCTTTAGCCACTCACGTTTCTCCGGGGATGTTCTCCAAGCCGATTTCTTGCTGCGCCCAGCAATACAGGAAACCGTATCGCAGCCTCTCAGCCCACCTCTGCAAGGTCAGCTCACGTCTCACGCGTGTCCGCAGCTGGCTTCTTCGAGGCCCCGGATCTGGGTGTCACGGAGGGTGGCCTCGGAGCTGGGCGGAGAAGCAGCACACCGAATCAGGTGTATTTCCAGGATGGGCCAAGGAGCGGAACAGGTCTGTCCCCAGTGATTTTCCCGATTGGCTTCGGAGCGCGTCTGTCGCATCGTTCCTTGCGCAGACCCCGGCGACGGAGCTGGGCCAATCTAATGTCATAGGGTCCTGCCCCTCGTCTTTTCCGGTGGGCCACAGAATTTGGTGTGGGTGCTTCCCCCCCTGCCCCTTTGCTGTCACCAGCCGTTTCCCACACAAGGATATTCAGTGGCTCCGGGCCAAATCTTTCTGCATTCAGCAGAGTTTCCTGAACGGGTCTGCGCAGCCAAATCCTGCGCCGCGAATACTCAGAGGTGTCGTGACCTGGTTCATTTTCAGCCACGGGGCAGCGCTGCTTTCCCGCCGGTGGGGCTTCCTGGCTGCGAGGCGTTTGGTGACTGAGCCCAAGGCTGAACGATTTTCTGGTTTGGGCACGTGTGTTACAGGGGAAAGCAGGGCCACCCAGAGGAGTCAGGGGGCCTGGGACAAAGCAATTTCGGGGACCCTTTCCATAAAAAAAAGTTGCAATACTATAGAATACTATATTCTCATGGGGGCCACTGTGGGGCCTGGGACAAATTGCCCCACTTGCCTCCCCCAGCAGCCCTGGGTGAGAGAGCCTGTCTGCTGAGCGCTGCTAGGTCCTGGGAGACCTCCAAGTCCTTTGCTTTTCTCGCCACACTTGGGAGTGCTCCAGATCTCTAGAGCCCTGCCGGGGTATAAAATTTGTGCAGGTGTCCACATCCACAGAGGCGGATATTTGTGGATTTGCAGGGCTCGACGGGTCTACCCGATTGAACCCTTCAAGTTGGAGCTGGTTCCTCTCCGCTAAGTACATAGATACCCATTGGGCAGAATTTGCACGGTCACATCGGTGACAGACCAGGCTGTGTTCTTCTGACAGCCTCTAGGCCCCAAATTCCATCCCACAGAGTGCTGGCGAAGAGAAGGACCCGTGCCAGGACCAGGACAGGTGCCCATGTGGATGCCACCCACTCCCAGAAATTTGCTGGTGATAGGACAGCTGCTACGAGGGAGGGATAGCTCAGTGGTTTGAGCATTGGCCTGCTAAACTCAGGGCTATGAGTTCAATCCTTGAGGGAGCCATGTAGGGAACTGGGGTAAAAATCTGTGTGGGGAGTGGCCCTGCTTTGAGCAGGGGGTTGGACTACATGACCTTCTGAAGTCGATTCCAACCTCCCACAGCTTTTGCAGAATCCAAGGGCTTTGCAGCTCTTGGCACGGCTCAGAAGCTGCAGGGATAACACTTGCCACGTGGCCCGCGGGGCGGCCTTGTGTGACAAGTGGCTTTATGCATCACTTTCACCAGTAACTGCCCGCACACTCGTTTGTCTCCCTACAATGCCGGTCCAGGATCCCACGTGCGCTGCCTCGGCACTTTAGGAAGCTCGCAGCCATGCAGAGGCCTCCTGGGCGTGGAATCAGGATGGCCTCCGTCTTTTCATCCCATCCGAGCCATCGAGACCGCGTTGAAGCCGACGTACGAGGCTTTTCACGGCAGAATTCGGCGCCGCCGGTTCACTAGCCGGGGCCCGAAAGCCAGGCCTGGAGCTGAAGCTCGATCATCTCCTGAAATCCTGCGAGCACCTTCTGTGTTTCCTGCTGTCAAGGTTCCTCTCCCACTCTGAACTTTAGGGTACAGATGTGGGGACCTGCATGGACATTTTTAAGCTTGATTACTAGCTTAGATTTGGTAACACTGCCACCATCCAGAAATTTCAGTGTCTGGAACACTTCCAGTCCCCCAAAACCTTCCCCTCCCTGGGCAGCCTTGAGAGGCTTTTTCACCAAGTTCCTGGTGAACACTGGTCCAACCCCTTGGATCTTAACACAAGGAGAATTTAACCATTCCCCCCTCCTTTCCCCCACCAATTCCTGGTGAGTTCAGATCCAATCCGCTTGGATCTTAAAACAAGGAAAAATCAATCAGGTTCTTAAAAAGAAAGCTTTTAATTAAAGAAAGAAAGGTAAAAATCATCTCTGTAAAATCAGGATGGAAAATACTTTACAGGGTACTCAGATTCATATAGCCCAGAGGAACCCCCTCTAGCCTTAGGTTCAAAGTTACAGCAAACAGAGGTAAAATCCTCTCAGCAAAAAGGAACATTTACAAGTTGAGAAAACAAAAATAAGACTCAATGAGTTGCCCAAGACTATCTGAGCGTCACTCCGGCTCCGGCTCATCGATAAATTTCCTTCCCTGGCATGAGAGAGACAAGAGCCTTTATTGGCCCAACTTCTGCTGGGGAGAGAGACGAGCTTTTGAGCTTACAAAATGAAGACAGTCCCATTCTGCTAGCGCTGCGTGGCTAGTCCGCAGCAGCCCCGCCCCAGAGGTGGCTGCATCTCAGCACCGGACAAAGCGATCCCTGCATGGTGTTATGTGCGGCTATTCCCCAGCCACCCCACCCCAGAGGTGTCTGCATCTCAGTGCCAGGCGAGCCATCCCTGTGTGGCGTTATGTGCGGCTGTTCCCCAGCCACCCCGCCTCAGAGGTGGCTGCATCTCAGTGCCTGACGAGCTGTCCCACTCCTGGATACACCTTTGTGTAACTGCAGCCTGGGAGCAGAACAGGCCAGGAAAGGGTCGGAAATTTAACTGGGTCCTGCTGCTGATTCAAATGGACCAAGATCCGGTGTCTTCTGCAGATGAACTGCTACCCCAAGGCCAGAGAGCCAGGCTCCCAGCTAAATCTGTTCCTCCTGAAATAGTCCCGCTTGCATAGGGATGAATTTTGAGAAGTTAGGGGCTTTCTGAAACGGCCCCCCCCACGTTACTCTTGGGGGGGGTAACGACCCTGCAGGACGTGGGCCGGCTGTTGTGAGTTTGTCAGGGCTCAGGTGAGAGCTGTTTGCAAAGAACTCTCTGTGTGTGTGTGGGGGGGTGCCAAGGGGAGCTAGGACTCCTGGGTTCTCTCCCGTGCTCTGGGAGAGGAGTGGGGTCTAGTGGGTTGTGTGTGTGGGGTGCTGGGACCCAGGATGCTGGGTTCTCTATTCCAGCCCAGCCAGGTACTGTTTGGAGCATGATCCTTCTCGCATTCTTTTCCTAACTGTTTCATTCCCTTCCTTCCTTCCAGGTAATTGCCATGGCCTGTCGGGAGGTGGAGATGGGGAAGGTAAGTGTGGGGGCCAATCCTTGCCCACCCCCATCCCCTGGCTGTGGAGAGAGTCTGGGGGGTGACCCCCACGGACTCTCCGTGAACTGACTTTCCCTCCTTAGAAAAAGTGTGAACGCTACTGGCCGCTGAAGCAAGAACTGCTGCAAATTGGGCCCTTCTCCATCGTCCAGGTACCAAGGAGGAGTTGCAGGGGCAGCCTGGGGGGCTCTCCAGGAGAGAGACAAAACTCCCCTTCACTTCCTGTCCCAGACTGCTGCTGGGCAACTCCATCCTGCCCCAGAGGTGGCTGCATCTCAGCTCTGGGCAAGCCCTCCTTGTGTGGTGTTATGTGTGGTTGTTCCTCAGCTGCCCCACCCCAGAGGTGGCTGCAGCTCCGCTCCAGATGATCGGTCTCTGTGCAGCGTTATATGCAGCTATTCCTCAGCTGTTCCTCACCTCACCCAGAGGTGGCTGCAGCTGTGCTTCTGTATAGAGACATGAAAGGCGTTTCATAACCCTGCAATGTCAGCACCCCCTGAAGCCTCTGTCTGCCGCTCGGCTTGTCTCTGTCTCTCAGATCAAGGAGCAGGAGCTGAATCCAGACGTGATAGTCCGCACGCTGAGCGTCAGCTTCCAGAACGTCAGTGAGCTGGGGGGGCATCATGCTGTGGGAGTGGGGTGGGGGGCTGGGCAGCGGGTGCTCTCGCTTGGCAGGGATGGGCACTGGGGGGCGCTCTGCTGTGGGGAGTGGGGTGTGGGGCTGGGCAGGGGGCACTCTCCCCCAGCAGGGGTGGGCACTGGGGGGCGCTGTGCTGTGGGGGGCTGGGCAAGGGGTGCTCTCCCCCAGCAGGGGTGGGCACTGGTGGCACCGTGGCATGTGGAGCAGGGCCGATGCTAGTAATTCCCTCCCCAGGAGGAGCGGCCCCTCACCCATTTCCAGTACGTGGCCTGGCCGGACCGCGGGATCCCGGACAATTACAGCCATTTCCTGGAGATGATTGAGCACATGCGATTGAAACAGGGGGACGACTCAGCTCCCATCTGCGTGCACTGCAGGTAGGGGGCACTGTGCTGTGGCAGAGGGGTGGGGGGGTCAGCAGGGGATGAGTGGAGGGAGGGCCCAGTGGTCCCCATTAGCCCCTCAACCGGGATGGAGAGAGACAGCAGTCTTCATAGCCTGGGTCTGCTAGAAGAAATTAAGCCCCACCCTCAAAGAAGCCCCTCCCACAAACCAAACCCCACCCCGACTGCCTCCCTCTGCCATGAACACCGCCCCCTTTCTGCAACCTCAGAAATGGCGCAGAGCAGTCGTTGAATGGCCAGCGGTAGGGTTCAGAGTGAACGCACAGAGATGGACAGAGTCCCACCCAAACAATGATCATTAGCATCCAGAGTTTACACCGATGTCAAAATGAATCAAGTCCCCATTTAACACCAAACATTAGGGTTCCAACTTAACAGTCGCGGTTCAACACACCACACCCTCATTTAAACCTTGAGTTTTAGGATCCATGTCAAAGTGTCCCTATCTCAGCCCCAGTTGTTATATTTCAGAAGTAATGGTCAGACTGAAATGAGCTATGTCCCCATTTGAAACACAATCATTAGGCTTCAGAGTTAACGGCCTTGTTGAGATGAGCTATAGCCCCTTTTAAAAACATAATTATTAGGGTTCACAGCTAACAGCCATGCTGAGACAAACCATGACCTTAGTGAAACACCAGTCATTAGGCTTCAGAGTGAACAATCCAGCCATCTAGGTGGATGGTGTCTGCTGAAACCTATACTGTCAGTCATTAGGGTTCAGAGTGAACACCTACCAAAGATGGATTTGAATCTTAACTCTGGTCATTAGGTTTCAGAGTGAACGTACACCAGCGATGCATCAAGATTGTAGCCGTAGCCATTAGGTTTCAGAGTTAACACCCACAGGCAGTGTGTGTGGGGAAGGGCCCCTTCACCTCCAAGAGGGATTTGATTGGGGGGCTGTGAGGGAATTGTTTTTCACTCATTTCCTTCCCGCTCCCTCCCCCTGGCAGCGCTGGCTGTGGCCGGACTGGAGTGATCTGCATCTTGGAGCACGTGAGACACCTCCTCCTCCAACAGGTACTGCGCGTGTCCGTGGGCATGGGCGTGTGTCCGACCCATGGCTGCCCCCTGCCAGACTCGCCAGTCTTCTCCTGTTTTTCAGAGCATCCCCCCGAATTTCAGCATTTTCGACATCGTCCTAGCGATGAGAAAGCAGAGACCGTCGGCCGTCCAGACGCTGGTGAGTCCCGCCCGGTTCCCCTCCGTCGGACGCCCACACAGCGCCCCCTGCGGGGTGAGGTGGGGCTGGGGACGCTGGGAGCCCCCACTCCCCTAACACGGCCGTGTCCCCTCTGTCTGACAGGAGCAGTACGAGTTCCTGTTCCACGCCGTGGCCGAGATGTTCCGCTCAGCCCTGGCCACCGCCAAGTACGAGACCCTCAAGGAGGTGAGAGGGCCCCGGGGCAGGGACACACGGCGCAGGACCCATCCCCTCCAGCAGGGGGTGCAGGGACACACACAGCGCAGGGCCCATCTCCTCCAGCAGGGGGCACAGGGACACACACACACACACATAGAGCGCAGGGCCCGTCCCCTCCAGCAGGGGGCGCAGGGACACACACACACACACACACACACACACACACACAGCACAGGGCCCATCCCCTCCAGCAGGGGGTGCAGGGACACACACACACACACACACTGAGTGCAGGGCTTGGCCCCTCCAGCAGGGGGCACAGGGACACACACACACACACACAGCGCAGGGCCCATCTCCTCCAGCAGGGGGCGCAGGGACACACACAGCGCAGGGCCCGTCTCCTCCAGAAGGGGGCAAAGGGGGACACACACTGAGTGCAGGGCTTGGCCCCTCCAGCAGGGGGCACAGGGACACAGATGCACATGCACACACACACACAGCGCAGGGCCCATCCCCTCCAGCAGGGGGCGCAGGGACACACACGCACGCGCACACACACAGAGCGCAGGGCTCGTCCCCTCCAGCAGGGGGCGCAGGGACACACACAGCGCAGGGCCCGTCTCCTCCAGCAGGTGGCACAGGGGGACACACACACACACACAGAGCGCAGGGCCCGTCCCCTCCAGCAGGGGGCGCAGGGACACACACGCACGCACACACACACACACACACACGCACACACAGAGCGCAGGGCTTGTCCCCTCCAGCAGGGGGCGCAGGGGCACACATGGCACAGGACCCATCCCCTCCAGCAGGGGGTGCAGGGACACACATGGTGCAGGGCCCATCCCCTCCAGCAGGGGGCGCAGGGACACACACACACACACCACCCCCCACCACAGGGCATGTCCCCTCCAGCAGGGGGCGCAGGGATATACACAGTGCAGGGTCTGTCCTCTCCAGCAGGAAGCGCAGGGAGACACACACACACGCAGAGGGTGCAGGGCTTGTCCCCTCCAGCAGGGGGCGCAGGGACACACACACACACACACACACGCACACTGCAGGGCCCGTTCCCTCCAGTGGGGGGCGCAGGGACACACACGGCCCAGGGCTTGTCCCCTCCAGCAGGGGCGCGGGGACAGGGACACACACACAGTGCAGGGCTTGTCCCCTCCAGCAGGGGGCGCAGGGACACACATAGTGCAGGGTCTATCCTCTCCAGCAGGAAGTGCAGGGACACACACACACACACACACACACACACACACGCGCAGAGGGTGCAGGGCTTGTCCCCTCCAGCAGGGGGCGCAGGGACACACACACACACACTGCAGGGCCCGTTCCCTCCAGTGGGGGGCGCAGGGACACACACGGCCCAGGGCTTGTCCCCTCCAGCTGGGGCGCAGGGACAGGGACAGGGACACACACACACACCCCGCCGCAGGACCCATCCCCTCCAGTGGGGGGTGCAGGGACACTAACTCTAACCCGGTTATGATCCCCCCCTGCGATCTAGCCCTCATCCCCCCCATCTCCGAGCACCCCCCATTTCTCCTCCCCCCCAGCCTGATTTTTCCCCCAGGTCCAGCCCCCTGGGCCCCTCCCCCAACTTGAGGAAGTCCCATGCGCCTTCCTTCCCCTTTCGATTCAGCCCCGGTGTAAACAGCTCCGTCGGCCTGTGCGGTACTGGGGGGGTCTGGATCCTGGGGGCCCGAAGGGTCTCAGGGGGAAGAGTGTGAATCAGTGGGTGCACTTGGGGGAGGTGCGGGGGCAATTGGTGGGGGAGGGCTGGGGGGCAGGCTGGAGCAGTTGGGCAGGAAGAGATCCGGAGTGCAGGGGGGTCTGGAGCAGTCGAGGAGGCGGGCAGGGGGCAGGACTGGCAAGGGGGGGTTAGTTCCCCTCCCTTCCCCATCCCTCCCCCCATAAGGCTGAAAGGTGGAGCAGGAAAGGACTGGGAGAGGCCCTGGACCCCAGTCCCATATCCTGGCTTCTGCCTCATGCTCAGGGCTTGTGAATTATCTCTGCTGGGGGGGGCGAGGGGAGAATGGGGCCTGTCCCCTATGGGGGGCACCAGCTCCCATCTGGCTCCACAGGGAAGAAGCCCACAGGGCTGAGACCCTGCAAGTTTGGTTCATAGGCGAGCTGGTAACATAAAGTGCTTGGGAACTGGCGCCCCCCAGAGGGGACAGGCCCCTGCACCATTCCCTGCCCCCCGAGGCAGCCAGTCCCTGCCCTGGGGCCGATGGGAACCGGCGCCCCCAGAGGGGACAGGCCCCACCCCCCATTCCCTGCCCCCGAGCCAGCCAGTCCCTGCCCTGGGGCCGATGGGAGCCAGCACCCCCAGAGGGGACAGGCCCCTTTCCCTGCCCCCCTGAGCCAGCCAGTCCCTGCCCTGGGGCCGATGGGAGCCAGCACCCCCCCAGAGGGGACAGGCCCCACACCCCATTCCCTGCCCCCCGAGCCCGCCAGTCCATGCCCTGGGGCCGATGGGAGCCAGCACCCCCAGAGGGGACAGGCCCCACACCCCATTCCCTGCCCCCCGAGCCAGCCAGTCCCTGCCCTGGGGCCGATGGGAGCCAGCACCCCCAGAGGGGACAGGCCCCACATCCCATTCCCTGCCTGTCCCTGCCCTGGGGCCGATGGGAGCTGGCACCCCCCCCCCCCAGAGAGGACAGGCCCCACACCCCATTCCCCGCCCCCCAGGCCCTGCCCTGGGGCCGATGGGAGCCGGCACCCCCCCCCAGAGGGGACAGGCCCCACACCCCATTCCCTACCCCCCTGAGCCAGCCAGTCCCTGCCCTGGGGCCGATGGGAGCTGGCGCCCCCCAGAGGGGACAGGCCCCAGGCCCCACGCCCCATTCCCTGCCCCCCCGAGCTAGTCAGTCCCTGCCCTGGGGCCGATGGGAGCCGGCGCCCCCGTAGGGGACAGGCCCCATGCCCCATTCCCAGCCCCCCGAGCCAGCCAGTCCCTGCCCTGGGACCGGCCACCTGGATGGGTGCATCTGGAGAGGGGCTGGTGTGTGGAGCGATGGGGGGCCGGGTGGAGGCTGTGGGGGGGCACTCTCTGTTCCTCCCCCCAGCCACGCTCTCCGGCACCGACAGGGTTAATGGCCCTGCACCCGCAGCCCGTTGTCACACTTCCTGCGGGAGGAAACGAAAAGCCGGTGTCAGCACCAGGCTGGGAGGTCTCTCCCCCACCCCTGACTCCCCCCTCCCCAGCTCACCCCTTCCTCTCCCTGCAGAACCAGCTGCCCCTGTACGACGACGCCGTGTCCCTGCGCCGCCCTGCGCCCCTCAACAAACACAGCAGCATCTTACGGTGAGTGAGCAGCCAGATGCAGCCACCGCTGGGGTGGGGCAGCAGGGGGAGCAGCCACACATAACGCCGCCGGGGGAGAGCTGGGATGCAGCCACCACCTTAATACTGCAGCAGCTGCCAATGTAGCCTGGAAATGGGTAGTCATTAGGGATCAGAGTTAACACCCCACTGGGTGTTAGCTGCAGCCCAGGAGGGGGCTCTGAGCACTTCCCTCCCCAACCCACCCCTCCAATTAGCCGACAGGCTGCTTGCTTGCTACTTTCTGTTTCCCAGAAATAGACTGTGCTGAGTATCTGCTCCCCCTGCCCCCCCTCCAGCCCCAGGGCTACTAGTTACAGGACGGGCGGGGGAGGGGAGCCGGACTCCTGGGTTCTCTCCTTGGCTCGGCCTTGGGTGGAGCATGTCTGTCGCCAGTGGTGCTACCCCCCCCTTCCTCCCCTCCACCCAGGAGCATCTCGGTGCCATCCGAACCTACCCCGGACCTGCCCCCCAAGATGAGTGACACCTACGCGGTGGTGAACAAGTTCCGGCGGGGGGGTGGGCTGGCGGCGGCCTCCTCCCAGGAGACCAGGCCTTGCGGGGGCAGCCCCGAGTGGTCCTCCATCGACCCCAGCGGCTTTGGGGGTCTGCAGGCCAGCTACTCCTTGCCTGGGAGCCCCGTGAAACGCCTGCCACCCAGCCCCAGCTGCAAATACACCCCCCACTCCACCAGTGCAGGTACAGCAAGGGGACCCAGGAGTTCGGGACCAGGGGTCTGATGTGGGTAGGGAGGCAGGAGGCTGGGGCCAGGACGGACCATAGATCTGATCTTGGGGGGCAGGGTGGAACCCCAGAATCCAGAGCCAGGAGGAACCATGGGTCTGATCTGGAGGGGGGGATGGGACCCAGGAGTCCAGGGCCATGGCTCTGACCCAAGAGTCCAGGGGTGGCTCTGACCCGGGGAGGTGGGACCCCAGCTGTCCAGGGGGGCCATGCTCTGATCCCTGCCCATCTCTCTGCTCCAGGTGACGCCAGCCCCCAGGGCCCCCCTTCGCCCTGCCCCAGCCCTGGGCACGGGAAGACCCAGCTACACACTATGAAACCCCCGGTGAGTTCTGCCCCCGCCCCATGGGCCAGCAGCCCTCTGCCCAGCCGGAGGAAGCCAGTGTGGGGGTGTGTGAGGATTCGGAGTCAGGATGCCAGGGTTCCCTCCCCCACTCTAGGAGGGGAGTGGGGCTGGGTGGTTAGAGCAGCAGGGCTGGGAGCCAGGACTCCTGGGTTCTCTCCCCCTCCCCGGGAAGGGAGTAGGGGTCTGGTGGTAAGAGCCGGGGGGCCTGGGAGCCAGGACTCCTGGGTTCTCTTCCCAGCTCCTGTCACTCATTTTTCCCCATCTCATCTGCAGGGTTTTGTGGCATCTCCCCCGAAGAAGGGTGAGTGAGATGGGTGCAGGGGGGCTGGGGAGGGCCAGAGCTTACAGGGGGAGGCTAGTTTGGTACCTGGATGGGAAACCCTGGCAATCGAAGTGCATGCGGCATTCATCACGGCCTCGCGCGCACGGCTTCCCCAGCCACAGCTGCAGCTCTGCGCTGGCCGAGCCATCCCTGTGCAGCGTTGTGTGTGGCTGGGCCCCAGCCGTCCCACCCCAGAGGTGGCTGCAGCTCAGCGGCGGCCCTAACACGAGCCAGGGAGGCTTCATTGTTTTCTTCTCCGCCAGCCTCCAGCTCCCCCCGCCTTGCGTCTACAGACAGCTACGAGGCCGTGGATGCCTCCCCTGGAAGGGGCTGCAGCCCCCTCGCCTCCCCAGGCAACGGTCTCGGTAGGACAGGGGTGTGGGGGGAGGGGTACAGGTAGGGGGCAGCCTCCAGGATTGGGGGGGGGGGGGGGAAGTGCAGGCAGGCCCCTGGCTCTGATTGGGGATACGGGGGAGAGTCCAGGGGGAGGGGACGCAGGAATCCTGGGACCCAGCAGCAGTTTGCATCTGGGGAGTCTGGACCGGGGGTGGGGGGAAGGTAAAGGCCCCCCCTCTTCATTATTGTTTCTCCCTCCCCCAGGCTATAACTTCCGCATTGGGAAGCCAAAAGGACCCCGCGACCCCCCAGCTGAGTGGACAAGGCTATAGGGGGCCTGTAGGGTGGGTGGAGGTGTTGGGACCTGTGCCCCCCCACCCCAAGGCCAGATGGACTCAGCCGAGCCACGGCCCCAGCATCACCCCCCGGCACAGAGCGAACCGCCACCAACTGACACCAGGCTGGCAGCCAGGACTCCAGGGTTCTCTCCCCGGCCCTGGGAGAGTCGTAAAGAACAGCACCATTAACTCTCGAGCTAGGACCCACAACTTGGGGGCCCGCCCCCTCTCAACCTGGGGAGCCCTGGTAGCTCTACCCTGGCAAGACGGGAATGGCCGTGAACAGACAGCAGCAGAAACCAGACAAAGGGTCGAACTAAGCTGTGTATTAACGCAGACCCTACAAAAATAAAAGTGTGAAAACAACAGCTCTGCTGGTGCTTCCCCCTCCACCGCAGGGCGATACCCATGGGGCCGGGGCCTGAAACCACAGCTGGAGACAGCGGCATCCCTCTGGGTTGGGGCCCGGCCTTTGCACTCCGACGCCCAAAATGACTCCGGCTTAAATTCCCAGCCAGCGACGAGGGAGCTCCCCTGCAATCTCCGGCTGAACGGGCTCCACATCCTGTGTCCAAGCGTGACGGAGCGCAGCCCAGCGGCCACCAGAGCAGGGGGACGCTCTGGGCTGGGGGCGCCCCTTAGCTGGCGCTCAGGAACTGCCGCTTGCGGGCCGTGTTGGTGTAAGGATGCCAGCGCCACTCTACGTCGGCCGTGGCTGCCTGCTCCAGCGTGCCCAGCTTGATCATGTACACTGTAACGAAGGAGGGGTGAGGGGTCAGCGAGGTGCCCCTGGGAAGCACCTGCTGCTGGGAGACAGGCAAAGCCGGGGAGTCCCCTGCCCCAATCATTCAGGGGGTTAGGGGCAGGATGGGACAAATTTTCTGTTATCATTTGATGCCCATGTGTGCCTCAGTTTCCCCTGATTCTGCAAGGCTCCCTGGCATTGGGGGGAGCTATAAACCAGCTCTGGGGTGCATCTGGCCACCCAGGCTGCCACAACTGGGTCATTCAGCAACTGCTGGGAAGAAGACAATCGACAAGGGGCCCCCCTGGGGTTGCGGGATGGGGAGAGGGGGCTGAACCAGAGTGCCTTGAATTCGGCGAGGACACTGATCTAACAGGCAGCGCAGAAACTAGGGGGAATGAGGCTAATCACTGGGACACGGTAATACCAAGGGACAGAACATAGCAGAAGCACAGAACCAGTCATGCCAGGAGAGCGGCACTAGATGTGAAAGAAAACGTAGACTCAAAATCTTAAACGAACCAAACTGTCCCATGAAATCTCTCTGGCTTATAACTCCATGCTTGAATAATAAGACTAGAGCGGCAGGGATAGTACCAGCCGCCTGGTCATGATGGTGACAGTGACTGAAATGCTCAGGGAGACGAGAGAGGCCATAAAAATAAAAAAACCCAGTAATGGGGATTTCAACTACCCCCATATGGACTGGGGCATGTCCCCTCAGGACGGGAGGCAGAGATAAAGTTTCTTAACACCTGAAATGACCTCCTTGGAGCAGCTGGGCCTGGAACCCACCAGAGAAGAGGCAATTCCTGATTTAGGCCTGACTGGAACACAGGATCTGGTCCAAGAGGTGACCGGAGCTGGATGGCTTGGTAATAGTGACCATAATCTAATGAGATTTAACATCCCTGTGGCAGGAAAAACACCAGAACGGCCCAACCCGACAGCGTTTCATTTCAGAAAAGGGAACTACACAAAACGAGGCAGTTAGTGGAACGGGAATTGAAGGTTCGGCGCCAAGAGTGAAACCCCTGCAAGCGGCGTGGAAACATTTTACAGACACTGTAACAGAGGCTCCACTTAAAATGTATCCCCCGACTTAAAAACACACAGTAGGAGAACCAAAAAAGAGCCACCGTGGCTAAACAACAAAGTAACAGGAACAGTGAGGGGCAAAAAGCAGCCTTTAAAAAGTGGACGTTAAATCCTAGTGAGGAAAATAGAAAGGAGCATAAACGCTGCCAAATGAAGTGTAGCCAAAGAACAGCAAATTATTTTTAAAGTAAATCAGAAGCAGGAAGTTGTTAACTAAGCAGTGGGGTCACTGGCCGATCGAGGTGCTAAGGGAGCACTCAAGGATGATAAGGCCATTGCAAAGAAACTAAATGAATTCTTTGCATCGCTCTTCATGGCTGCAGATGTGAGGCAGACTCCCAAACCTGAGTCTTTTTAGGTGACAAATCTGAGGAACTGTCCCACACGGAGGTGTCATTAGAAGAGGTTTGGAAACAAATTGATAAACTAACCAGTCACCAGGTCCAGATGGGATTCAGCCAAGAGTTCTGAAGGAACTCCAATGTGAAATTGCAGGACCTAACTATGGTATGTAACCAATCATTTAAATTAGCTTCTGAACCAAATGACTGGAGGGTAGCTAATGTGACACCAATTTTCAAAAAAGGGCGCCAGAGGTGATCCCAGCAATTACAGGCTGGTAAACTTGACTTCAATTCCGGGCAAATTGGTTGAAACTCTAGTAAAGAACCAAATTGTCAGACACAGAGATGAACATAATTTGTTGGGGAAGAATCAACACGGTTTTGGTAAAGGGAAATCGCGCCTCATCAATCTACTAGAATTCTTTGATGGGTCAACAAGCATGTGGACAAAGGGGATCCAGTGGTTCTAGTGTACTTAGATTTCCAGAAAGTCTTTGACAAGGTCCCTCACCAAAGGCTCTTAAGCAAAGTGAGGTGTCATGGGATACGAGGGAAGGTCTCCTCATGGGTCGGTAACTGGTGAAAAGACAGGAAACAAAGGGTAGGAATAAATGGTCAGTTTTCAGAATGGAAGGGGGGTAAACACTGTGTCCCCCAGGGGTCTGTGCTGGGCCCAGTCAACATCCTCATAAACCATCTGGAAAAAGGGGTGAACAGGGAGGTGGCAAAGTTGGCAGACGATACAAAACTGCTCAAGATAGTTAAGTCCCAGGCAGCCTGCGAAGAGCGACAAAGGGATCTCACCAAACTGGGCGACTGGGCAAGAAAGTGGCAGATGAAATTCAACTTTGATCAATGCAAAGTGATGCACATCAGAGAACAGAATCCCAACTCTCCGTACACAATGATGGGTCTGAATTAGCTGTTACCGCTCGGGAAAGATCTTGGCGTCGCTGTGGAGAGTTCTCTGAAATCATCCATTCGATGCGCAGCGGCAGCCAAAAAACGAACAGAAGGTTGGGAGTCATTAGGAAAGGGAGAGATAAGATAGGAAATATCCTATTGCCTCTATATCAGTCCGTGGTTCGCCCACACCATGAATACTGCGTGCAGATGTCACCCCATCTCAAAATAGATTGATTGGAATTGGAAAAGGTTCAGAAAGGGAACAAAAATGATGAGGGGGATGGAACAGCTTCCGTATGAGGAGAGATTAATCAGACTGGGAGTTTTCAGCTTGGAAAAAGATGATTTGGGGGAATATGAGAGAGTCTGTAAACTCATGACTGGTGCGGAGAAAGTAAGTCAGGACGTGTTATTTACTCCTTCCAGAACAGGAGAACTAGGGGTCCCCCAATGAAATGAACAGGCAGCAGGTTTTTAACACAACAAGGCAGTATTTCTTCACACAAACACACAGTCAACCTGTGGAACTCCTTGACGGAGGATGGCGTGAAGGCCGAGACTATAGCAGAGTTCAGAAAGAACTAGATGATTTAATGGAGGACAGGTTCATCAGTGGCTACTAGCCAGGCGGCACAGATGGTGTCCGCAGCCTCTGTTTGCCAGACGCTGGAATGGTGCGACAGGGATGGTCACTCGATGATTCCCTGTTCTGTTCATTCCCTCTGGGGCACCCTGGAATTGGCCACCATCAGAGGATAGGACACTGGGCTGGATGGACCCTTGGTCTGACCCAGCCTGGAAGTTATGTTTTCATGCGGGGCCCCCAGAGACGTGACTCACGTTTCATCTCGAAGCGCGGCCCCACCTCAGACGGCTCAATGTTGCGATGGTCCAACTCTTGTAAACGTGGTGCCTGCGGGGGGCCCAGGAGGATGGGTCACCCAGTGTGGGCCTGGCTCCCAGCCCCCGGCCAGCCCTCCCTCCCCTCCCAGAGCTGGGAGAGAACCCAGGTGTCCTCACACCCAGCCATCCCGTGTGGTGTTATATGTGGCTGTTCCCCAGCTGCCCCCGCCCCAGAAAGTCGGCTGCACAATGGGGCAGGCCTGGCACCTGAAGGAGATGTAATCGTCCTGGTTGGCGAAGGTGATGACCCGCTTGCTGTCCTCTTTGGGCACCGGGAAGAGGTACTTGAGGATGCTGCAGACCTGAGGGCAGAGACGAGAAGCGCTGGGTTTGGGGGGGAGGGGAAAGGAAGGGGGAATTGAGACCCTACACCAACAAGCCCCCCAGGAGACCTACAATAAACACACTGCCAACAAACATCCCCAGAGACCCACAATGTCAAAGTGGTCTCTGTCCGCTTCCCCAGGCCCTAGAAGACCCTACAATAACAATGCCAGGCTGGGCTAGTCCAGAAGACCCTACAATAATACAGCCAGCCCAGACAGTCCCAGACGACCCGAAAGGACCCAGCCACCCCTGGCTGACCGCTGGCCCAGGCGGAGGTGAAGTTGTGGAAGATCAGATGGGTGGCTGGCCCTCGGACATGGTGCCGATGTCGGGGACTTCGTGCCGCATCACCACGTTGCAGAGGGTGAAGAACGCCGTGGGGCCGAAGGGCAGGTGAGAGCGATCAGCCCGTCTGGAAGGAGGGGGGCGGTTAGTAGGGCGGCTGGATGGAGCTGCCCTCCAACACCCCCCCCATTCATCAACCCCACAAAGCACAGCCCCCCCAGCGAAAAGGCCCTGCAGCCCCCCCGCCTTGGGACCCCCTAGAAATAACAGCAGAGGGGAGCCCCTCCAGAATCCCAGACAGAGGGAAGGCAAGCCCCCTCCCCCTCTGGCTGCCAGCAGGCACAGACAGAGGGGAAGGGGAGTCCCCCAGCAGGCCTCACCCCACCCCCAGCTCCCACAGACAGAGGGAAGGGGGAGTCCCCCAGAGGCCTCACCCCACCCCCAGCTCCCACAGACAGAGGGGAGGGGGAGTCCCCACAGCACCCCCCGGCTCACCCGGCTGCCCGCGTGTTCATGCAGCACCAGCAGGTCCGTGACGCCGTTGGCCTTGCAGGCCTGGAGCAGGGCACCCACCTCATGTCGCCCCGATTCATGCGCTGGGCGCCCCGGCAACACCAGCTTCATCTCCTGTCGCCGAGAGAGGGGAGTGTGGGGGCTGTGAGAGAGACCCTAGAACAACAGACTGCCTCTCCCTCAAATGGCTCACCAACAACACAGCCGGCCCCCCTGCCCCCAGGAGACCTTACAATAAACGAAACCGGCTCTGCCCACCAGCCCCAGTCCCCGGGAGGCCCTGCAGAAACAAACCGGTGCCCAGGATGACCCTACAACAACCATGCCAGCCTGCCGAGAACGCCGCTCCCCGGGAGACCCCTATAATAACAAACCCAGGTCCTGTACCTTGGCGAACATCTTCAGGCGGGAGCTGGGGTCACGTGAGGTCGTGATCATCACCTTGGGGTCCTCCACGCCCGCCCAGCGATACTCATCATCCTGCTGCGTCACCAGCCCTGCCGCAGGAGGCAAGGGGTTAACGGTGGGGGCGTGGCCTCTGGCTGGCCACGCCTGGCCCATTTACATGGAGTGGGGGGGGGGTGGGGGGTTAATTTTTTAATCTCGCTAGGGGGTGGCGAATTTCTCAGAATCCAATTAAAAACACACAAAACAGCCCTGGAGGTTTTCATTCCTGAAAGAAAATGACTTTAAACCGAGCCAGACATGTTCGATTTGTGTCCATATATCTCCATGTCACTGTCCACCGCCGGGACCCAAAACACGGAGGTCGGTCAAGGAAGAAAAACATGGCAGAGAGAGGCATCCAAACAGGATTTCAGGCTGTTTCCTTTGGGTGGTTTGACATGCGGCGTTCACAATTTCTCTTTTAACAGTTCAAACACTTTAACTTTTCAATAATCAGCCTCTGCCGTCGTTAAATAATCCCTGTCCGACCCGCCTCATGCCCCAGCAATTCCCACAAGTGAAAACTTGAAGAGAAGATTTTTAAAAGCTTAAAACCCAAAATGAAGATTTAAAGAGTTCAAGATCGAGGGGACAAAAAGAAGTAAAAACCATTGCTTTGCGCAACTAATTGAAAGAGCTACAAATCAGGGAAAAAGCTTACGAATAATCCTCAACATTATCCACTGAAATTACAAAAAAAAAATCACATTCTGCCCAGCCTATTAGAAGGGCTGGATAAAAGGGGTGAAAAATTGATTAAAACATGGCTTGGATTTGAAACGCCCGAATTTATTGTACAAAGGAAGCGTTGGTGGAAATTAGTTAATTTGAACGGATTGTTTCTAGCCTGTGTCCCCTTTGGGATTTTAGAGCTAGTAGATCTCGTCCTCTCCCACCGAGGTTTTATTCAGAGATGGGAAGAGGAAACCAAGCAACTCCTGATTGGTTTTTCAACCCGGGGCAAAGCTATCATTGACCTGAGCTCGGTGAATAGACGGACGCAGAGCAAATGGGGGGAGGAAGCCTTCAGCAAATGGGTACCAGTAACGACCCCCTGGTTCGGGGCTTTCTGGCCCGTTATATACGTTTTTAAATACAACATAACTGACCATGCCAGATTCAAGTGAGTTCAGCCCTGAACGGAGGCGGTCGGAATTTCAGGTGGATTTTTAAAAAGAAAAACATCCAAAATCCGGCACAAATTAAAAAAAAACCTACAACAATCTGTTTTTTATCCACACTGGACACGGAAGCTCTGGGTTTAACTGGCTCGGCTGTGTGAGACCAACACCAGCTCCACCCCCGCCCCCCTGCCATGATAATGGGTCTATGGGGCTGACACTCATGGCACCATCTGGCCCCACGGGGGAGGGGTGGGGTCTGTGCTTCATCTGGCTCCACGGGGCTCTGAGAGTCCAAACAGGGGTGACCCACTCCATGTTTCAGGGCAGACGAGCAGCAAAGGGTCAGGAAGGACACAGGACAATGCTGACCAAGGGTGTTGGGGGGGGTCCTCGCTTGGGGGGAGGAAAGGCACCTCCCCCCTGAAACCCCCCCTCCCCCCAGACTCACCTTCTGCTCCTTGGTCATCAAACTCGATGGACCTCTGCAGTGCCAGAGCCTCCCGGCGCAGCTCCGGAGGTAGCAGACGATTCTCTGCAGGGAGGAGTCAGAGACTGAGATTCCAGACAATCCCCCCACTCAAATCCCCCTCCTTGGTCCTTCTACCCCAATGCCGCCTCAGGACAGGAGGGGGCTGCAGGTCGGGAGTGAGGGGCACCGGGAGAGAGGAGGGGACTGCAGATCGGGAGTGAGGGGCACCGGGGGGAGGGGAGAGAAGGAGGCTGCAGGTCGGGAGTGAGGGGCACCGGGGAGAGGGGAAAGAAGGAGGCTGCAGGTCGGGAGTGAGGGGCACCGCGGGGAGGGGAGAGAAGGGGGCTGCAAGTCGGGAGTGAGGGGCACCGGGAGAGAGGAGGGGACTGCAGATCGGGAGTGAGGGGCACCGGGAGAGAGGAGGGGACTGCAGGTCGGGAGTGAGGGGCACCGCGGGGAGGGGAGAGAAGGAGGCTGCAGGTCGGGAGTGAGGGGCACCGGGGAGAGGGCGGGGCTGCAGGTCGGGAGTGAGGGGAACCGGGGAGAGGGGGGGGCTGCAGGTCGGGAGTGAGGAGCACCGGGGGGAGGGGAGAGAAGGGAGGCTGCAGGTCGGGAGTGAGGGGCACCGGGGAGGGGGGGGGCTGCAGGTCGGGAGTGAGTAGCACCGGGGAGAGGGGAGAGTAGGTGGCTGCAGGTCGGGAGTGAGGGGCACCGCGGGGAGGGGAGAGAAGGGGGCTGCAAGTCGGGAGTGAGGGGCACCGGGTGAGGGTCCGTACCGTCCAGCGCCCGCCTGAGTTGCTCCTTCTTGGTCTCGTGGCGCGGATCCGATCCTCCTGCGCCCGCCGGTACAGATACTCCCGGCGCAGCCGGGCCTCGCGGCGCAGCTGGGCGGGACACACCGGGAGCGGGGGGGTGTTAGTACAGAGATGGGGGGGCAGGGAGCTCCCTCTCCCCTAGCGGGTACCAGCCCCCGCCCGCCCCACATGAAGACCCTACAACAGCGCCAGG